>NC_081407.1:500082212-500398045 GCF_030272615.1 Cryptomeria japonica | reverse complement strand
GGTAGATGAGGAGTGATCATGAGTTGATTGGTATGTATTCCACTAGATTGTGGGTGTATACAAAGTGAGATGATTGGATGATAAATTTTCAAAAAAGATGGTGAACACCTTATCTAGTGTAGCATAGTTATTGGATGGATTGTGAATTGTTTGTTGTGGCTAACTAGCTAACGTGGGTTAGAAAAGATTTTTGAACTTGGACGTATCAAATTTAGGGCGTGCTTGGCTCCTTCAATTAACTATTATAATAAATTATCTTTATTAAGGTCTAAGATGTGATCTAAGTAAGCCTATGTAGTATAACTATTGATTGATTCTATGAAACTAGGAGAACATTCAGGTTGTCTTACAAGGTATTATTACTCATCAATTGTATCATGATGTACTTGGGGTATTAAGCTTTGCCATGGGTATAATAGCTATGGCTAGTTATGAAAATATTTTCCTTTTTTCCCGCATTCTTTTGTGTGTGTAACGTAATGATGGTTGTCATGAATTGACAAAAAAAAAATTGGCTTTCTAATTTTTTGTTCTTCTTAACTTAAGATTTTATTGCAGGGGTTTTATTTTTGAATGCTAAGGATTGAGGTAGATTTGAGAAGATGGATAAATTGTTAGTTGATGACTCATATGGTTTGACAAGGTTGATTTCAAAAAAATGGTTAGGTTGGCTTAGGATGGAAAGTTGAATAATGTGAAAGCTATGCATTTAGAGGCTTCTAAATAAAAGAAAACTTGAAATCAAGAATTTGGAAGGGTTATTTAATCGTTCATACTTGAGATAAGAAAGTTATCAAGTAAGATCAATTAAGATTCTTGGATTAGTTAATATAGGAAAAGCAAAGTCCCTAAGTTGATTTTATCCAAACTTGGCTAAGATAATCGAGATTCAATTTCCTTGCTACTTAAGATAGGGCAAGTTACTAACTTAATTTTGTTTAAGGTTAGATAAGAATTGGTATTTGATTGTCTTGGTACTTAATAGAGGTAACGTTTTAAGGATACAATAATTGAGGAAATGTGATGGATTGTTGATTTCAAAGGAGATTTTATTTGGATTGATTGGATGATGATTTGGTTTAGATGTTGCAATTTGTTTTGAATTGATTGTGGATAAGATTGTTTGAGTGATGGGATTTTTAACTAAGATAAATCATTTATGAAGTAAGATGATGTTAAATTGCATGTTTGGATGATGGTGTTGGAATTAGTTTTGGATTGTTGGGATTTGATTGAAGATGGATTTGAGAAATTTAGATTTCATAGATTTGGGATAGAAAAAGTGATTGATGATGGGTGGTTTATGAACAAGAGGTTCCTACTACATGGATGCCAACTTCATTGGAGTTGGTTGATATCTAAACCTTACAAAGAGGTGAAACATAAATAAATAAATAAAAATATTTTTTGGTCCTTTTAGTTTTTTTGAGGAAGTTTGGATTTTCTTATCATGGAAGAAATTACAAGTTCACACGAGAATGCACTTGTCACTTTACATAATCTTAGAATTATTCAACTACAAGTGTCAATTTCTATATGCTCGCAAATATAATATTTACCAAGTAGAGATGGCTAGGGAATGCAAAGATCATGTGTCATCTTTACACCCCTTACCACAGAGGCCAAGCCTTACCTATAGTAATCTCTACCTTAACAACTGAAAAGTACAATGCGAGTACATTATAGGGCCAAATTCTTATCAATGCAACACAAAAAAAGAATGATCAAAAGGTCTTAAATAGGCTACACAAGCTTAATTATTAGATATACACAATATACTTGAGGGTACATGAAGCTAAATTTTGTGAAATAAAAGAGATATCCTCTTTTAGTTTGTAAGGTAAAAATTTATTGTAACCTTAGTCTAGAACATTAAATCTCGTTTCTAATTCTTGATTAATTTGTTTCTGACTAACAATTTTATTGCCCTTTAGGAAACATAGATGCGGATCATCCCTTGATGTGATAAAATCCTTAAGAAAACCTATCAATGAGAGAGAAGCTAAGTGTTTCGAGTCATCCAATATTAGTTTATAGTGTGACGAGAGAGCATACACACTTAATCCCCTAAGGATATAATTTAAAACACAAAATAAATAGTATGATTTTTTTTATTATGAAGACCACAAAAGAATAATTGGAGATAGTTGCGTTACTTTAACTTTTATAGATTGTGTTGTTAACTCAATTAATAGAAGAATTGGAGATAGGTCCAAATAAAACTACATCAAGAAATAAATTACAATTGTCTACATCTAATGTTAGAAATCTAAAATCTCGTTGTTGATGGGAAAGGCGTGATGAAGACTAGAACTAAAATATATGTTTGTGTTTTATTTCAACACAGAAGAACTAAATTGACTTTATTTGTAGCAAATTTATCTAAGAAAAATTCCTCTCCTCAATAGTAATGGGACCATCCACTATACCCTTCAACTTAGAAAATATCAAAAAAATAAAAAATGGGGGTTTGAGACTAAGAAGAAAAAGATAAATCTAGTGGTTAGAATCATTGTGTCGGTATATGCAATGATATAATCTAGCGTATTTTCTCTTCCATAATATTATCACATATTAAGATTACTCACAAAGATTAATAATTTCTCACAAAGGTTAATAATTTCTACAAGTATCACAATGACATGAACACACACATATATGTATATGCCTATAATTTACTCCGTTTATAAAATTTCTCTTTCAATCTATTTGTTACTTAATAAATATTTATTCTTTCTTTTAGTTCATTTCTAATTCCTTTTATACTTGTTCATTTTTTATTCCATTGCTTGATGCCCCTCCCAAATGTTTTACCCTCTCTTGTATATCCTATTGCCTTTGCAAAGGATGTATCCTATCATAAATTAAGTGTTGCTTTCTTTTGTTAATTAAACGTTTAACAAAATTGCTACCCAAACATTCTCTTGTTTAATATTAACCCCATATTGTTGACTTTAATTCCTTTTCCTAGGGTATACATCATAGGTTGTGATTAAGGCTATGATACTTAGTTTGGTGAGGCATAACACTTTGGTTAATATTAATCAAACAAACAAAAAAATTGTTGCCTTTTTATTCTCTTTGCCTCAATCTAGAGGCGACAATTAAGATTTGTACAATTATCAATCAAGTCAGGGGCATTCATACCCCTTCCCAAGATTGCTTATCATCAAGAAATGATCGTGGAGAGAGTGTTCAAGATGACTCCCAATATGAAATGACTACAATTTTTAAACTTCTAACTTTGTTAGGAATTGTTTTATTAAGATCTTATTTCACAATTCAACTTTTGATGCTCTACTTTGATATTATTCCAAGTTCTAAATTTTGACTAGGATATCTATTGTTTGCCTTTAATTACAATATGAGTTATCCCAACAACATAACCAATAATTGAAAATTTGCAAGATTTGTAATTTAAGAAGTGTTCTCTCATCTTTTTGAGACAAGGAACAAGGTCATCTTATAAAAGCATCAATTGTATGTCATGCATATCTCTTTGAGTTGAAGCAAGGACGATCTTGCCACATATTAAGATTAGGATTAGAAGCATGACACACATCTATGCAATGTTCTTTGTCAAGAAGGTTTTGGGAACTACCCATTTTTGCCTTAGTTGTAGTAGGGACTATAGTTGGATTGAAAATGGCTACCTTGTTAGCTTAGACATGTTACTGTGGTATGGTAATCCAAATTGTAGACTTGTTATCCATTTGTCAATGTAATTATTTTATTAAGTTGACAATTCCAAAGGGCAACTTGATTGAAACTTCTCAAAAGTTCATCCCTTAGTTATATCATTATGCAAGCTACATTTTATTTACACATGGGATAAGTCTAAGTTATTGATTTGGCATTTGTATTTTTTACTCATTAAGAGGTTTTCCCTTCATCTGACAAATGAGCCTTATGAGTGAAATTTCAAGTTGACACATTTCAAATTTTGTTATCAAAGAGCGTACCATGTCAAATACACTATCAACCCTACCACCTAGTTAGTGGACGATTACTGTCAGTTGCATGTAGAAGAGGGATACTCCACATTGATCTAGGGTATTGGATGAATTCTACTAGGAGCATGTAGGCCTAGGGGCCAATTGCATGTTGACGATGGATGTCCTTGTTGCTTAGTCATCCGATGGACTGCAGGGAAACAAATTTCTACTAAAGAAAATGTAGGTAATGATTGGATCAATCTTATAGTATAGTTTTGGGAATATCTTGATGTGAAATTGGTTTACTTGACCTTGTTAGGATGAGGACAAACACTCAGTGTAGCATGGAATACATCAAATCCTAATCTCACTTTCTTGTTGGTGTAGAAGACTAGCCAAAGGAATGTGTCCCACAATGTAGTTCGCAGTGCACCAACATTTCTTTTATCTGAGATGCACTATGGGCAAGTGGTAGCTAACGATTATGGATATGTCGGTCCCTCGTTGTGTAAATGTTATTCGCGAGGTATGTGATGCCTATTTAAGCTAGTAATTATATGCAAGAGGTGTATATTGAAGCTAGTCCCTATGAATATGTGATGTATGCTAGAGCAAGTGACTATGCATATGTGACGTAAGCCAGACCTACTCATTGTGTGTGATATGTACGAGCTAGTCACTACATGTTTATTGGAAGTGAGTTGAAGGCACTCTATATGGAATTGAGAATTTTTGGAAGGATATGACCCCTTGTGTAATTGTGTATGTATGTACGCTACTTGAAGACAATTAGATATTGCATTATTATTGTTGGGCTAATTTTAATAAATAGTCCCAATTTTAAGAGAGATCAAAGATCTCATATGAGAGGAGAGAATGAACTCCCTCTAGACTTCAAGGACAATCTACGAAGCCTCTGACTTTCCTCGAAGGGATACATAGGCAGGGTCACTGGTAATGAACCCTTGAGGTGTAGGTTTAGGTCTAATGGAGATCCCGGCGTCAAGAGCTTACCACCTTTGAGTGCAAGCTTAAGTGGTGATGTAGGTTGTCACCGCTTAGGTATTCGAAGAAATTATGAAAATTGCCTCCAAGATAGAACAAGAAGCTTGGTTAATTAAGTTGGTGCATGTGAAATAAAATACAAAATAGTAGCAATTGAAGGGCATATATTACAAATAACTTTACATATCATTTACTAGACCAAAGTGGCTTTACTCCATTTCTTTAGTTTTGTCATCCTAAGTTTCATGCAAGATTGCAAATGGTGTAATCATGTGACACTTGATTGTTTTAATCTTACATGTGTATACGCCAATTGTCTAGTCATTTTGTGACAGAGCACACAAGAGGCATCAAAAAGTGGCAAACTATAGATTTTAAGTTCTTTTGTGTTTGAATGGAAAAAAAATAGATAAGTCTGTACATTTTTTATTTTTATTTTTTTGGTAGTTACCAATATTCAATATAGAATGACCTCTCAACCAAAGACAAAGAAGCTCATTGTATTTGCGAAATGTTGTGTATCGATTGGGCTGCCCTTGCAAGACTCTCTACAATCAATCTCATGGCATACCCACACTTGTGTTATGTACATGTGACCATAAACCTTGTACATTTAATTAAACAGATAAATTGTTTCATCTTATACATGGGTATATAATAGGATTACACTAAATTTGCCACTCCATGAAACTTAGCTTGAACAATGTTATATTTCAAATTGAACATTTCCATTGGGAGAAGTTTGACAAAATCACAATCAATCATATGGTGTTCCACCCTAACCATCCGCATAAGTTGGTTGGTTTAGATATTGAATTTTGGTCTAAAATATGCACCAATTTTTAATTTGGATGCTAGATTATGGTTTTTTGAATAAGTTGCATTTTCATAACTATTAAGCATAAAGAAATCATAAACTCACATGGAGTAAACATGTTGGAAACACATTAGGCATGAATCAAACACATAAATACACATAAGACACAAAGCATACACATAGATACATGTAAGACACTAAGCATACACACAAGATACAAAGCATATATTGGAAAGACACATATATAAGTGGAATATTGGCTTAGATTTTATTTTTTATTTACTTAAAAACAGGATTGGATAGTTAACTCTAATTCAATGGCAATTAAATTAAATTTGGCAGGCAAGATAGCAAGAACTTAGTTCAAATACCCAATTGTAATGTCCCCTTTTTGGGATATTCCTAAATTTTACCCTAAAACCACAATTTCAATTAAAAATAAGAAATGTAATATATTTTAAATATAAATTTACTAATTGAAATGCCCTTTAAGAGAATATTTGGACTAGATCTTGCACACAATATTAGTCACTAGAAATTGGCATAAACCATAAGCCAAGATAACATCTATTTTGACCAAGCATTAGTATGCATCATGATATCATATAAACTTATTCATATTAAAATCTAATTAAGGCCATAGTCATTCTAATGTGAAATTCTTATGATAAACTTATTAGAAATTTGTTGAAGTGTTTGCAAACAACAATCTCAAGGTTGGTCACCCTTTATTATGAGAGCATGGAAGGCGGGTCACCCTTCCATCCCTCAGTTTACCTTGGAGGTTGGTCATTCTCCTTGGTGAAGCCCAAAAGCATGGAAGGTTGGTCTTCCATTCTAGCTCCTAGCCTGCGAGCATGGAAGGCTTGTCATCCATTCTAACTTGGGGTGGCGTACTTCATAAGAGCATGAGGGCCAATCCTCCTTCACCTCTTGTAAACTTGAAAGGTTGGTCGCTTTTCCTATTTGCATTTCATTTTTCTATTTTTCAAATGGATTACTATATGAAATTATTATTACATATAATAAAGAGATGCATTTTGATTACTCACAAAGATCAATAATTTATACAAGCATCACTACCGCATAAGCACACGTCTATAATTCATAAAATTTATATTTTTAATATATTTGCTTATTAAATATTTAATTTTGCTCCTAGTTCTATTTTGATTAGTTAATTCCTTGCATACTTGTTCCTTTTTCATTTCACTCCTTGATGCCCCTCCCAACTATTTTTCTCTTTTATATCTTGGAGGAGAGGGAGTCACGCTTTGTCATTGAGACTATTGCTTTCGCTAAGGATGTAGCCCATGAATGAAATCGCAAAGCTCAATACTTCATCTTGATCCACAATTTATATGCTCACAACACAAAGATGCACATTAATTAATTGATATATTTGTATATATTTTATGTTCTCTGCTTGAACCATTATAATTATATTATACATGTTAGGAACCATTATCTATATTATTATTCATCTATATAATCATAATATTTCTAATACACTAGATTATGGATACATTTAAATCTTTACTTAATTAAATTGTTTAGATGTTCATGCTCATAAAAGACAAATATCACTCATCAAGATAGAATAACACTTCATGACATTATACAACAAGGTCATACTTGAATAACTACAATCAACGCATTAATGGGACAACATATAGTGCATATGAAACTTTAGGTTTCGGGTCCTTGTAAAACCCGTTTATCTTTATCAAAAACATATAGTGCATATGTACATTCTATACATCAATATTGTCCCAAGTTTAATATGGAACAATCCATACAAGCACTTGTTATTTCTACACTACAATAAAATTGATTGTTGGAATGAGGATTTCTTGTTCTAGCTTAAGGTATGCATGCATGTCTTACAGATTAGTGCTTTAGTCTTAAATATGGCTCATCATTAATATAGTCTATAAAGGGTTTTTATATGCAATGATAACAATATTTTGCTTTATTACTCGTGTCCTATCATTAAGTGTTTTGTAAGAACCAATCTCATGGCCTCTAGGGTCATACCCATCACATACATTTTAGTGATGTGGAGATGGGGAGAGAATGATTCCCCTATGGACCCTTTTTCTCAAGTTTGATATTTAAATTTCTTTTGACTATTTCTATTTGGATGTTATATACCATTTAAAGACCTGTTAGTAATCATATTTGTCACTTCAAAATATTATACTATGTGCCCAATGGAGAAGCGACAAAAAGTTCCCAACAGTTGAATAGACCGTTCTTTGAAACATGATCTTCCTCTGCGTTTGAGAGGGACAACTCCCTCGTATGATAGGGGTATTTGTATTTTTACGTATAATTAACTTGAAAAGGAAAAGGGGAAAATAACTACAAATGGAATTTAAAGAAATCTATACAACAAACATACGATTGCCACTTAGATTTTATTGACCTCTAACCTTATCACTATCAACTCTAGACTACGCATAAGAAGATAGTGAAACAAAACATTAAGTTTGCATAACGCCAATTATTCCAGAGATACCAGAGAAAACTATAACGTTATATGACCACTGTCTTCATGAAACTGGGAAAGTAATTTGCAAGCTTGTTATTTGAATATCACATGATAGTTACATAACATTGAGCAAATGAATACTTAACAACCATGGAAACACTTCCAATCTGCTTTGTATTCAAAAGATGGAGTTATACAATCCAAAATTTTAGCTGTCCCAAAACTCACAAAGTCCCAAAAGTCCTTCTACCATCTATCTTTCTAATATTTATAGCCTCTCAAAATAACTACCTCATAACCAACTTTGATTCTGAGTTAAAAACTAACTCATTTCTGTGCAAATTACAACGAGTTAATAACTAGCATATTTATGCGTGAAAAAAGTCAACTTACTAACCTTGACTCTATGAGATAGAAAATCACAACTTATACAATGAAACCGCAAATAAACTCAAGACTAACTAAAGCAAAACATGACAAAGGAGAATATACTTAAATAAACATGGTGTTAATTTTCGATATCATGGAAGAGCATGCTAGCTGATTATTTGTTTATGCTGAATTGGTGTTTTAGCCTTGAATAATTTGTATGCTTTGAGCATGTCTACCATGAACTTGTACCTGGGAATGATCACAGTATCCATTTTTTAATTTTGGGAGTAGCTTGGGCATCCTGAATGTTAACCAAATCATGGTAATATGAAGGCATCTCGCAAGCATCTAAGGCAACTGAAATGACACTGAGTCTCTTCATTCTATTTGCATTTGAAACCTGTACATCTGCTAATTCGGTATTGACTCTGTCATGAAACTTTCTTAAGAGCATTTGACTATCCATTTGCTGGAATTGTTCTTTTACTGATACATCACCAATGATATTCATTGTATCTTCTATTATCTTCATCTTTGTTTGTTCGCAAGTTATCAAGAGTTTTTTATACTCATCTAAGCATTGCTTGATATTCTCCAATTTCCAACTTATACTCTTGCACCATGTACTGGATTGATTTCCTTCTTTATGAGAGAAGACCTTTTCAGCAATGAGTACATTCATATCTGTTTTTGCTATCCTTTGGAATTCTTTCAAAGTATCCTGCCAAGACATTTCTTGTTCTTTGGCGTTTTTCAACTCTGTTGCAATTTCCTGTTCCTGTGCATCCAATTTCATATAAACATCCTTGGCCTTCTTAATGAAGTCTAATGTTTCTGACTTCATTTGATTAATCCACTCCTCTAACATCCTACTCTGTTTCTTGCACTTGTTTATGTCTTCCATCACCTTCTTTTCAATAATTCCTTCGAAGTTGAGGCTAACTCCAATTGTGTATCTAAAGAATCCACAATAGATTTGATATAGGATGAAATAACCTGTATTTGCTGCTTAAGTTGATCCTTTGTTTCCTTATCTTTATTTGCTTTGTCAATAAGAATAGCTACTGAAATTTGAAAATTATGGACAGCTCCCTCATGTGTTGTAGGACCTAAATCTACCCGTGTCATGCTAAAATCTGCCTTATTAGCTTCACTTACATCTTTTTCAACAATTGGTTGGGCTACTTCAACACATAAATTTCCTGATGACGGATTAATTCCCAATCTGGATGCAACTTTGGTTTTCTTGGGTTTGGCTGTCCTGTGAAGTACATTTGCGATTGCATCAAAACTAGGAGCTATCAATTGAACAATTCTCTTCTTATTCTGCAAACTTTGTTGTAACCAAAATGATGAAGATGATGGCAATGATTCTTATTTATTCACACATGCAGAGGTTAAAGATGTTAAATTATTTGAGAAGAGTGGGGATTGAACTTCGGTATGAGCATCATTCATTTTAGCTTCCTCATGAATGGCAAAATCATCATGTTGGGGTGATGAAATAATGATAGACGGTGAGACAGAAGGAATTTGCTGATTATCAACATTGGGAGGATGTTGAGGTGAAATACTTTCTAACTCATATTCAAGCTCCTGGGCAAGATTCATTGTTTTTCCTTTTGTCTTTGATCTCTTTTTCTTAATGATATAGCTAACTTCACATGCCTTTGCAAGATCCTTCCCTATTTATGGATCTTCTCCATTATCACCTCCTTTGGATATATTTTGGTGTAGACTCGTCACTGGGTTTGATCTTTGCGAATTAGCTGGAATGGAAGAACTTCCTTGTGCTCCACTTCTATCTTTTGAGGAATTAGCTTTATATGAAGGTCTAGTTGTCGTAGCCTCAATCCTCTTACCTTTAACCCATTCAAGCGTCCTTCGAACCACATAAGCTGATTTTTCTTGAATACTTCTTATTTCTAAAATTGACCAATTGATGGGTGGAAGTGGAAGAAGTTAAAGTAAAAACCATCAATCAAATCAGATTCATCATCCTCAATGCCACTCTCAACTATTCAATTCTATAGTCAATTATCTATTTGATAGAAAATCTCATCCAATCCCTTTTCCGCACTTCAAAATCATCTTCATAGTCTTGCCAAAAATCTTCTATATCAGGAAAGTGTTCAAATCCGGCACCAAGCTCTAACTCTCCTGTAGCATACCCTTTGCTATCAAGAAACCTCATTTCATAAGGATACAAGTGAATCTTTGCTATAGACCTCTCGATACTTTGAGCATCTGAATAGCTCTCACAGCTATAATAACCAAGTATAATGGGAAAAGAAATAATACTTTTTCTTTTATTCCGGCAAATTTTGTTGACTTGTGCAATCTACCTGCATACCTCAATGAGGATCAACTTATCTTCGACAAACCTCGGTAACATGAGAGGGCAGCTATCATAACCTCCTATCCGAATGTATGTGAACTTCAGAAACTGTATAAAGTAACTACCATATTTCTGAATCAATGTTGTTGCTTCTGAGGATATTCTGCGTCCAATATTACCCTGTAGTTCTCTTACTGTCAACATAGTAAAAACATCATTAACCCGCCTGAAGTAATGATAGCTTTCCTCCAACTGCAACTGCGGATGATAATTGTAAATTTGAGTTGCATCATCATAAATGCCTTCAACATTCAATCCTGGCCATTTCTTCATCCTAGCAATGGCATAGAAGAGGTATGATGTCATATAGAAGTTATAATTGTTCTTCAGTTTGAGTAGCTGATCACAAAGATTATTGCTAATAATCTCAGCCCAATTAATAAATTGTATGCCCTCACAGATGATATTGATAAACAAGAACGTCCACCCTTCCAAGTCACTCAAGTCCTCATTTCCTGTGACCCGGTTCAAGAAAATAACCATATTACCTATATCCTCCATCAGCAAAGACCTGTGAATTATTTTAGGAAGCTGTGTTTTTCCTTTCCTTGGTTTTGCTAACCATTTTTTGGCTATATTATTCAAACACTGGGTTTCATTATTGATAAAGTAATTATCTGCATATTCCCTGTCTACCTCTATGAATTGGTCTCTGAAAGGCAATTTGCATATTATGGCAATAGATATTGGATCAAGTTTAACGACCACATTACCTTCTGTTGTCCTGATTTCTTTTGTATCCGGATTAAATGCTTTCATGCATTCCAAGACTAATTCTGGACATTGGACTGATGTGGGGTACCCTGCTGCGTGAGCTAATCCATTGTCTAGTAACCTCTGAGTTGTCAAAGTCTTGTCTTTCCTTTCCATTGCTTTCCAAAAATAAAAAAGACTCACATTTCCCAACTTAGTATCCCCAATATCTGGAAGCGTGCATTTGAAAATGGGTGCATAATCGGGGCTATGAAACTTGTACTTCATTATGACAAATAAAAATAACACACACTCAACCTTATTTTAATGAATGCTTGCAACTAGTCAAAACAGTTCACATGCTCTGTCTATGCATCCACATTATGATTTGGATTATAAGCACAAGCTGCTATCTATTAAACATTTCGCATGCATGGTCTATGCCTACACGTTCTGCAACTCGAAGCTCTTTTGTTGTCTGCTGGAAGAGGTCGTAAAATTTGGTTATACACCTGCCAATTGCATTCCATAAGGCAACGTCTCTTTGAAGCATTCTGTCAGACAATTTACATGCATCGTCAATGCTTCCCATAATCTACTAATTGGATTAGCTTGAAAGTTCTTAAAGCAAGTTCATTTTGCGCATGCCTTGTAAGCATTTTGTCCATGAGTTGGCATCTCTGTGAGATAGCATTTTGTTGTAGATTTCTGTCAAACAACCCAGTTGTGAAGTGAATGATTCTACACTCTACATACATATCTATTGGAGCATTTTAAACTATGATATATGATGAAAGTCTCCTTTCCCATAATCATGTCGCGTGCTTTGCTATGCTTACACGATTTGCATGTATGTTTACCACGTCATTTTGTCAAACAATTCACACCTTTTCTTGGCTCCCATGATTTGCAGTCATGTCTCTAGACAGCGTGCGGTTTAGTCTTGCTTCCATGATTACGGCTTGCACCACGTCCTCCTTTTGCACAAAGAAAATCGAGGAGCTCCAAGCAAACCATTTTCTTGATAATGGAAACCCCCACTAATTGGCCCTACAATCTTATGGGATATTTGAAGATATCGTTGCAATGGCGGCATAAATAGGAAACACCATGAGCTCTCGGTGAATTCAACGACATCCATGGAAAACACCACGAGCAGGAGTTGGAGCTGCAAACCAAGCTAATTTTCCAGAACAGTTGCAATGACACCCTCTGGCAACAACTCTTTGTTTTTAATGCATCGATGGATGTCTATAACCTATTCAATGTATAGATAAAATGAATCAGATTCAGCTACTCCAAGACAACGCATGAGTCAAGTAATAGTTGCGTGAATGGTGAGAGAATCACAACAAGACAACTATGACTATCGTGGTTTCAGAACAAAATTGTAATCATGCTTCACCAATTCGATGTGCCTACCATTTTCATGTGTATGATCTTCCCTGCACAATGTATTTTCCTTAGTGCATTCTGTCAAACAAATATGATGTATGCATTACATCAAATAGTTCACGTGCAAGGTCTGTACTTTTAGCAATCAGCTCCTTCCATTTTCTACAATTTGTCTGTGCATTTTCTTCAACAAGAATCAAGTGTCGATGCTTTTTAACAAATCCCCAAATCCACGACATGCATGAATCAACCCCTCCCAGAGCAAGTGCAACGACAACAACTAATGAAATCCCTCTGTCATTTAAAGCTTTGATGAATGTCCATGACTAGTTCAAAAGCTCTCTACTTAGTTATGAATGAAATGGAAGGAGGACAAACTTGCATTGCAGGTTTGCATTGTTACTCATTTTGTCTTTGCTTACAAAAATCCATAAGATTGCATTTTATTTGTACACATTTTTTTTTTCTCTTATGGAGAAGGTTAAGAATGCTCCAAAATGGAGCAATTCTAACCTTTCTTGACAAAGCAGGTCCACACAAGGTTAGGAAATAAGATTAGAGATGCTCCGTTTTGGAGCATTTTTAACCGTTTTCTTTTTTCTTTTTCTTTTTCTTTTTGAGATTATGAATATGGGTTAAAAATGCTCGAAAACGGAGCATCTTTAACCATTTCTTACAAAGACTATGATCTCGACCTCATAAACCATCGACCACAAAGGAGAATAAAGGAGAAATGAAAATGATGTTTTTAGACAACTTTTTTCCTCAAATGATCACAAATATTTAAAATATTTTAAATTTAATGCCCAAACTTAGGAAAGACGACCATATCTTCCAAATGGTAGGGAGTTGGGCTCTGAAATTTGAAACACACGTTGATGGTAAGGAAACGAGCCAACATCATCATTTATTCTTCATGACGATACCTAGGATGAGAGATTTTAATCATTTTTGGGCGAGGAGCATCAAAATTTGAAAGTTTACTATATGACAAACTATGAACTGGGTTCAGACAAAAATTAGCCACATGATACAAAATGATGATTAGAACATGTCTATCAAATGATTTTCCTCAATTCTTGGTAATTTTCAAAACTCATCCATTTTTTATATTCGAATTGGTTTCGACCTTGAGTCACATGCTCACTGCTTACACATGAACCCCTATTGGATCTTCACTCAACATTGAGACCGATTTGAAATTCAAATATTAGGCATACCAAAAATGGGGCAACAAGACCTCAAAAACATCATTGCATCCCTAAGAAAAAGTGGGGCATTTGCACACACTTGTTTTTTATGATCACTCATAATATGATAATCACACATTCATATCCATAATTTCGTATTTATATTCATTGTTTCATGAACTTTGAATTTCAAATCTGCATAGTTAACGTTGGAGTTAATTGTTCAATGTTTATGTCAAAGATGATATTTTTATAAATAAAAATTAGTTTATTAAAAATGTTTAATGCTGAAATTTAGAATGCTTATGATCCATCATCTTAAATTTTGGGATTTTCTTGCAAACTTGCAGAAGCCTCATCCTATACCCCCATCCTAAACTTGGAGAGAGTCATGAAGCATAGATTATCGATCCTCCACTTGGACGTGTCCCCTATGCTAGTACCCCCCGTTCTTGTTCCAAGGACAGTACGAGGATGCAGGGATGACATTTAGAAGTACCCTGCCCATCCCCAATCTGTGCAGAAATGTTTTTGGGATGGCTTTGAGAGTGGTCGAGAATGTAGGGGACGGCCAAAAGTCCTTGATACGGCCAAGGGACTCCTACATGTCACCCTACAACCCAAGCCACTTTTGGATGCCCAATTTTAAATAATAATTTGAAGAAAAGACTGTCCAGGCCCACAAGGACACCCAAACCACATTAAACAATACTAAAACCTTATCTATGCATAAAATAACCAAAAAGAAGAAAAAGACAATAATTTTCACATTTGCAAAGAAGAAGAGCAGCAAGAGAAGCAGCAGCTGGTCAAGGAGTGAATAGCAGTTGAAAGAGGAGATTAGGGCATCAAACTACTTGATTTAGACACTTGACCTACCATCTGCTGATTATGGACACCAATATATTATTATATTTTCTTAGTTCTATGTTTAGTTTACAGTTTATGTCATTTCATAGTTGAAACTTGGAGATTTTGGACATTTTTGTTATAATTTTGAATATAATATGCACACACATTGACAATAAGAGTTTCTACAATGATGAATAACTTTTCCAAATCATTCTAAATGTATTAAGCTTCTACAATGTCTATGATGAATACTTTATCAATGTTATGTTATGCTTTATCAATTCCTCTATATTTTTCAAAATTCCCCTACGATATGTGCTCTATATGTTTCAAAATTCCCCAATTTTTTTTAACAGTCGTCCCCTAAAAGATGGCCCAAAAGTAACCCCCGTACTGGAAACACAATCCACCATCCCCGAAACTCTGGAACATAGTAGATTATGGTTAGATTGTGAGTTAAAATGGTAAATCTTTGTCAACATGTTTATTACTTGGAACAATAAACATCTGTGTGTATTATCACATTCACAAACCAAGGCA
Source organism: Cryptomeria japonica (assembly GCF_030272615.1). NCBI lineage: Eukaryota > Viridiplantae > Streptophyta > Pinopsida > Cupressales > Cupressaceae > Cryptomeria > Cryptomeria japonica. The sequence continues at coordinate 500,382,354 of NC_081407.1, read as the reverse complement.
TCACCTGCCCATCACTTTATTACCTAGCAAATGATAAGAAGAAAAAGTCCAACTATTTCTTTTGTTGGACAACGACATTCACTGCAAATATGCATATTTCAATTTAGACTCTTACCATAAGTATGCGGTATATATAAATTTTCTCTAGTAAGGTTTTGTTCTGAAAAAACTATAATTGAAGGACAAGCTCTTATATCATAAAAGTAATAGTATCCCCCAAACTTTTAAGTGAATCACAAATCCAGTCTCTAGATTCTTCGAGAAATAGAAACATAGTAAATTGCTAGAAGGCATAAACAGTCTTAGACTAAATTATCAAATCTTGATTATCTAAGTTTCAAAATGTTATTGTAATGAGCAATCTAACCTTGTTTAAACAAGTAAATCACTGAAGGCCAAAGCCAATAATCAGGAAGTTACACGAACGACAATTTCCAGATGTTAAAAGACAGATGACATGAGAATTAGTTAGCAGTAGAACATTACTCTCTTAACATTTTCTTTAATAGCTGGTAAGGGCCGAACAGCAGCTCCAGTTGCTGTACGAGTTGCAGAACTACCAGCCACACTCTTACCAGGAATTCCACTATGTAAGGATCCACTATCTGACATTTCTGGATCCATGTAGAAACGAGCTCGAAATGCAGCCAAATGTGCATAAAATGCTGGAGGAACTGCATGATGCATATAACAGGATTGTAAATGATGTAAACTCAATATAAATGCTTGAGACAACAATTATTGCATATTGAGAACTTACCAATTGAAACAGAACGCGTACACCGTGCATATCTGAAACAAAAAAATCCAAAATTGAGAAAAAGCTAACACAAAACTTCAGGTTCCAATACACATAATAGGAGAATGACAATGCAATATATCCAAGTTAAAAAATAATCATAGGCTTGGATTTTTAAAAAAAATAGTCCATAGAAATGGTTTTGATGGATCCACTTCAAAGAGAATTAAGAAAACATCATCCAAACCGAATTAAAGAACTAATAAATATGCATGTCCACAAAATCCCTGCACCAACTACAGTGCTTGCCATAAATATTATCTATATATCAAAAAATGATTTAGCATCCGTTTGATTTTATATATAAATGATCGGATATAATCATTTAATTAACCTTTGAAAGTCAAGGATGTGAAATAGAATTACGTTAATAAATCTAAAACATAACTAGTTCACACGAGCTGTCTATAGTTGTCAACATTTAAGTTGAAAATAAACAGCTAGATACTTTAAGCACTTGACAATCACTTTTGCATATTCAAACATTTCAATACACTTTATTTAAGACGATAAACAATGCCAGGACTAAAATCCTGGACATTCAAAAGTATAAATGGACAAATCATACAGAGTAACTACTTCAAACTTCAAATAATCACTTCTCTCACTATAGTGTAAATGCAGAAGCCAGAGTTATTATCAAGTTCAAGAAATGAGTACATGTGCCTCCCTCTTTACCCTCTCCTCTAATCAATCCTTGTTGAACCGTCTCTTAAATATGCTTGACACTCCTTCCTTGGGCTTTGAACCAAGTTATACCTTTCTTTTTCATTCTGCCTTGCCCTCTCCATTGCTGGCATCACTGTATGGCACGGCATCATGCCATATTTCCCTCAATCGGATTTTTTCTTGACATTTCAGCCAGTAAATCTCTCCCTGAGCCTTCTCTATGTTTTAGAAAATGCCTTGCCCTATTGGCCCATTTATGTTTAGAAAGGCTACCATCTTCTGACACAGAAAATCTCCTTCAACACATTCAATACAACAATCGACAAAAATAAAACCTTTTTTAATTTCTCAAACTAAGTTTATATCTCTAAGCTTCAGACTGGTGCTAATCAGCCCTTAAGGAGCTCACAAGTGGTGTAGCTTTCAAGCCAGAAAAGAACACCATAAATTAACTCGGTCACATAATCTCTCTCAAGAAAAAGGACGAACTGGCAAGGCATATGTAATGTCCCCACTTTGAAATATGATTTAATGGTAAATGATAATAATAAAATTAAAATTAAAATAAAAATATAAAAGAATATAATTAAATTTTAATTAAGTTAATGAATGGTCAAAGACATGAAATGAAAAGTTGTGACTCCCTCAAACATGAGATATAAAAGGGAAAAGAGAACCTCATTTGAGGGGGTAGATTTGGGAATCAGAGGTGCAGATCTAATTTAAATAGAAGTGCAGATCTGATTGTGAAAGGTTGCGTCCCTTTTAAAGGGGCAGAAATAATTAAGAGTTGCATTCTTTCAGAGGGTGCTGATGGTGAAAGGGTGTGCCTCTTGCCAAAGGGCATACATGATGAAGAGGTGTGACCCCTCCCTCACATTGAGAGATATAAAGGAAAGGAATCCAAGCATCCAAGGATTTCATCATTGAACAGCTCAGATCAGAACTGTTAATTAGTTGCAGACGATAACATCCTTGTTCTTGATGGTATGCATGGAGATGTGTTTAATAAGTATGCTTACTATATGAAGCTCGATAATGTTTTTATGCAGAATTTAATAATAATATTAACATAGAGTGCAATATTTATTATAGTAGTACCTAATTTCATAACAGTGGCAGACCAAATCTGACATGCATCAGAGCTGTCTGCCTTTACCAGCCATTAAATATATTAATGACTAATGTTTTTTAAGCAGTGGTAGTATTAATAATTTATAGAATAGGTAATTAGCGAATATATAAATTATTGGTAATATTATTTGACTCATTTATTTATTTATGTATATATATACTCAAATCAGAATAAGGAATAATATAAGGGTTATAAATATAGATATTGATATAATAATAGATATTACTATAATAATTATAATTAATATAATCTCTTTTAGAAACTGCTCTGCAGTAATACATAATAATTCGTATAACTAGTAATTAATAAATATGTAAATGTTTTATAAATGAATCAGAACAAGATTAATTATCTAGTATGGTAAATTAGCAAGTACTTGATAGACTAAAGAAAGAATATCAAGAATTTGTTTCATGTTAAGATAGACTTGACTCTTAATCAAGTTAGTTAGACTAAAGAAAGAATATCGCAGATTTGTTTCATGTTAAGATAGACTTGACTCATAATCAAGTTAATTTAAGTCATAAGTACTTTAAAATATATTAATTATGATTAAAATAGACCAAATCCTAGTAGGGGACATTACAGCATAGCCTTTTCTACACCAGCTGACACATGTCAATCAGACAAGGACAATACTTTTGGGTAGATATTATCCTTTCAGGACCTAACACAATATTGCCCTGCCTAAAAAGCCTTCCTTCTATGGCACATAATCTATAGGACTAAAATTATATGCCGTGAGCTACATTTTTGGGTCTTCACTTTTAGTTTTTGCTAAGGTTACATGGAAATTTGCTATGCTAGGTTACTTTTAATAATTTAGGAATATTTGTAAAACTTTAATAGCAAATATACTAGTCACTTAGGTGTAATTATCTACTTGAGATTTGAATGAGGCGTCATTACACCTTAGTCTCACCTAAATTAATTGAGAGCTATCCGTTATTAGACTATGATTGATTGATAGTTCATTGCCACTTTAGCGAGGAGTAAGCTAAACTTGAACCCTTGCTTGACACTTTCACTAATCTCTCTAATATGGACTACTAGTGTGTTAGGAATTGCGTGCAGAAAATATCAATTAAAATGCAAATAAAGATAAGCAGAGGAATAAAAACACAAAAGTAATAACAATGAGGAGACAATTTTTAGTGTGTTTCACCCAAACCGGGCTATGTCCACCAAACAAAGTGTTCAATATTATTATCCAGTAAATCGAACCGATTACAACCAGCAATCTCTTGGAACTCAATACCGCTGCAAATGCTACAAAAATTTCTCTACAGAAAACCCTAACCCTTACCCATTTTATCAAGGCTTGTGTCAGTTACAAAAATTGGGTTAAAATATATCAGCCAATAGAAAAATAACTCCCGACACCTTTATAAAATAATAAAAGTCGTTTGGGGTGCTGCCCCCAAACCCTCTTTAAATAATTTGGCGGAAACTGTGCCGATAGAAGTGGGGAAATTTAGCCTCCGAGTCTAAGTAGGCTCCATATAACAACATAGTGCAATTTCCTATTTGAAGGCACACATTTGTAATAAGCAGGAGTTTGTAGCTAATTCTTCTACTTTCAAATGGTCATTTTGTTAATACAATTTTGCTCCTACATTTTGTAGGCTTAATAGTGAGATGAAACCAAGATATTAGATCATGCGCCTTGTTTTGTAAGTGTTTAAAACAATGTTCCACCGAGTTTCTTGATGCAGGGACGAGGGGAAGGGTTTCAGAGATGGGTAGATCAAGGGCCTAAGTTTGCGGACAATAGGGGTACAACATCTGGGGGGTGGCACTGATATACATATAGTACTTGAAAAACTAGTTATAAAAAGATGTATAAGAATTACATTTCAAATGGAACTTTGGCAAATTAGTAAATTAGCAAATTTGCAAATACTAAACAATGAACACTAACATTTTAAATATTTTAATACTAAATAGAATTTGATAAATTAAAATGTGAAATTGGAGATTTCTATTTAATAAAAAATATGAATACCATAAAGATGATTACAATGAGTAGCATGATATCAAAGTAAGTACAAAATATCAAAATGTAGTGAAGGGAGGCCTCTAATCATCCACTCCTCATCACTAGAAAATTGAACTCCTCATGATCCAGCTCCACCAAACTAACACCAACCAGCCTTACTTTTGAAGTCATAGCATCCTCATCAATCTGTGTTGGCTCCTCTAGCTCTACATCCCATCATTTTGTTGGACTCTCTTTGTACACAAGTGTCTTGCAGTCAATGAGACACAAAAGACTATGTACAACCACAAGCTTCTATACTCTCCTAAAAGTCTGTTTGCTCCTCTTGAAAGAGTGGATGAAGAGTGGATGAAGCCATAGGTAGAGCGATTCCTCTCAGCTGGTGAAGAACTAGAAACCTGTGATAGCAATCGAATGGCCATGGAAACTTCGGTCCATGGAAATTACACCATAAAATTCCGGTCCATGGAAATACCACCATAAAATTGGATCATGTGCCATGGTTCCCATATCCATCTTGGTCACCTCAAAATAACTCCTAAGAGTGGCAAATTTGGTCCACTCGGTATGAATTGCATCGGTATCTAGAGGATCAAACATCTTCTCAATGCACCTAAAGAACCCTATCTTCACCTCAACATCCAATATCGTTGTAACTCTACTAAGCCTAGTTGTACCACTTACGATTCAATGCATAGGCAGCCATGTGCAAGGAAGTGTTGAGCCTCTCCCATCTTCAATGAATGATTGGCTAAATTCGGAAAAAGCTCATCGTAGAAAGCTAATGTGGGGTCCTTCTCTAGCACGACAACCCTCATCTGGTCAAGCATAGAATAAATGCACAAAAACAACTCCCCAAGGTTACGTGCATTTGCATTCCAATATCTGATGACCTGAAAAACTGGAGCAATGATGGAGACTATATAAACCCTCATTTGGTCTCAACAAGTTTGAAGAGCTCCTTCTTAGAGAAGCCCTTGAAGAGTGCTTGCAAAGTGTGGTGGTTGCAAATAAACATTTGCACATCTCTAGCATCACTAACCACTTCTCTGATCCACTCAATCTTCCCCATGTCCTTTAGTGCATTGTTCATGGTATGCATACATGGAGTCCACCAAATATGTTTGTAAGCTGCCTCAATAAGTTTCCCTACAACTTTGCACAAGTGTTGCATCGGTCACTACTTGGACCACATTTTCTAGCTCAACCTCCTCTTGAGAACCTAAAACTGAAAAATCGGCATCTTTGTGATGCCCTATATAATCAACTGCCTTAAGAAAGTATGGGCCCTCATTATGTAACCATGATATTGATGAGAGGACAACGGCTAATGGGCATCCACCCATCCATGATTATACTACATCCATTCTTCACCCGACATTCCTTCATCTTCTCCATCAACACATTGGTATGGGAATAGTTCTTATCCAAGATTGTGATCCTCAATTTGGTCTCACCTGGTGGCACATATGATGGTTCTCCCCTAGCTACCATTGACAACATGTCCTTATAATAAGGAGATTGAGCTACATGAAATGGGATGCCATTGGCAAAAAGAACTTGCCAATGGCATCATCTATCTCATCCTTTAGCTGCACATTGAACAACTTGGCAATGGGGTTACTTTGCAACTTGTGATTCACCTTACCCTCTTTTGCATGGGCATAGACATTAGAAGAACCTGACATCACTCCTACTCTCATCCACAAAGTATGACTAGAACTTTGTGGTTGACTCTACTGAACATGTGTCCTTCTATAAGGCAAAGTAGTTGGCATAGGTGTAGTTGTAGTGTCATTATCAACACCCCAAAGCTTGTTTACCTCAACTCTATATATGAGGTTTGCTCCTTGTTCCAAAAACGAACATATAACCACACCTTTTCCATGAATAAAAAGGTGTACCTTAGAGGTCATTAGATATGTTGATACAAACTTTGGTCTTCGAGAGATATATGAGACATTTGACATCATGCTTGAGCAAATGAAACAAGCAGTTCATAATATAGGAACCTTAATTTGGATTATACAAGGTGCATATTACACCATTGTCACATGGTGTAACATACACCCCTATTTTTTTTTCCTTTTTTGATTTGTTTATAAAAGAATAGAAGAAAGAAAAGAATGGGTTTATAGCTATGTTAGTGGTGTTTAAGGCAGCCATGAGAGCTGCAGGATGAAGAAAAAATTAGATTTCAAAAGAGGAGTGCAACCAAGAAGTGCAACCAAGAAAGTCAAAGGCAAAAGGGTTTGAAGATTTGAGGACATGAAGTGCCTAGAAAATCCTGTAAAATTTCTGAATTTTGTTCCTTGTTGAAATCCTCAATGCATCTAATTGTTCTCGAGGTATTTTGTTGTATGAATGTACACATTAGTATTGCAATAACAAATATATTTTATATTTTGTTTCAATATAGTGGATTGGATGATATGTTAAGGTTGGAAGATTTCGGTAGTTGGACAAGACCCTACCAATATTGTCTACATGAAATTTATACTATTAAACACAAATTAATATATTAAATATAACATTTAGTTTTAATCTGACTTAATCCATTTTAAAATGTAATATTTAAACTATTAAATATAATATATGTTTAATAATATAAATTTTAAAACATTATATTTAACATATACACTATTTAAATTTAGCTTTAAATATAACTTCCACCTAAGCTACTTTTGTTTTAATGCATGTTAAATTTTATAGATGAAATAAATAAATAAAACAAATAAGACAAAAAAACAAAAAACAAATTAAAAGTTTGCAGCCTACCTGGACACGGCAATGGATCAGGAAGTTGCAGGTGTATTTCACCAAGGTCGCCTCTCCAAACTTGCTCAAAAAGACTAAGTTTATAACAATTTAATTTAAAATAACAGTTTACGCTTCTATGGTTATCATTGAATTAATTAACCTAATTGAATATAACGTTTTGAAATTTATATTTCTAAACATATATTAGTATATGTTTAATATATTAACTAAAAGATTTAGTTTTGAATCTAACCTAATATATTTTCAAACATTATTAAATATAATATATGTTTAACAATATAAATTTGAAAATGCTACATTTAATATATATACACTATTAAAATTTAGTTTTAAATATAGCTTCCACCCACGATGTTTTAGTTTTAATATATGTTCAATTTTATAAATCAATAAACACCAAAAACCAAATAACACAAACAATAAAAGAAAAGTTTATGGTCTACCTAGATGCTGTCATGGATCAAGAAGTTGCAAATGGAGTTAACCACAAGGTCACCTCTCCAAAGTTGAATGAAAAGATGAAGTTTGCCACAAGGTCACGCAACAGTGCAAGAAATGGTGAAAGTCAACCATTAAAATAGAAGATGCATTTTTTTGTATGAATACCAAGCCAAATTTTGACAAATTTTAAATAAATGTTTTAAGTTGGCCAAAATTTGAATTTCCTGCTGGAAATTTGGCAAATACTATACACAAGTGCTAACTACTTAGGAAATCAGAAAATTATCACATGTACCACCAACCACTATAATGAGAAATTCAAGTTAGTGAAGAACAAAGACATTTAAGCCATTATAGATTTGAATGAGGTTGTCGTTAGAGAAAACTTTGGACTAGACAAAGATAATATAAAAAATTCTATATCAAAAGGGCCTAAGACTGAGATACATCCATAACAAACAGGTGTACAATAGTGTAGAACAACAAAGTTATGTTCATTATGAAGACAACAAGCCTTACCACCTAAGGACCATGCCTAACGATGCGGTGGAACTACTAAATGTAGGAATATAGAAGAATTCCTTCCAAACCACTCATGTTTCTATCACATTGTTGGCAGTGATAATAATAGGACTGTGAATGAACCTACAACTATGTTTCTCTTACATTTTGCATGTCGATGACCCAATTTTGGGTGATTATGAGGGGCTTTTGTCTAAATTGATTGACCAAGAGTTGGCATACTAAAAGAATAGACAAGTGCCTCAAAAATTCAACCTCTATTCCTTATATCTTGGGTGCTCACACAAACATGGTATATGTGGCCAAACAAGCTAGAGCAGCATAGATTTGCTAAAGATGTTATTTCTCGAAACACAATGGAAAAGTCAATGCAAGTATTAAGTGTGTGGGTGTGTGTGTCTATATATATATATATATATATATATATATACATATACTCACCATAATTGGGAAGAATATCCCAAGTTTGTGCAAGGGGTTGTGTTCTATTGGTTAAAGCATTGAGTTCTCATTGTGGAGATCAAAGTTCAAATCCCAAAGGGACATCTAATATGAAATTCAAAGTTGTGACTCTTAGTCTTCCACAGTTGGCTTCTAGGTGGTTTCTAATAAGTGGATTCTAATTTGTGACTCTTGGGTCTTCCATAGGTTGATTCTAGTGTGGTTGCTCGAAATGAGCTAATGATGGTTTCTAATAAGTGGATTCTAATTTGTGACTCTTGGTCTTCCACAGGTTGATTCTAGTGTGGTTGCTCAAAATGAGCTAGTATTAGTGTAATGGTTGTGGTTGCTTGATATGAGCAAATATTAGTGTCATGTAATGGTCTCAAGGTGATGCTTGTATGAGCAAAATATTTGTGAACGGTCTGAAATATTAAAAGAAAAAAGAATATACAAAGTTTGAAGACTATTGTCACCACATTGTACAAACTTATTTTTGCGCATGATAAGGCCAAACTAGGATCGGATTCAATGAAAACATTCCAGCCCCACCAATACACCATTCTAGTTGATCCTCACCACAGACTAAAGTTAACTAGCAATCATCCAAACCATACATATAACCTATGTTAGATGGTTCATGTTCGAGTTTAGCAAAGATAAAATTTGGATTAAGTTTGGCAAATTCAAAAAAAAACATTGATTACATTTGCCTAATATAATTTTTTTTTTCAATATAAATAATAAATCCACAAAGCCTGAACAAGTAGGTGAGTTGGCTTGGGCGGTGGGTTTGCTCCCCATTGGTCTTGGGTTCGACTCCCTTCCCGGGTTTAAGAGGCGGGACTGCTTGCAAGTTGTGGATTCACCTCCCAGGGACTAGTCTCACCCCTTCGCTCACCCTTAAGTGGATATGCTAGGGCAGGGCTGCGGGGATTGGGGATACCTTGGGTAATAAAAAAATAAATAAATAATAAATCCACAAAATTGTCAAAATAGGCAAACATTGCTGAAGGTTTGAAATCTTTAAAAAAGCTGCCACATTTATGAACTATGAAAACTTAACAAAACTAAACCATAAAAAACATATTTGTGAAGATGCTGATTTTGTCAGAAAATTGCAATCATGGGAAGACTCTTAAACTTCAAAAAGGCTATGGCTCATCAATTGCACTTGGTTGAGTTGAAGTGGTATCATCATCACTAGATGCACTAGTCAATTCGTCTTTTTTTTTAAAAAGCTCATCCGCTACTACTATGGTTACGAAATTCATAATAGTTGTGAAGAAGATGAGTCTTTTGTTGCTGTTCATCAACAATCACAAATTATTGTCAGTGTAAAAGAGATCTCCCAACATTTCAAACAATATCTTGTTTTTCTTTTTCGAATGAATATGGTCAAAGCCACTCTAATTCCTTTCACAAGTTAATCAACTTTCCCGCTAACTCAATAGTCAAATTATTGTAGTTTAGTAATTTGTGCTCCATAGGTCATCCACCACTTGTATCCAAGCATTTCAACTTGTAAAATGTCATATTTGGCTATTGACATTCCATACATCCCTCCTACTAGCATTTCCAATGCTGGTCTCTAATTAGATTTCCGGTTGTTGGATCTGGTTCAAACCTCTTAATTGCTTCATAAAGCCCAACCATAACTTCACAATCACCAAGGCATATCATTTTTTTATATTGACAATCATTTACAAATATTCTGCTCATACAAAGCATCAACATGAGACCAATACAAACTCCTACAAGCACAATAATGAGACTAATATTAGCTCCTTTCGAGCAACCACACTAGAAACCACTTATGGAAGACTAAGTGTCGCAACTTAGAAACTCACTTATTTAGAAACCACCTCCACACCAAAAGCCAACTATGGAAGACCAAGACTCGCAACTTAGAATTCAGTATTACATGTCCCTTTGAGATTTGAACTCGGGTCTCCACAATAAGAACTCAATGCTTCAACCAATTAAGCTCAATCCCTTGGACAAAGGCATATCATTTTGAAATAGCTTAGCTCCAAGTAACAAGCTGATGTATGTAAAAATACATGCAGCATTTTCCACCTAGAATCAAGTGTACTCGATTTCTCCATGTAGTTGTTTCCACAGTATTAAGCATATTTTTGAAAACCTTCCTTACAACGGCCCATGCTCTCTTAAAGCATGTTGAGACATGGGGTATCACCATCAACTGTACACAGCACATCAACGCTTGGTCCACATACATTTAAAACCTTTTTGACACTTGCCAAAAATTTCTATTTAAAATATTTTGCTTTATGATCTTACTCTCAACTGGACACAACACATCAACGTTTGGTATCTTACTTTTGAACTTTATAACTAGCGCAATTTTCCCAATTGTAGGAAAAAAAATAACAAAGCCTTTGAGCTGTCTTTTCTTCAATCATTGTTTCCACAGTCATATTAAATTAAGCAAATCTTGTTTCACAAGGCCTCAACAACTCCTTAGATGTGTGTTGCCTATAAAGATTGAATGTGAGATAGTGATTTCTTCTAAAATTTGCAATTGCTATCCTTCTACGAATCATTTCATGTACCCATGGGACTATAGCCAAGCCATGAAGCAACAAATCGAGAGAATGGGCTACACATGGCCTCCAATATATTTGTCGGTGCTTCTCTACTATCAACTTCCCAGCTCAATTACCACTTCAACCACATTCTCCACCCCTCCTTCACAAATGACTTCTTCTGTTGTTTTATGAAATTCTCTAAAATTTTATTTTCTTGTGGTTCATGGTATCAATCACCTTCATGAACACAACACCTTGACGGAAAACCACCTAAACATTAACCAATGGCCTTTGACATATATCTAATCATCATTCAATATACTGTAATATGTTGTCACTAAGAAATTTTGACCTCAACTAATTTCCTAGTCGGTGTATCTTTTTATACTAGTTCCCAAATGTTGTTCAATGTTCAGCTCTCTATTGTTCCACCTATTGTGGCCTTTCGCATATTGGAAAAGGAAGGAAAAAAAGCTGTCATAAATCTAGACACATCCTTTTTAATTCATTGTTTCTTTTGTGTCAATCTCATTTTTCCTATAATCAAAAGAGGATTGGTGTTTCTTTAGAGAAGCTCTAATCTCTAGGGTCACATTTATCACATATGGTGACAACTCCTCACTAAACCCTTGGAATGCCCAAATGATACATTACCATTGTTAGACTTCCAGTAAATGGATGTTGACACAAGTTACGTTTGAGATTGATACCATCATGGGTCACATATTTCCAACCTCGACAATTGATTTTTGCGAAGCCATTAAATTACAATCCATGTTTTGAAAGAAACAATAACATTATATACATAAAACATTAATAATAAACAATTAAATATATTTTTTAAATTCACATTCAAAATTCTACTATAAAAGTATAAACTAAATACTTCCTAATTTAATATTTATAATATACTAAAATAAATTATTTTAAATTTAAATATATTCTTTAAAGAGAAATAATACAATTAAAACCATGAAATTTGCATAGTCTATGATATCAATATACAAAGATTTGTAGATTTTAACTATTCAATATTTTTTAACATCAACACTTTAGATCATTCTCTAATGTCTCCATTTTAGGTCACTAGATCAATCTCTAATGTCCCCATTTGGCTTTAGCATTCTTGGTAATTGTCAACCTTGTCAAACGGAATGTTCAATGTTGACAATAAGCTCAATTGGTTTAGAGGACTCCTATGACACTTTTAGAAATGAGTTCCAACTTCTGATGTGTTCTCCAAGATTTTTGGAGAGAGCATCTATTTATAGTAAGTCACTCAATTGGCCCCAATTTTCATTCATCATCATTGATATTATTCTAGAGCTAATTATTTAACTAAGGTTGCTTAATAATTTAATAAGCTCCTTAGTATTATAGGTCATTGGAAAGAGAATAAAAAGTTTTAAATCATGGATGCATAATATTGGGACCTTGTGTATCAAATATTATCCTTATTTTGATATAAGGGTCTTTAGGAGTAAAAAGGAGTATTTTAATTAAAAGTGAAATTTAAAATTGAGACTTCTGGAAAGTTCAGCAGCAAAAGTATAAAAGGAGGTTTTGTGAGCTCATTTGCATTATACAAACTAATCTATTTTTTTCTAGTGAAACCCTTGTGAATTTTGTGGGATTGAACTTGGTTCATCTCAACCTTCTTGAGGAACAAAACCCTCTCAGAAAAGATTAATCATGGTAGTGAAAGATCCTCCCTGGTTAATGTGGTGTGCCTCAACCAAAGTTAAAGTTGCACGGAAAAGGATTTGCAAGTAAGTGTTGTGCTAAGTTTATTTTATGAAGTTATTTGCTAAAATTCATAGAGAGACAGAGTTACTTCTAGGACATGGAGATTTAGTGTTTGGGCAGTTGACATTTAAATATTTGCTGGATACCCTTATTATTGGTGTGATGACCATATTTAATGGGCAAAAACTAAGATTGAGGTGTGTTCTAGCTGGGCATGCCGATTGATTTCCAAACTTGGATGCCATGATGGACTTTACAGTCAATGTTGCTGGATTGGGTGATTGATAAAAACAGCAGTGGTGGTATATGTAGGTGCTGGAAGCCGCCATTAATCTACAGGCTGGATGCCATTTCAAAGGTATCATTTTTTATCTGCTGTAGCCGTGAGGATTATCCTTAATTCTAGGCACCATATCAATTATGTGCTGATCGATAGCAATATTGCTTTTGAGATATTATGCGGTAAAATGATCGATGCACCATATCAATCCTGAACTGGTTGATATGTGGTAGAATGGTTGATTGGCATACTTCTCTTGCTGAGGTGAATGGGCAAGGTATTTCTGGTCGATATTGGTCCAATATTGAGGCGTGAAACTTTAATGCTGCCAATCGATCATTCAAAGACTGAATACCTTTGATAGCTGGACGTGGCCTTGAAAAGGAATAAAAAGTTGGTCACATCCCTTCTGTTATCGCTGCTGTTTCAAGGATATGACAAGGACATGAAAGGATGTTCAAAAGGAGACAAACCAAGCAGGATGTGGCAGGTTGGAAGTCCGCTGCAGCTGGCATGGGGTCAAAAGGGGTCAATAAAGGCGTTAATAAAGGTTTTGAAGCTTGGTGAAGGGTGCTAACACTTGTTTTGGTGTGATTCATTTTTCCATCCAAGTTTGGCATGAATAGCCTTAATGCTGGTCAATTCATCTGGTCAATGTAGGACGTTGGGTCTGAGAAAACAAAACATTATGCTGCTGGGTGATTAATCTGAGTTTCATTCCCAGATGTTGCTGAAGGATTAATTTCATATAATTTGAAAAGGTGAGTAGGGCTTTCTAGGTTGTCTTTGGTCTCTAACAGCAATACATTGTCAGGGTTAATGTCTGGGTTTATGTTTAGGGGACTTGTAAACAGTCTGCAATAACAAGGTCAGAATTCATATACTTTTGTATTCTGCTCATTATAGCAAATTTGTTACACAGAAAATGCCTATGTAATAACTGTCATCTGTCCTAACAGTATCACATTGGTTGAACAAGCTCTGTTTCAGTTCTATTATGTTGTCTTAATCTTATTGATGAATGTTATTTAGGATTAGAACATATATATCCATATATGCAATGCCTTTGAGACTCAAACTTGCAACAAGTCATTATTACATTTGCAAACAAAAAACTAGGTGACCAGCAACCAAGAAAACTGTTTGATAAATTGCAGTGAGAAAAAAATGCAAAAATTTGCTGATAAACCAGAGGGGGTATCTTACACATTCGCTTCTCTTACTCTAACTCATCTTGATAATGGATCATGGTGTATGATCCAAAACATCTATCTTAAAAAATATTACACAGTCAAAATCCAGAAATCTATGTATATAGTAATACAATATTAAATTTAAAAATCTACTCTAACTATTTGAAATGTATTAAATTAAAATTATTTTAAATAAAGTAAAATCATAATAAATTTGAATTCGTTATAATGAATTTTATAATATTATAATATAAATAAGTTTAACAACTTAATTCAAATACTATAATTTAATAATTTTATTAATATAATAGATTTTATAGATTAAATGTTTTTGAATTCACAATGTATTAAATTTTCTAAAAAAAATAAAAAATATAAAACTAGAAACAACTAAAGACGAAAACATTTATGTATAGATTGCAGCCTACCTTTGCCTCTTGCAACTATGTGCTCTCTTCCCTCAATTAGCAAACACATAATAGGATTCAATTATGAGATAAAGCGGCGGAGTAGGCAAAAACCAATGATGAATTGCTAGTCTTCCACACTAGTATCAAGATTCACCACCAATGCTGAACTCTACCGATTACCTTCCACACCACTAACACAGCTGCAAGGAACTGTAACTGTTACTAGTACCACATCTATAACAAGCGGCCAATGAACAGAACTTTGTCAAAAACACAAGCCCCAAATATTAATGACAAAGAATGACTAGAAAACAGCTGACAAAAGTTAAAAAAAAGCATTCACAAGCAAATGAAATTATAGTGAATCTCTTTATGTGTTTTTACATGTCAGAGTTACTTTATGCGAAAAATTAAAAACACCTTGAAAACATTGTATAACATTTTTGTTGGTCATTTATGAGTTTTACGGGTGTTTAGGGTTTTCACGCTCTTTTTTTTCGTCAACACGTTTTATTCTCGACCAAATGGACAATCTTTTAGCAATTTAAACATGCAAAAAATCGTAGAAATAGTTGAAAAGAAAGAAAGAAAGAAAGAAATTTTAATGTTCACGAGACTTAACAAAGTTTATGGGACAGCACATCAGATCTAACCGATTTCTGCAAATCTGCCTGCTTTCTGTGTAAAATGCTGACAAGTGGCCCCAACCTCTTGACAAAATCCTCGCTAAAAAAATCATACCAAGATCCCACAGTCAATAATTTATTATACTTGTCCCTAACATCTTTGAAGGCGTCACACTCTAAAATGAAGTGTTTTTCGGTTTCAACTTTCCCAGATGTGCAAAAAATACACTCTTTCCTCCCAAGTTTCTTTTGGTCTTTTCCAACGATGACCAGTTTCACTATGGAGCTGATGAGAGTTAGTTCTTAATTGAGCAATAATACACTTAGCTTTCCACAAAATATTAGCCCTTATATAAGCTTTTTGATGATGATCATAAGCAGGATTGAACTCCGTGATATAATATTTTTTCTTTCTCGCTAACTCAGTCACGATTGATCGGTTTGTTGGCGATTTTTTGGGGAAAAAATCGAGAACCATGATGATTCCTGATTAATCGTGATCAGTCACGAGCCATTCCAGATTATTGCTTCTTTGGGCCCAACCATCCAATGAGATCTGACCTTTATTGTATATTTTGAGCTTCAAATGAATGGGCAAAGGAGAAGAAGATACGAGGAGCAACAATGCAAGGAGAATTTCAAAAGTGAATGATTGGATCAGGAAAGGTACACATTTGAAGCTACCAAATGCTTTGATGAATATACTTAGGAATGTCTGATCAAATCAAATCTGTTTTTTTCTTTTGATGATTATTTCAGATATCTAGATTAGATAAATCCAAGCAAGAGGGGACTCTATGACTACATCAGACAAATGAGAAAAGAATAGAAATTTTCAAAAATAGCAAAAGTGGAACTCAAGATGGTGAAGTGTACAGAAATGCAAGAGAAGATCAAGAAACAACTGATGATATTGAAGCAGAAAGAAAGATCAGATTCTCAAGATGTCAAACAAGAGGACTCCTCAATGGCTGAAAATAGTAATGCCAAGACAACATCAAGCCGAACTTTAGGAAAGGATATAATTGCACAAGGTAGTGATGATTCAGATTGTATGACATTGTTTGGACCATATGATACTTTACAAAATATTAGATGTGATGTTGTGATGATTGCTTTGTTTGACATTGAGTGCCATGAAGAAGAACTGCAGGTTTATCTAGACAACCCCATGATTACGCACACCGATTACATGGAGGTGGGCCAAGAAAGGTTCAATCTCCTTTGTTCCAAGATTGATAAGATCGTTGATGGAGTTTGGATGAGAGTTGTTTATCTCAAAGTAGTGCAACCGAGTGGCTGAGCAGTGATTTTGAGGTTGATATGGGATCCTGCCATTTGATTTTGGCATGCAGGTGTGGAATGCTTGAGGACAAGCATTCTCCAGGACGGGAGTGAAATAATAATTGATTGTTTTAATTAACAAAGCAGAGGAATACTCCTTATATAAGCAATTACAGAATATCTTTCCATAATGGAAACAATCGCAAACTAAAGACAAAATAGAATGATTCTAAATACTAACTAACTGACTTATAGAATAGAAAGTTACTAAAAACTAACTAAATGACTTAAACGTCCATTATAAGCAAAATATTATAATATTACTTTAATACTCTCCATTAATGGTCATTCTACTAACTACCATGCAAAAGACTTGTCATGATCTGTAGGTGATTTCGTCACAAAAGCATAGAAGGCTGACTCCTCTTTAGAACGATTTACGACATGAGCCTACTGTTGAGACCCAACCTAGTTGGACTTATGATCAGCCAACAGCTTTCTGTAGAATTTTTGTACATGACCAAGTATGCCACAATAATGACATGTGATAGATTTTAGATTACTCCTTATATAAGCAATTATAGAATATCTTTCCATAATGGAAACAATCAAGAACCAAAGACAAAATAGAAAGATTCTAAATATTAATTGACTTACAAAATAGAAAGTTACTAAAAACTAACTAAATGACTTAAACGACCATTATAAGCAAAATAATATAATATTACTTTAATACTCTCCATTAATGGTCATTCTACTAACTACCATGTAGAAAACTTGTCGTGATCTATAGGTCATTTCGTCACAAAAGCATAGAAGGCTGACTCCTCTTTAGAATGATTTACGACATGAGCCTACTACTAAGACCCTCCCTAGTTGGATTTATGATCAGCCAACCGCTCTCTGCAGAATTTTTGTACATGACCAAGTTTGCCACAATAATGACGTGATAGATTTTAGATTCTTAGAAGAATCATCATGTGCACTTTGTCCTTTATGTTGAGTGGACTTGCCTTGGCCTTTGTCCTTGGCAGTAAATGCCTGTTCCATACTGGTTGTGTCACTGTTGCTACCATATCGTTAATTCCACCTGGCTTGCTACAAGATCTTATTGCACAGCTCACCAAACTTTAGGGCAACATTAGTGGACGTAATGTTGAGAGTTTCGATGAAGTGCTCATAGGATCTAAGCTTTCCAACGTGATAACCACCATATCCTCTTCTTCCATCTTGCAACTAATGGCCTCCAGGTGCTCGCGAATAACTTTGATCTTCAGGAAATTATACTGCAAAGACATCTTGTCGTCCATCATAATCGAAAACATATTCTAAAGGAAGAAAGCTCTACCTTTATCTAATGTCTCATGCAAATCCTTCGAGTCAGTCCAAATTTGTGCAACAATCTTGCTAGATGGCACTTGTAGAAGCATCTCATCAGTGAGTGATAACTTGAGCAACATAACCGCTTCATAGTAATGCTCATCAAACATGTCCTAGTCTTTGGCTGCTACTATGGGACAAGCATAATTAACCACAACAATCTGGTCTAGACACCAATACACAAAACTAGCGAGCAACCTCTGCTTCTACGTATTCTAGTTCTTATCGTTGAACGTCTGAGTGCCTTCCAACATGATGTTGGGTAACAAATCCATCCATCTAGTTATTTACAGACATGAAATTGAGATCAATTTCTCAAAAAAACTTTGATTTTTGTTAATAAAAAATCCATAAAAAAGAAAATACTATAAGATAGCAACACGATTTTGTGAAAAAATCGGCCAAAAAACCTTCGTTCCGTGGAAAAAAGGGTAAAAAAACCCGTCTTCTAGAAAAATGGTAAAAACCCACGATTTACAAAAAATCATCACAAACAACAGAAGACCACAATTTTTAGAAAACAATCATGCAAAAAACACTTCACGAATTTTTTGGAAAAAGATAATGCAAAGCCCTAGGTCACGTGCGGGAACTCTTAGAAAAGCTAGTAGCAAGCCGAAAAACTAGATCCACGAACATAGAAAATCGAGCAAAATAAATAGGTCACAGGAAAATCCTAACAGCAGAAAATAAATGCAGACCCGTTGTAGAGAAAATGCAAAAAACGTATAATTTTTATTAGAACATTGTGCAAAAACTCTAGTGGTCGCAGAAAAGAAATGTCATGTCCCCTAATAAGTAATTGTCGAATGCATAAAAATATTAATTACTTTATATAAAGTCCCCATTCACTTATATAAATAATTAATATTCACAACTATTAGTCTTAACTATTACTAACTATTATAGGAATTCTTACGGGAATTCTCAAACCAATTGATGTTAATAAAGGATGGGCACCCGAGAGGAAGAGCATGGATTTTATATACAAGAAATATCTGAAGTGAAGTCATAGTTTGTGAGATATCTGACGGGAAATTAAGTTCCTTTCGCTAGCTTAACTGGCCTATTGGAAGCAAGGTTCACGGGTGATTCATAGGGAAGGCACGCCGTGTTTATTCATCGCAGAGACTATTCGAGACTCAACGGAATTACACATATACCTTTCCTTTCTATCGCGACAGTAGAACCCGATATCGGGTATAGTGCAATACGAACTCTTGTTCGTTCACGAGGGATAGAGGCTCGTGGTTGGTGTAATTCCGATCGCATTCACGAAGGCTCAGAGGAGTAACAGAAGAGCTCAACGTCTGGAGTGATTCCGATTGCATTTACGAAGACTCAGTGGAGTGACAGAAGCGTCGTGGATGGTGGTAAGACGAAGGTACTCTGCCAGAAGTGGAATAGAGTTGGCTATCGGGAGTGTCACCATTCCGAGGCTCGTTATTGGGTATAGTTCCAGTACCCTGCAGTCACGAAGGAATAACAGAGGCATACAGCAAACACGTGAGGACCGATGTTCTTGCAGCCATGAAGGAAGGACAACGACATAAAGCTATATCGTGGAGAAGCAGACGCAATATTGGTATCGTTCTACACACAGGAGGTCTGCAAAGTAATAACCAAGAAGAAGATATGCTTATGGTGAGATCTGGAACATCACCGATAACCCTCAGCACATGAAAAGCATCTGCAGTTACGCGATGGCTACCAGGTGCATTATTACGTATTCTTCCTAAAATAATGAATATTTGTTTGTTGATAAATGGAATACTAAGCCAATGGAATGGAAACTCAGATTACGTTTATGAAAATATCACTGCTTGAATTTATTCATTATTTTACCAATAACTCACTGGCCATATTAAAAATATATTTTTGATGAAGTGGAAATAAACCCAATAGATAATTAAGGGAATTTTACAGTGGTATCAGAGCTTTGAATCTTGCCAGCCTGTAGGGTATTGAAACTTCATGAAAACTTAATGCACAGTTGAGTATGCACCAGGGAAATTATAATTTCAAAAGTACTAAGGCTCGTCAAAACAGATTTCCAAACTCTCCTTTAACATAGAGTAGTTCATCAATTCCATTTGAAATTGAAGATAGTCACACCGAAACTGATGAGGAGATTATTTTTGAAACCAACATGGGAGACCCGATTAACAATAGGGACTTAATGGGTGCGTTAATCAGAAGTCAGCAAGATATGCAAGATAATGTTAACAGAATGACGCAATTGATGACCCAATTTATGGCCAATAATATGAATCAGCATCAAAATAATGGTAGACACAATTATCAACATCAAAATAATGGGGGAAACAATGGGGGTAGAGATGAACAGTCAGTTAATAATCAGCCAGAAAGAACAGGAACAGCTAGACCATTTATGCCCACATTTACTGCTAGAAACCAGCCACCTGAAAATGAACCTACAATAAGAGAAATACAGGAAGAAATACATTAGGATTGGTTAGGCTCTGGAGAAGAATTCAGATCAACAATGACATTTAGAGAATATTTAGATGTCAGAATGAAACATAGGCCAAGAGGACAGCAAGGAAACAACAGTGAATTGCAAAGGAAACTTGGAAAAATGTCCATTCCTTATTTTGATGGTTCAGGTAAAACAACTGCTCGGGCTTGGGTGCAAAAATTAGACACATACTTCCAATTAAAACCTATGATGGAAGAGGAGGCAATTAAATATGTTGCGTTACATCTTGACGGTGTAGCACATGAATGGTGGCATCACGGACAAATAACCTTGGGTCATAATTTGCTAGGCACTTATGTTGAGTTCACTGAGAAACTTATTGATAGATTTGATTCTAAAGATCCTGAATTACATCTTAAGGACTTGACTCAGCTTAAGCAAATTGGAACTGTTGAACAATATATTTTTGGATTTGAAAAATTGGCTGTCTTAGTTACTGAAATTTCAGAAATACACAAGATTGTAGTATTTATAGATGGATTGTCTGATTCCCTCAAAGGTTGGGTTAAGTCCTTAAACCCTCTGACCTTACAAACTGGTGTCAAAAGAGCAAGAGAATTAGAACCATCTTCAAAAGGAAATTTTTTTAACAAAGGACCACCTCCTAAACCAGAAAAAGACAAACAACCTTTCAACAAAGATAATTTCCCTAAAAACTGGTTAGATAAAGAGGAAAGGGAAGAGCTCAGAAGAAAAAAACTATGTTTCAGACTTTCAGTTGTAGGGAAGCATGGCAGCCTGGACATAGATGTTTAGGGAAGGGAAAAATTCATTATATTGAGGTTATGTCTGACAATGAGGATGAAGAGAATGCTGATCCTAATATATAGAACGAGCACCACAGAACACAGAGTTAGAAACAGGTACCAAACAAGGAGGAGGAGTAATAGCATCCATGACAGGAACTCCCCATTATAATATTTTCAGAGTTAGAAGCGTTTTGAATGGACAGCGTGTGATTGTTATGTTGGATAGTGGTTCAACACATAATTTATAGATGTAGCACTTGTGGAAAGACGTGGCTTGCAGACTGAAAAACATGAGAGATTTGATGTTAGAGTAGCAGGTGGAACTAATTTATCTAGCAGTCATAAAGTTCCTAAATTGAATATTACTCTTGGCAATTACACTGTTACTGATGATTTTTATGTGATTGATTTGGCTGACACTAATGTTGTCTTGGGCATACAGTGGATGGAAACATTAGATGAATATACACAGAGTTTTTAAAAGAATGGAATTCTCTTTTAAAATTGATGATAAAAAGGTAGTCCTTCGTGGTATGTCTAACAGTGGTCCCAGGATCGTCAGTGCTAAAAGAATGGAGGCTATTTTCAGACATGGAGATGTGGCATGGTCAGCACAATATTTAATCTCCAACAAGGTATCAGGTTTTGAATCCAGATCTTATGAAAATGATTTGTTAACAGTATTAGATTCACATCATGTGGTTTTTAGTGATATCCCTTCAGGAGTCCCACCTGATAGAGGATTTGAACATACTATTGAATTAGAAGAGGGTGCTAAACCAGTTATCACTACTCATTATAGACACCCTAAAACATTCAGGGATGAAATAGAAAAAGTAATTAAAGAATTATTGGATATGGGGCACATCAGACCTAGTTCTAGTCCTTTTGCATCATCTGTAGTGTTGGGCATATAGTGGATGGAAACATTAGATGAATATACACAGAGTTTTAAAAGAGTAGAATTCTCTTTTAAAATTGATGATAAAAAGGTAGTCCTTCGTGGTATGTCTAACAGTGGTCCCAGGATCGTCAGTGCTAAAAGAATGGAGGCTATTTTCCGACATGGAGATGTGGCATGGTTAGCACAATGTTTAAGCTCCAACAAGGTATCAGGTTTTGAATCCAAATCTTATGAAAATGATTTGTTAACAGTATTAGATTCACATCATGTGGTTTTTAGTGATATCCCTTCAGGAATCCCACTTGATAGAGGATTTGAACATACTATTGAATTAGAAGAGGGTGCTAAACCAGTTATCACTACTCATTATAGACACCCTAAAACATTCAGGGATGAAATAGAAAAAGCAATTAAAGAATTATTGGATATGGGGCACATCAGACCTAGTTCTAGTCCTTTTGCATCATCTGTAGTGTTGGTCAAAAAGAAGGATGGAACTCTTCGTATGTGTATTGATTACAGAGCTCTTAACAACAAAACAATCAAAAACAGGTATCCAATTCCTCGAATTGATGAATTGTTAGATAAATTGCATTGTGCTGTTTACTTTTCTAAAATTGATTTGAGATCAGGGTATCATCAGATTAAGCTAAGAGAACAAGACATTCATAAAACTGCTTTCCGTTGTCATTATGGTCATTATGAATTCTTGGTTATGCCGTTTGGTCTAACAAATGCTCCAGCAACATTTCAGTCCTGTATGAATCATATTTTTAACAAACAGTTAAGGAAATTTTTGCTAGTATTCTTTGATGATATATTGATTTATAGCAAAACTTGGGAAGAGCATTTGAAACATATTGATATAGTTCTTGGTATTATGGAATCACAATCGCTGTATGCAAAGGCATCTAAATGTGAATTTGGAATGACTGAAATTTTGTATTTAGGGCATATGATCAATGCAACAGGGGTACAGGTTCATCAAGAAAAGATAAGAGCCATTTTGGATTGGCCACCACCTCGGAACCTTACAGAATTAAGGGGTTTCTTTGGTTTATGCAGTTATTACAGGAGGTTCGTCAAAGGTTTTTCACAGCTTGGGGCACCCTTGACAGATCTTACCAAAAAGGGGGCATTCCGATGGACTGAGGAAGCTCAACAGGTATTTGAGAAACTTAAAGAGGTAATGAGTTCTTGTCCGGTACTTGCTCTTCCAGATTTTGATCAACCTTTTGTATTGGAATGTGATGCTTCGGGTGATCGAATAGGGGCAGTTTTAATGCAAAATAAGCATCCTATAGTTTATGAAAGTAGGAAACTTAATAGCCTTGAGAAATTGTATTCCATCTATGATAAAGAAATGTTGGCAATCATGCATGCACAGACAAAATTTAGACAATATTTGGTGGGTAGCAGATTTGTAGTGAAAACTGACCATAACAGTCTGAGGTATTTCTTGGGACAAAAAGATTTAAATGACAAGCAACAGAAATGTATCAGTAAGATCCAAGCTTATGACTTTGAGATTGAATATGTAAAGGGTAAAAATAATGTTGTTGCAGATGCTTTATCTAGAAGGCCTGAAATCAATGCGATATTCGTAGTAACAGCTGATTGGAAATCTCTATTGCTGGTCGAGTATTCAAAGGATTCTTTTGCATGTGATTTGTTAGATGGTAATATACAAGATGATAAATATAAAGTTGTCAATGATGTTATTTATTACAAGGACAGGATTTATTTAATTTTAGATTCGAAGTTGAAAGAAAAAATTCTCCAATCTATGCATGATATTCCTCTAGCAAGGCATCCTGGATACTTCAAAACGTATCGTCAGGTAAGAGAAAGGTTCACTTGGAAAGAATTAAAAAATGATGTCCTATGTTATGTCAAGGAATGCACCACTTGCCAACAAAATAAAGCAGAGCAAACGTATCCTGCAGGTCTATTACAGCCACTGCCTATACCAGATCAGAAATGGGAAAGTATATCAATGTATTTTATCACAGGTTTATCAAGATCCCAAGGTAAAGATTGTATCTTTGTTGTGGTTGACAGACTAACTAAATTTGCACACTTCTTTTCTATCACTACAGAATTTACAACAGTTCAGATTGCAGAGTTATTCTTCAGAGAGGTTTTCCGTTTACATGGTTTACCCAAGACTATAATCAATGATAGAGATAGCAGATTTCTGAGCATATTTTGGGGAGAGCTTTTCAGATTAACAGGTACAGAGTTGAATCATAGCACCAGCTATCATCCGCAAACTGATGGACAGACGGAAATAGTGAACAAGTGGATCGAAGATTATCTTCGTAACTATGTGGCCGATCATCAGAAGGCTTGGGTTCGTTGGCTATATCTGGGTGAATATTGTTATAATACTACCTTTCATATGTCAATTGGTATGTCTCCTTTCAAAGCATTATATGGCTATGATGTACTCTCTTTTCTCGACCTTGCTTTTGAACAAAGCAATGTACCTAGAACTCGTGATTGGCTTCAAGAAAGCCAAGACATTTTGTCAGCTCTTAAGGATAATTTGCAATGTGCTCAGAATCAACAAAAAATCTATGCAGATAAAAAGCGAGCTGAATGCCATTTCAAAGTGGGAGATTTGGTATTTCTCAGGTTGCAACCTTATCGGCAATCTTATCTCAAACGTAGTGGATCTGAAAAATTAAAGCCTCGGTTTTATGGTCCCTATCAGGTAGTACGGAAGGTTGGTACAGTTGCATATGAACTTGATTTACTGGTAGATAGCAAAATACACAATGTATTTCATGTATCTTGTCTGTATCCGAAGATTTACCTCCCTTGAATGATGAACGGAAGCTCGAGATGATACCAGAAGTCATTTTGGAAACACGGGACAGGCAATTGCAGAACAGAACTATCAGGGAATATCTCATCAAATGGAAAAATCTGCCTCAGGATGATGCCACCTGGGAAAATGAAAGAGTTTTGGAGTTGCTTGAGGGCAAGCAACACGAAGCAGGGGAGACTATCATGTCCCATAATAAGTAATTGTCGAATGCATAAAAATATTAATTACTTTATATAAAGTCTCCATTCACTTATATAAATAATTAATATTCACAACTATTAGTCTTAACTATTACTAACTATTACAAGAATTCTTACGGGAATTCTCAAACCAATTGATGTTAATAAAGGATGGGCACCCGAGAGGAAGAGCATGGATTTTATATACAAGAAATATCTGAAGTGAAGTCATCGTTTGTGAGATATCTGACGGGAAATTAAGTTCCTTTCGCCAGCTTAACTGGCCTATTGGAAGCAAGGTTCACAGGTGATTCATAGGGAAGGCGCGCCGTGTTTATTCATCGCAGAGACTATTCGAGACTCAACGGAGTGACACATATACCTTTCCTTTCTATCGCGACAGTAGAACCCGATATCGGGTATAGTGCAATATGAACTCTTGTTCGTTCACGAGGGATAGAGGCTCGTGGTTGGTGTAATTCCGATCGCATTCACGAAGGCTCAGAGTAACAGAAGAGCTCGACGTCTGGAGTGATTCCGATTGCATTTACGAAGACTCAGTGGAGTGACAGAAGCATCGTGGATGGTGGTAAGACGAAGGTACTCTGCCAAAAGTGGAATAGAGTTGGCTATCGGGAGTGTCACCATTCCGAGGCTCGTTATTGGGTATAGTTCCCGTACCCTGCACTCACGAAGGAATAACAGAGGCATACAGCAAACACGTGAGGACCGATGTTCTTGCAGCCACGAAGGAAGGACAACGACATAAAGCTATATCGTGGAGAAGCAGACGCAATATTGGTATCGTTCTACACACAGGAGGTCTGCAAAGTAATAACCAAGAAGAAGATATGCTTATGGTGAGATCTAGAACATCACCGATAACCCTCAGCACATGAAAAGCATCTGCAGTTACGCGATGGCTACCAGGTGCATTATTACGTATTCTTCCTAAAATAATGAATATTTGTTTGTTGATAAATGGAATACTAAGCCAATGGAATGGAAACTCAGATTACGTTTATGAAAATATCACTGCTTGAATTTATTCATTATTTTGCCAATAACTCACTGGCCATATTAAAAATATATTTCTGATGAAGTGGACATAAACCCAATAGATAATTAAGGGAATTTTACAGTGGTATCAGAGCTTTGAATCTTGCCAGCCTGTAGGGTATTGAAACTTCATGAAAACTTAATGCACAGTTGAGTATGCACCAGGGAAATTATAATTTCAAAAGTATTAAGGCCCGTCAAAACAGATTTCCAAACTCTCCTTTAACACAGAGTAGTTCATCAATTCCATTTGAAATTGAAGATAGTCACACCGAAACTGATGAGGAGATTATTTTTGAAACCAACATGGGAGACCCGATTAACAATAGGGACTTATTGGCTGCGTTAATCAGAAGTCAGCAAGATATGCAAGATAATGTTAACAGAATGACGCAATTGATGACCCAATTTATGGCCAATAATATGAATCAGCATCAAAATAATGGTAGACACAATTATCAACATCAAAATAATGGGGGAAACAATGGGGGTAGAGATGAACAGTCAGTTAATAATCAGCCAGAAAGAACAGGAACGGCTAGACCATTTATGCCCACATTTACTGCTAGAAACCAGCCACCTGAAAATGAACCTACAATAAGAGAAATACAGGAAGAAATACATCAGGATTGGTTAGGCTCTGGAGAAGAATTCAGATCAACAATGACATTTAGAGAATATTTAGATGTCAGAATGAAACATAGGCCAAGAGGACAGCAAGGAAACAACAGTGAATTGCAAAGGAAAATTGGAAAAATGTCCATTCCTTATTTTGATGGTTCAGGTAAAACAACTGCTCGGGCTTGGGTGCAAAAATTAGACACATACTTCCAATTAAAACCTATGATGGAAGAGGAGGCAATTAAATATGTTGCGTTACATCTTGACGGTGTAGCACATGAATGGTGGCATCACGGACAAATAACCTTGGGTCATAATTTGCTAGGCACTTATGTTGAGTTCACTGAGAAACTTATTGATAGATTTGATTCTAAAGATCCTGAATTACATCTTAAGGACTTGACTCAGCTTAAGCAAATTGGAACTGTTGAACAATATATTTCTGGATTTGAAAAAATGGCTGTCTTAGTTACTGAAATTTCAGAAAGACACAAGATTGTAGTATTTATAGATGGATTGTCTGATTCCCTCAAAGGTTGGGTTAAGTCCTTAAACCCTCGACCTTACAAACTGGTGTCAAAAGAGCAAGAGAATTAGAACCATCTTCAAATTAATAACCAAGAAGAAGATATGCTTATGGTG
Organism: Cryptomeria japonica; assembly: GCF_030272615.1. Lineage (NCBI taxonomy): Eukaryota > Viridiplantae > Streptophyta > Pinopsida > Cupressales > Cupressaceae > Cryptomeria > Cryptomeria japonica. The sequence continues at coordinate 500,354,609 of NC_081407.1, read as the reverse complement.
AGATTTGGAACATCACCGATAACCCTCAGCACGTGAAAAGCATCTGCAGTTACGCGATGGCTACCAGGTGCATTATTACGTATTCTTCCTAAAATAATGAATGTTTGTTTGTTGATAAATGGAATACTAAGCCAATGGAATGGAAACTCAGATTACGTTTATGAAAATATCACTGCTTGAATTTATTCATTATTTTGCGAATAACTCACTGGCCATATTAAAAATATATTTCTGATGAAGTGGACATAAACCCAATAGATAATTAAGGGAATTTTACAAGAAACCCGTCACAGTTTCACAAGGAAAAAAAACCCTTTGGCACCTAATGCAAGGAAAGATAAACAGAAGAAAACGCAAGTAGAAGAAAATTCACGCAATCAGAAAACAGCCATGAAATCATTCCATGGGAGAGAAAGAGTGCAGATTGAGAAAACCTAACCTTTAGCAAAAAAAACCCACATATTTTTCTTTGTTTAAGCACAAAATGACACCTGATAAACCTGTGATTTCATAGGGAAATCCATCGTGATTTATCCAGAAATAATACCGTGATTTTTCCTTGTGAAAAACCAAGATTTCTTAAAAAAAACAATCTGTGATATGCAACAAAAACCCTTCCGTGATTTTCAGTTTGTAGCCACAATTTTTATTAAAAAATCATCCAAAAAACTTTTGGAATAAATTTCCAGGTAAACAATTAAGTTTTTTTAATCTGCCAAAAAAAATTACAATTTTTGTTTTAAAAAAAAATCAATCAAAAAACTTAAAGAAATTTCTAGATCAAGAATTTTTTACTAAAAATATTTGCCAAAAAAGAACCCGTACTCTGATACCATGAATTAATAATTTATTGTTTTAGTTAACAAAGGAGATGAATACTCCTTGTATAAGCAATCATAAAAGATCTTTCTATAACAAAAACGATCGAGAACCAAAGACAAAATAGAAAGAGTCTAAATACTACTTAACTGACTTACAGATTACAAGGTTACTAAAAACTAACTAAACGACTTAAATGACCATTATAAACTAAATATTACAATATTACTTTAATTGGGAGCTCGGAGGACTATGATGTCCCTGATTTTAAGTTGAGTAGGCCATCTCAATATTCTTAATTATTTAAATAAATAATAAATTGAATTTATTAATAAATGCAATTATTAAATAAACCGTTCCAAGCGAAACATATTAAATATATTAATATTAATAAATAATTTCTTTTGATGGCTGACCTGTAGAAATTTAGTTTTGTATTTTCCTTGGGCCGACTTGATGGATTTCTTTTGCTAGCGCCTATATATTTGTGCCACAGAAATCTTTTCCAGCACCCCGAATTTGGAAGAAATCCGCTCTTAGCAGCAGATATGTCATTTGGGACAAAAACCCCAAAAGACAAACTGGTAGGACAACAGCCCTATCCGGCTAATTTGATTATTTCCTCTGAAAGGTCTATGCCTGCGTTGATCAGTCCATTGCAGGTTTTGATAAGAGGGATGGAAGGGTAGAGTTTATGCACCTACAGCAGATCAAAGAGCCTGAAGTTCTAGAGCAGGATACAATAGGATGAATTCACAGGCAGATTAATCAGTATTGCAAGATTGGAGCAGACCAAGGACTGATACCTGCGCCTGCACGGTGATACAATCTACAGAAGGATTGCATGGACAATTTGGATGTCACTGAGTAATTAAATTCTGCCACTTCCAAGGCGCCATTCACCTACATTGATTCATTGTCCCAAGGTACCGAGGCAAACCTCTTGATCAGAAGCCATTAAGAACTGACACACAAAGTTCCAGTATGAATCTCTTTAATCCTGTTGTGTTTTATGATGATCAGAAACTGAGAATTGATATTCATAAATTCTACCTCTGTAATTTAACACTTTGATTAATACTCTTCATGGAACCAAGGCATCCAGATTGTATGGTTTCATACATAAATATTCTGAACTGAGCTCCTTGGTTCATTATTGCTGAAATCTTGTTGTGAACAGTCATTTAGGATTTGCAAATTCTTTTGAGTTGGCAAATTACATACTGCTTGTTTCCAACATGCTGAAAATTTGTGCCCACCTAGACAGTAGTGCGATTGTAGTAGTGTCAACACACAAAACCAACTTTTCAATGGACAAAAATCACATTTCTTGGCCTAATGCATTTTTGAAATCGCTAGCAGTACTGTCAACACAAAAAACCAACTTTTCAATGTACAAAAATCACAATTCTTGGCCTTTGCATTTTTGAAATGGCTACTTCAACTTTACCATAGTAAAAACTCTTCCTTGGTCCTCATTTGAGATACTTTCTTGGCAGTTTTGAGTGCTCTCTTGATCATTTGAATTATTGGCAGTTTTGAGTGCTCTCTTGATCATTTGAATTATTGGCAGCTTCTATGCTTTTTGGTTACTCTTCATATTCCCAACATTTTCCTGCAACCTTGTTAATTTTCCTCCAGTAGCAATTTTTTTACACCTTTTATTCAATAGCTAAAAAAATTACAGACTATTCCTTATTCTCTCACCCAACAACGTCTTAGTGTATCTATCAATTTTATTCTCCAGGACCCACAAAACTGCCACACACACCTGTAGAAAACCTCTATAGGATCTATTTGTTGCACTTGTTGAAACAAACACAAGTTTACAGCTTTAGGGAACCCACACACTCACAATCATTCCAATACAATGTTGAAGTGCAAACCCACCACCCATGAGCTTCCGGAGGTTTGTCTGCCATGTAGAGCTAACCATTTTTCTTCCCCAAACACATATTTATTGTTATTATAATTTCAGTACAGCTGGATATAATTGAGATTCTACTAAATTAAGAACCTTGCAAAGAAGAAGCAACAGGAATTCGCTGTTAAAGAGACAATGGATAGTGCGAAGGATCCGAATAAATCATTAATTTAATACAAATAGTGCATGGACTTGAAGAAGGAGATTGGGAATATGTTGCCACTAGCAGAAGAGGTAACTAAGGGAATCTACCCACAATCACAAAAACATGTCGCACCACAAGCACCCATGCTGACTTGCAAATATTTCAATCTCCTGACATTCATTTGCAGCATCATGCATTGTCAAGTGATGATGAATTTATCAACACAAAAGAGATCATGAAACTGAAGTTACATTTGGAACTCGAATAGGCCTGGGTGGGATGAGAATCACTGATGAGGCTAAAAAATAAGAGCAACACACTGCAGTAACAAGCTCAAACCACTGTCCTCTGCTAGAGAAATTGATTTAGACATCATCACACCTAATAAAGGAAGAGAGATAGTTAAGAATTTAGGCTATTTCATGCTACCTAGGTGGGACATTGCACAAGCAATGGTGTTCAAGGAATGATGAGAAATTACGACACCAACCATATCTTCAGTTAAATCTTCAGTCCAGCAGTCACTGCTAAATACTTTCAAGGAGCTAAATTTAATGTATACACACATACACTACAAACACAAATGGTAGTTCTTCTCCCGTAACAGGCTGATTAATAAACACACTCTTGAAGAGTATAAAGGACAATTATCTTCATAGAAAATTTGAGAAGGCGGAAAGATGTTCATTTCAAGGTGATCCTGGATTATACTCACTTTATCTTCTAAAAAGTCAAGAAAAAGGTTACCAACATTAAGACATTGGGCAAGGAAAATTTAAGGCTTAGACGAGAAACCATGAACTTGAAAGTAGCTCTTAGAAAAACACGGAAACTCATGAAAAGTATTAATCCCCAAAAGTGTACAGACTCCCTGTCTCCCACCACCAACCCTCCACCAAACTCATATACGTTGACTGTTCCTTCCACCTCTGAGCAGGCCATTCCTCTGTTCCACTGCCTGCTATTGCTTTTACTCAACAATTGAGGTTTGCAATACCAAATAAAGCAGATGCTGCCCAAATGAATCAGATCGTTGAAGAGAAAGTAACCCTAATTGAACAGAATAAGATGTTCACAGCTGAAAAGGATTCTCTAAGAATTCAACCAAAGCAGGCAAGGACGAACCTATTAGACAAGAGGGTGGCTGTGTGAGAGAGTATAGCCAATTCTTTAAGAGATTCAATAAGAAATGAAAAAAGGTTTCCAGCTATAAAAGGAATCCTTCTACCCAGTTAGCTGAAGTCAAGAAAAAATGGTCCCCAAGATTTGGACCTGTGACCATAATTCCATTCAAGGTCACATTTGAAATGGATGATGGCACACAGGAGAAGAAGGCATACCCATTTGCCAAGCAGCTCAGAGACATGCATAAGGCTCTTGACAGCAGTTGCAGAACCATAAATAAAGTCAAGACACATATCAATAATATGGGAAATTCGATAAAGGAAAGGATAGAGGCCCATACTGGACTCAAAAATGTCAGTCTGCCCTCCCCATTCGGAGGAAATGGTGCCCCGAGGAAGAAAGGAGAATGGATAAAAGACATCCACTCTTTGTTCACATTTTTGAAAAAGAAATATTAAGGAGAGTGACCTCCTAACCTTTAATGAAGTCAATAGTGCATTGAAGGGAAGCATCTCATTCAAGACACAATCTAAATTGTTATAAAAGAAATATTATCAATAGTAGATGCACCATGCCATTCTGAGACAGCTGTAATCATCATCTTCTCCCATTATGCACCTGTTGAGAAGTCAATGGAGAGAGCTTTTGACAGCTGTACACTAATAATTTATGATGACTACATTTGTAAATATTGTATGTAAGTCTTAGGTGTACACATGCACATATGTACCCACAGTTGGTATATCACAATATTGGAACATGAAGCTAACCACATTGCTTGGTATCCACAAATTGTAAATGTAATTAACAGAAATGGATGTAGTCGCTCATTGTGAAAGCATTGTCTGCTTCTGTTGGATAATAGAAATAGATCTTTTCCCTTGCGTTGGATGCTTTGCTGCTACTTTTCATTCAGATGTTGAAGGTGAGTGTTGTTTAAGTACGAGTTATAGAAGTAAAGTTCTTGCAATCTATCAAGCAACATAGTCCAATGACACCCAGAATATATTATTGCAGAGATCAAAATAGTGTTTTCAGTTCAACACATTAATCTGGAAACGTGCACCATGAATAAACAAAATATGATTCCAGGTCTATATTGCTCTTAGATCTTACACATTCCAGATTTCGCAGAGGAATCTGTTGGCTAGCACCCTGCTGGTCTTTATCTCCTCACTTTATTGTGTCAAGTAAAGATTGTGCACCTAAATGGGAGCCTTATAACATCCAATGTGATTCTTTGTGTCTTCAGCACGTACCAAATGTTCCAGATTATTTAGTTACCTTCAGTCCTTTGCTCTGGACATGTCGCACCTCTTCCTGAGCAATATCACTTTCATAATGTTGTCTCCTCTGCACTCAATCCTACTTGAAACCTCCTGCTTTGCTGTGTCGATAGACAACAGCAAAGCAGGTAGCACTAATGCCTCCTGGACAGATAACTTTGATTCCTATATGCTGACCGTCTATGATAACTCCTTTCCCCACACCCATCAAAAAGTTGTAGAATACCTTTATGCGCCAAACCTATGAAATGGGATGAAGCGTATCAAATAAGAAAAGCTTGATTAATACAGAAGTTGACTGAACAAAGAGATCAATGAACTTTATGGAAGTAGAACTGGTAGGGGCTATATCCTACCACGGATAAGAAGCCCAGGGTTGCGTCTGAGCCCTTTTTTGCATTCGTCTAATGCAGGATGATTGGTAAAATACTCAATGCCACCATAAAAACTGCGATCACATATAAATACAAACCCAAACAGGTTGGCTACAGGAGCAGACCACCACTGGGTCAGTTAGGCAAGTCAGCCAGAAGGCAAAATTATTTGATAATTTTATTTATTCATAAATTTACATTTTAATTATTTAAAAAACCATTACTTAATGATTAAAAATATTAAACCAAAGGAAGTGGGTGTTAGTAAACATCACCAAGAGCAAGGCTAGTGGGCCACCCTTATTCTGGGTTCATCACAAATACTACAGCAAAAACCATCACAAAATTGCAGTACAACCATTGTGAAATCAGCAGAATAAGAGGAATATCTGTTACAAATACCTGGTGGATGTGAATGAAGTATTATTATTTGAAAACAACAAAAAAACACAAACAAAAATTGCTGCAAATTTGTTCCAATAGCATGTCCTGTCAAACCCTTGCCCTTAATATGAAGAAATAAGATAAGGCAAGCATTCAAATAGAGATTGGAGTGACCTTTTTCTAATTTTGAGCTTCTTTGTTCCCTCCTCTCTCCTAGTACACTTTTTGACCTTCAAGAGCAACTATGTCTTCTGATTTCATTTGATTTATATCCATCAGCTATAGGGTTTGCTTTTACACTTAAATGCCCTTTTTAACAGAAAATCATATTCTAGTCCAAGGGGTTGAACATAATTGATTAAAGCATAGTTGGTGAACTTTGACTTAGCAAAAACTCAACACGCAAAATTTGTGACTCAGCAAAGGCTCAAGAAAGCTTGGCAAAAAATTTGGCAGCTTAAAAAATGGCTTAATTGTTTTCAAAACACTTTCTTTTCCAAAATTCAACAACAAAATGCATCCAATGAATTTGTAAATGAGTAAAAAAGTGTTTTCTTCCATTTCAATACAAATTGAGTACAAAACTACATCATCATGCAAAACCCTAATATAATAGTTACTGGCAACTATTTTGACTTTATGATGATTGCCTTTGAAAATCATCAAAATAATTCATAAATTGCATATTGCAATATTTTACATCTTTGTTTTCCCTTGTCTACTGCAAACTTGGGGAAAGGTTCTAATCCTTGCACCCCATTGCAGCTCCTTGCTTGGCATTGAGGGTTGTGTTTGTGGCACCAACTCGACCTCCATCCGGCTGCTAGATGGCAATGACTCCACTGCCTCATCAATGTCATCCAATGACAATCTAATAGTTCCCTTTACTACAACCACATCCTCCATTGCCAAATTCAACAATGGGCTATCCTCATCTTGCCTTGTCCAATCACTATAAGGATCAATGTCATTTAAATAAATGACCTCCTTTGAGTTGTCCTCTACCTTTCTTGTGCGAATCTGAAGGTTGTATTGTGTTTTATACTACTAATGGCACTTCAATTGATACTCATAATATGATACTTCATCATTGATCAATGATATTATGATAGTGATAAAGCTATTCGTTTAAGTTCTCAATTTTGGTATCCACAAGCGAACACCCTTATTATAATAAAAAATCTTCTATGACAAGAGATCCCAATAACTAGTGGGGGTTTGGGAGTGGATACTTGATGGGGTCTAGGGGTAGTGCCCCTTATGGGGATTTGGAGGCAACACCCCAACGAGGTCGAGAAGCAATGCCCCTCGTCGTTTTAGGGGTAAAACCCACCACCATGACCAAATTAAGGCCATTGAAACCACATCAAACTTCATCTTGCACACCATTTCCACAATTTACCACTTCAAGGAAGAAATAGGTATTTGACACATTTTTGTTTATAATGTTTTTATAAAATGATATTTATATATTACTAGGTAGGAACTCAACGAGTTAATGGCACTAACATGTCAAGTTTTTCAATAAAAACTTGATTACTTGACAAAAACTTGCGCCAAACAAAAAACCTAGCAAGTATTCACCAAGTCTTCCAACTATGGATTAAAGCATTGGACTCATCTTGGAGAATCAAATTCAAATTCCCATAGGGGCATCAAATATGGAAGTCTAAGCGGTGACTCTTGGTCTTCCATACTTGACTTCTAATGTGAATGTTATTTCTATATAAAGTGGATTTCTAAGTAGTGAACTTAAGTGATTTCTAGCGTCTATGCTTGTAACGAGCTTGTGTCTCTAGTAAGTTCTAGCAAGATTTTGTATTGGTCTCACGTTGATGCTTTTATAAGCAAAGTACTTATAAATGATAATCAAGTAGGAAAAAAATGACATTCCACATCTTTGCCACACACTTAGGAGGTAAATTGCACCTATTTTCATATGTTTTCTCATTGACATTTTGACATTCAAATGGCTCGACACGCATTTGAGGGGTTAAATTGCACTTTGCTATCATGTCTTCATTTGACACTTTGTCATTTTAGTGATCTCATATTCTAATTTGTTATTGACATTGCATTTTTTCTACTTTATGCACTTTTTCAATAAGTTCACTAAAACATGCCATTCTCCCTCTTTGGTGTGCACTTGGGCGCTTGGAAGACATTTTTGAGTGTTTTTTTACCTCCATGTACATTCTCTCTTTTTGGTGTCTCTCAACTTTGGTGAGACATTTTTGAGTGTTTTTGACCTCCTAGTCCGATACTCCCTGCCTTTGATGTGGTTCATATCATCTATGCATTCTTTTTCAATCTTGAAATTACCAAAAATTGCATCTCCTCGGTCAAGATGTGTTCCAAAAACCCTCGTGACCATTTTTCTGCCTAAATATGTCTCTCATTCATTCATTGTCCAAGTTTCCATGTTCACCTTGGCTCAAATGCTAGAAAACTCCTTTAATTATCCCTAAAAAAGGTGCTAGATTAAAAAAGAAAACGATAACATTGACAACTATAGCGAACAAGGACTCAAGCATAACATACAAATGAGAAACAACAAGATCTTCGCTTACAACTTGACACAATACAAAAAAGTTCATATGGGACAGATGCCTTTGATACTCTTGTCAAAAACCATCCCTACACATTATGGAATTATGTATCAATACATCTTTTAGTGAATTACAAATTAGATCCATTTATTCGTTCATAAATTGCAATCAACAATGTTAATAAAAATACAGACCAGAAATATGTTTAGGGAGAGATGATGTCATAACAGTTTAACAACCTTGTTCAATAAGAATGACTATCAAAACCATACACCTTAATATTTTGTGAGAACAAGGTATATGTCAAAGTGGTGGTAAGGTGTAAGTTTTTCAATGTCTCCCATATTTCAATCAACTCATGGTCAAAAGAACACAAGAATACAACGTGATTAGGACTTCATAAACAGCTATTCCTGAGAGATCACTTCAAAAGAATACTAAAATCCCAAGAGGGAGAAATATAGCAACAATTTCTTGATCACTAAAATGTAACTAGAAGTAAAAATAAAATTTTGAGAAGATTTAATAATATATTCTAAAACTACAACACATGGATAGAAAGAGAGGGGAGAGAGAGAGTGAGGATGGGGGATGGGGGAAGAAAGAGAAAGAGAGTACGTGTAACAAAGATTGTTTGTTAAAGACTGCAATTCATCTGCCTTAAACTTATTGTCATCCCAAAGAACATGATAGTGTGCTGGCCTGCTAGTTCCCTGTAAAATAGTTTTTTTTTTAAATCAGTCACATGACAAGATGACTACTTTAATAAATACTTTGTGCACAAAAATTATTTCAGTGGAGTTAAACGTCCTTGCCATCTAAAACTGCCATTTGTAAGAGAATATACCTGAATACCAGCATGACTGCAGAGGTAAAAATCAAACTCAGTAGGATGACAAATCTCAGAATCAACTACAGTGCCTGTTAAACAGTGCAAACATTTCAGAGCTTCCCAAAATGTCTAACTTTATAATGTAGGTTGAACAATCACTCACAGCATCATAAACTCACTGTGAGAGACTAGGACACACTCGCATACAACTTTCTTACCTGGTAATATGTTCCCACTATGATCAACCATAGTCTTGTTCCGATGATTATTAGCAAACAGCCGTGTGTGATGTCGTTTCTGAACGACAATAAAAGTCACAGGAGGCTGATAATCCTTCTCAAGTGATGCACAGGCCTGGAAGATGAGCCTGTGAGCATACATAATCCACAAATGCAATCCAGTCCAAGACAACGAGCAACAAGACCTAAGAGATTACCTTGCGGATTGCATCCAATTCATGAAGGAGGACTTGATAGAACTGCCCTTCACTTACACCATCTCTGTATCATAGTATATGATGCAGATTGTGCAACGCGTAAAGAAAAACATACAGGACAAATTGATAAATCATCACCTAGATTGATATAGAAGAATCCGGGACATTAGTAACAAACAGTCAATTCATCAATTACCTATAGAATATGATCCTTCTAGGCTTCTGATTTGTTGCATTGCGGAAAGAAATCAAAAGATCCCTGCAAGAACCAGTATGTGATATACGTTACTTTACACCTAATTGAAACTCCAAAGAAGCCATAAACTAATGTTTTAAGTCAATGCTTTTTACATAGTAACGTACTAACATCCTATAATTTAAATGCTACTAAAAAGGATTTTCACAGACAACTGGCATCATAGAACATGATATGAATGCAGAAATGGAAATGCAAAACATCAAACAAAAAACGAGTAATCTAAACCAGACATTCAATTATATAAAAGCATTGAAATACAATAAATGGAATGGTAAGATCCCAAGATTATAGAAAAGAAAATAAAAAATAGCAATGAAGAGAACTACATATTTAGAAGAATTAGTGAAAAAAAGGCAGGTACCATATCAATCACAATTGGGGTAACTGCCCCGTTATGGTATCAGTTTTTGTCTTTTTGAACTCCTGAAAGTTCAAAACAACCTAGAAACATCCCTTCACACCAAACACATGGTTACCAAGAAAGAGATGGGAAATCTTCCTTTAAAAAGAATGCAAAATTAGAAATGAAACTTGTCAAAAAATAAAGCAGAGATTCAAAAAGCTTTTGAATATCAAGCTCAGGAGAAGCAACAGAGATTCTAGACAGATATCATCAGAAGCCCCTTGCAGAACTATGAATGTAATCCAATGTGACAACAACCGATGGTGTTAGATATGTTAACATTAGCAATTTCATTTCGTAAGATACCATTGCATAAAAGTTCAATAACAAAATAACTGCCTCCATAAGTGATAATTTCACAGGATGTCAAAACCAATGAACATTATAACAGGAAATCCTTTTTCCATGACTAGACAAAATAAAATTCCCATGTAAAATGGGCATAAAAATGGGGAAAATAATTTGCCCGAAGTATACTGAACAGAGATTTGTTTTAACACATAATTTTTCATTAAAAAGGGTTCCTTACTTTGAGTCTCATCATGAATCGATTTTATGAATATCAATATCTTTAATCTATTATTTTTATCAATAATTCCATGCAAACATAATATTCCATACTAATCTAGTAGAGAAAACTGTATGAAGGAATGGAGGTGGACTAGCTTGAAAACCAAAATAAGGAAAACAATAAAATGTGTTATATTTATATGGGATGTCTATTAGTAACCTAAATGTGATACGATGCCCAAATACCCTCCACTACATTAAAAAAATTTCATTACATCTCACTGTTTTGAATGATATAATAATAAGCCTATTGGTAGAAGCATTCATATTTACTGTGTCAAATTTCTATGCGAACCTTAAGATTGAGCAAAACACACATTTGTCTTAATGTTACTTCAGTGGCATGCTTTGTAACTTCTATATGTTATATCTAAATACTAACCTATATTACCTGATATAACCTGTTAATCTAAGAGAATCTTTCATAAGCCCCTCAGATCAATGATTTCATTTGGATGCATTCTTCATTCTCTTTACAATGATCAGTAGATGATGACTATATCACCTTTCATTTTAGACATAAGCAATGGATATCCTGAATAAGTTACATAAATTTTCAAAAGAATCACGTCTCAGAGAACAAAAAATATGATTGCCGGTTGTCCACTGTCTTATTAATACACTAAATATGATCTTCCAAACTGCAGCTCAAAGATTTACTGCTTAGAATAAGCTGAGAGCATGGAATGAGTAAAGGAGGCCATCCATATGTCATTTGGATGTTAATTTCGACTACTAATTACTATCTAGACATGGATAACAGTAACTTCTTAACTGGGACACTGAATACAAATGGTCTACCAGCTTGTGATTTTACTGTCTGTAGCATTTAGATCATTAAAAAACACAAGATCTAACTAATCACTCGGAACTAACATAATAGAATAAATTGTTAAGAACTTACATGACATTTAAAATCTAGAAAACCTAACACAAAAGTTGGTAACATAGACCCAATGGGAATATGTACACAGAAAAATAGACAGCTTCATCCTATTCTGTTCTTTCATATGAAATCTAATTACATCAGTTGAAGATTTTAAACATACCTTATCATGCCACCAGCAACAGGTCCTCGTTTAGAATCTTGGACAACCTTATAAAGGTCTTCAATCATCTCTTGACGATGTGGTTGGGCCGAAACTAGACCCATATACTTTGTGACTTCTGGCCAATCTTGGGAAGCCACAACCTGGTTTGGCATCCATCACAAAGAATTGAAATAACGCATGACAAAGATAAAATACAAACTAAACTTAATGTGAATCTTTAAAAATACTAAGGATTTGCATAAAAGCCTTCCAAATGGAGCACCTAATCAAAGCCATTGATATCTCCTCCGTTTTCATCTATAAGGCAAATACCATACATGACAACTATAACACTCAAAACAAGCTGAGTGACAGAAAATTTAAGATACAAATCATCCATGAACTAAATTAAAGAGGAAAGCAATATTTTCTTACAGCTGCTATGGAAGGACAGGTGTCCTCTCCAGGATGAGGATGAGTTACATCTGCTCCAAATATTATAGTTGGCACATCAGTGACAAGAGATATCTTCCTCTTAAGAGCATCAACAAGAACAGTGTTCCTTCCACCCACCTATAACCAAACCCACCAAAAGCATATAGATTAAACCAGAATTATGATTTCTATTGGAGCTGGTTCATGCAATATCGATAGCATAGACATGTCCATTTTGCATATCTGCTGTTCAAATTAATGCCATCAAAATTTACAACAGATCACATTGCTCACCTTAACATTAATCTTGAGAGCTACATTTGCCAAGTACTGTTTGCTCTTCTTTATTACATGTTTGGATAAACAGCACTGAGAAACTATGCCGAGGTCAGTTTCACATATCCTTTTCAGTTCTCCTAGACACAGCATAAAGGCAGAATTCAGAACTCAGCTTTCCATGTCTTTGCCCCATATATTCTGACTGTCTACTTGGACCAAAAAGTAAATGTATACATAGCCAATAACACATACCATACAAAGGACCATTATTATCAGGCAAAATTGCAATTAGAAGCTCCAGTTCCTTGTCCCTTAGTCTGTTTTTTATAGTGGTGTACACACGTTTCAATGCAGACTCAACCTGATTAGGAAGTGATGGATACAATGGGACTACTGGTTGTAAATTGAACTCCTGGAGAAAATGAGATGACAATGAATTACCACAGGCATAATGGAGCATTGTATAATAACATACACAAAACAAATAATCAACTGGGAAGTGTCTATACTTATTGCAAAAGAAAGCTAAATTATAGTAGTTTGAAAGTGGTAATTCTGTCTAGAGTCCACACTATTACCATGCCAGAAATCTGGCACATTTCAGCCAGCTCCTTACAAAATACAGTAGCAGGAATCTCCTGAACACGTGAAAAATTGATACAAGCCCAATACCTTACTCTGCCCCCATCTACCATTCTCTGTTACACTTGCATCCAATGTGAGGTAAGTTTCAAATAAAAACTTGTACATAGCAGCAATTGAGTCAAGACCCACGACCTAAAATGTATGGAATGAAGATAAACTCAACATCCATCATATTGAAAGGAAAATCTAGTGATAAAATAAGTAGCTTGATGAGCAAACATTAGAACAGTCTGCGGAATTGTAAAATTGAGAGCAAATGTATACATATTCCATATTCAGTTTTTTCAATTAAACATAGGAAAAAGTAAAACTTTACCACTATTCCATTAACTTTATGAATGGATAAACAGAAAGACTGGAAGGCAGGCAGACATAAAAGTAAAACTCATTTTCACTCCATCAATCTTTCTTCACCACATGGTGCATATGGTTAATCAATATCACCATTCCCAATATTATGAATTTAACCAGATTAATAAAAGGCCACCTTACCATAAGTATGCCATAAGTTTGTAATAGTATGTCATTACTACTTTAGCTATTGCCTTAATAGGAGTTGATAATGCCATCACAATAAACTAGAATGCAATTACAGTTTATATAAAAATCCAAGGGGAGATAAACACCCATTCCTCATGCACTTGCGTCCATTGATGCATCCACTAACCTACTGTGCTGAATGTTTAAGTGTGCACAATCTGAGGCCCTAATTTGTAATTAATTATTAAAATGTCATTAAACTTCATATTTATCCATCAAGAGCACTCTTCAAAATAACCTTCTTCAGCAAGCCCTCCAATCAGTAAATGTTGCGATTTTAAATTTTAATTTTTTTCTCCAAATTTTTATTTTAAAATGCCACATGACTTCATAAGTTCGTATCTATCCCTCATGATGTACTGACCCACCCAGTTAGCATCACAGTTCTAGCCTATTCAGAATCCCAAAGCGCAATGTCTTACTGAGGGGGTTTTGTGATCTACAAGTCCAAACATTTTGCAATCACTAAGCCTATCTATCTATTTACATTGACTTGGTTTAGAGTCTTAGGCTCTTACGTGCAACTTCCAGGCTCAGATATATTTAGAGACACTTTAAGTCTGTTCAACTGAGTTTCAAGGACAAGGGTACATGGGAACATGTTTCGAGGATGGGATTTCTTTAGGCCATTTTTTGAGAACTAGGAGATTACCAAGGACGTTTCCGAACTACCACTACAAACCTTTAGCTCATTGAATGGCAACACCTAAACCTGCATGAAGTAGGAATTGCTAGTAATCTCTAGTCATCAATACGACGGTGAATTCATTCTTGTTCCTTGTACACACCACCCATCACACTAGGGAAGTGTGTCATGCTCGAAGTCATTATCTTAACCACAAGGAAGGAAATGCCCAAGGCACTGCTAGTGATTGGAGTGTAGTTGTAACAAGGTAGCCATAAAGGAAGGTATGGCTAGATTACCTCGATTTCAGCAAGAGCTAATGCTTGTTGAGCTCATCCATTGTTACGCTTGTGAAAGAGAGCGAGTGACATGAGAATGCATCTCTTCAAGAGATGGAGTCTTTTGTCGTTTATGGGCAATAAAGTTCGTTACTTGATAGTCACGTAAGTAAGAATGAAATTCTTAACTAAGCTTATTTTCATAGGTCAAGACAAGTTGATAGGCTCCTAATTTTTGTGTTTGTTTTAGTTTATTAATTATTTATGAATATTTATTTGATACAAACAAATTATTGAAACAATTTCTCTATTTCTCTTTTTTTAAGAGGTAAAAATCATACTTATAAAACACTGTTAAACTTAACTATTTATTTAAATTATTTTCTTTTTTAATTAATGCAAACTTGTTTATTATTTAGTTTTCAAATTAATAAACAAGTAAAAAAAACACAAAAAGGTCTCAAAAAAGGCAAACGACCAAGAGGTTTTCTCTTTCTTTAGGTAGGCATCCCTACTATTGGGGAGGCCTTCTGGGCTATTGGCTCAGTCGTACAACATGCCCTTGATAATTGCATCATTGTGCCTAGACTATGAAGGCTATCAACCACATGGATAGTTCAATGTGCTCATCAACGCCTAACCTAGAGATGTGGATCATCCAAGGCACATTAGCATGGTGTACTCCTTATGTTCGAACTGGGGTTTGAAACTCTTATTCGAATACAAATATTTTTTAATCCTCCACAATCATTCAATTGAGCCGAGATATCTCTTCCCAATTCTACCATTGCATAGCAAGGTTCTACAAAAATCTATTACTCCAAGTGCATATTGCAGAAAATAATCACATATCTTGGCCCCCACAAAAAAGAAACTATCTTCAATCTTTTGATATAACCAAGATACATAGCTAATTGGACAAAAACTATACATATATTTTAAAACTATAAGGAAATTTCAGATATTCATATGATAATCATAACATTGATAAAGTTGAAGTAGTTCATGGGTATGTGGGAAACGATAGTTCCAATCCCACACACTACCTAATTTTAGCGGCTAGCCTCTCTATATTCACCCACCCACCCTGGGAGGGCCGCTACTATTCGCCAGGGGCTATTGGCCCTTAAAATAGTAGGGGCTTAATTAATAAGCCTACTAGAATAAGCAAATAGATAATATCAAGGCTTTTTTTAGTGGGTTGATTAATGGCAGAGATAGATTAAATAGGGAATTTGAATTTCCGAAGGGGGTTATCGAGAAGCTGATGGGGAGGTGTACTCAAAGAGAGTCAATCCTTTGTTAAAAGGCAGTCAAGAGTTGTCCTAGTGGGCTCCCTTCATTGTTCATCTGGTCTACTAGTCAATTTAGACATCTCAACTCTCTAGGAGTGCTCCCAATCAAGATGTGCTCACTGGCTGCTCAGGCATGGTTGAGATTCACAAGGGTAAATCCAACCTTTCACTCTAAAACTCCTAACAAATGCTTGCAGAGGTTGTAGTAAGTGTTCATGATGTTTTCCAAGGGTAATCAACTGGTTTTGAGTATGGGTTTGATTCATTTCCCCATCGCTCCTTCCTTTCCCTATTTTCTAGGCCTAGTAGCCCTAGAGCCCCAATTAGCCCTACCTAACTGGTTTTTGTAGATTTGCTCACAATTTCCCCAAAGACCCACACAAACTCTTTGATGATCCGAGTACCCTTTTGGAGGTACTTTTCAATTTGTGAAATGAGAAATCTCAGTCTGACCGTACAGGTATGGAACACAAGAAATGCTTGTTTTAGGGGGTTTTAGGCTTGTTTTGGTCTTTTTCCAAGGGTTTGGTGTCTTCCTCGATCTGCCACACCTCCAAACTCACACATATGCTCTGCCACACCCCACTTGTTCATGCCAAACACTCTGCACTTCTAACCCTGCTCATCCCTGCAAGCACTTGCATAATTTCACTCATTTCCTAACCGGGCTATGACTGAGCTCGCCTAGGAAATGATGCTCATTGGCCTTTCAATGACCTCCAAAGAAAAATAAAGACTATATACACCATACAAAGGTTCCATGGCTTGAGTCCCAAGGGTTATTGGGAAGAACTCAAAGGACTTCAAGCTGGAACCATGTTTAGGCCTCTCAAACCCCTACTCAGGCTGAGAGCTTGCAAAATTAACAACTCAATTCAAACCTGCAAAAAAACTAATCAAGATGCTTCCTGAGCACTACAAGAACATGTATAAAACAATAAGCAAAGAACAGCAATGCAATCAATCCATTAAGTACGGACTGCTGCTCTAATTCTTGGAAAACACAAGGTAAAAACTCAAAAATGGTCTCCAATTTGTATTCCAATCTGCTCCAGGCGTTCACCAACCTCATTACATTCATGCCCAGGGCAGTTATATGCCATTTGTGGCCTAACTAACTCTCCATCGGTTTCCTAACCACCCCTTTTCTCAAAAATGCAAAAAGTTGCTCAACGTTGCAAAAAGTTGTCAAGCAACTTTGACAACTTTTGCCAAAAAGTGCATTTTTGCTTTACATGCTTTGTTTCCTCCTCCAAACCATCTAGGATGACTAAAAACCTCTACTTTAACATGTCCCAATGCCAAACAAGGCTATTCAAGACATTTTACATCAAAATGCAAGATTATGCCATTTTAGGCTTACAAGGGCTTACAAGCCAAAATTGAGCAAATGCATTGTCCATTGGACATTCAACCTATCAAAGCATTTCAAAAACATATGAGGACCTAATAGAAGACTCTTATTCACCATCCCAAACCAAACTATGAACAAACACACCAAAATGAAGAAATTGCACTCAAAACTAGGTGCTCCTGCACCAGAAGCCAAGGTAATTCTCTCTCCTACTTTCCCTACTTAAACAAATCCTACTTGATTCTCCCTTTCTCTTATAGCCAAGAGAGAATGGTCGTAACCACCGGCCCGAAAGATCAAACCATAGAATCAAAAAGCAAGGTGCTATGACTGAGGGACCCCACTAATGGTGATAAAATCCCCTACTATTTGTAACACTCTCTTAACTATAGCCTTCTACCCACCTACTTATCCCACCAATTTGAGATGGGTGGGGGCTTAAAGTTGTGGTTGGGTGAAAGCTCACAACAACCACTTCCCAATCAAACTACCTACCGAGCAATTATAATTCCCCATGAACACACTTATTCTTTATGAGCAAAGAAAGGAAGAAACAAAAAGAAGCATATCGAAGGGTGGGTGGGTATAGCAAGTCCTCTCTTTTTAGTCTCAAGCATAGGCCATAAATCCATAACTGACCCACATAGGCCATAGGTGGCAGGGTCTTCCCCCTTCAACTACTAGTTATTTCCTTTGTTTGAGGATTAATATCGCTCTTCCTTGCTATCTCGCCTCTTTAGAAAGGAGAAAACAACTAGGAAATGCAGTTTCCCAACTTTCGACAGAAGATTGTCTCAGACCTACAGTCCCTTCGGGATATGCAACATAGCCACTTTGCCACACTACTTGTGACTCAACTTGCTAAACATGCTAGGTGAAATGCCTCAACCAATCGAACATCTACTAAGCAAGGGCCTTTGGGGAATTTCTATAGATTGCTAATTGCCTTCCAATAGGGCCCATATTTCTATATAGGGTGAATATAATCCTAAGCCCTTACCTAATAGAATTGGGCTTGATTCTAGCGACATGAGTAGGTAGGTAAGCAAGTATCCCAATAGGTTGGGAATCCTATCTAGTTGGGACTGGGCCTCCTTGAGTTTGTCATTGAATTGAAGCCTACCTCATCTCCCAAGAGAACTATAGATGTTGTCCACCCCTCCACAAATTTAAAACACAACAATAGAGTTCACATGAGTGATGAGAGTCGAAAAAATTAATAGTACTACATAATTGCTTCCATAATTCATGTCAAACAGGCAATGTGCATATGAGATAAGAAATTGCTTGCTTTATTTTGCCGAATTAGGATCCCTATTAGAAATTGCTTGCTTCATTTTTTCAAATTAGGATCCCTATTAGAAATTGCTTGCTTTATTTTTCCAAGCATGTTGTCAAATGTCTCATAATTCTCTCCAACATTTGGAGAGTCTATATCAGCATATCTAATGACTTCCACATCTGGTGAAACAAAGGAGCAAATATATCTGCAAACAAAAATTTGACAAACAACAAGTTATAACTTAGAAAACTAAAATCAAACATTTTTTAACAAAAACAGCAATCAAATCATAAATTTAAAATGTATTAATAAAATGAAAATCAGCAAGTTAATAAAAAATATTAATAACGATTCTTTTACCTCACATTGGAGCACCAATCATCATCAAGAATTGTTTGTTTGATGCTTCTCCTTTCTACAATGCTTGTCATAGCCCATCTACTCCACTCTGAATTAACCATCATCAATTGCCTCCTGCACCTCAAGCATCCTCTCTAACAAAATAAAATAGCTGGCATTCCTTGTCTCTATGAGCTTGAGGAATTCCTTCTTTAAAAATGTCCTGAAGAGAGCAACTGAGATGTGATTATTCCAAAATACATCTGAATATCTCTAGCCTCCACAACCACCTGCTGCACCCAATCTATCTTTGCTATATGTTTCAATGCGTTGTTCAATGCATGAACACAACAGGGGTCCAAAAGATGTGCTTTTAAGCTCCCTCAACCATCAAAGCAGCTAATTTGCACACACGTACCAAATCAACGACCACCTGCACAACATTGGCTGCCCCAACTCCTCTATGGCTTCTCACAAAATATGAAACTAGAAAACAGCACCCTTGCACTTTCCAGAACAATCAATGGCTCTAAGGAAATATGAGCCAGCTGAATATGTGACTACGATGTTGATAAGTGGCTGTAGTTGGCCGAGCGGACCGAGTTTGTTTATAAATAAATATTTGTTAGCCGAAAATAGAAAATGTGTTAGAAGTCATTCAGCTGATTGAGCTGATTGTGTTTGCATTGGTTGCCCCGTAGACCATGATTCACAAGATGGATTTGCAAGATGCCATGACCACTGCCACAGCTACTGTGCCAAAAACATCTAGGAGTGCTCCATAGTATTTATTTTTATCTGCCACTACCTTCAGCTGAATCTACTTTTTGAATTTTTTACTAATTTTGGATTCACTTTATTGAGAGGATTTTCTACAACGTCTATTTGGAGATTCATTTTTCTTAAATAACCTTTAGAGAGTCTATTTTTTAATGTAATATCCTTGTCAAAAATCTATTTGAAGATTTCTGATTTTAACTTTAGTTGATGTATTTCAAGACAAACTTGTATTTTGGGCTTACTTTGTGTGCAAGTAGACAATTGATAGCATCTAGAGCATATAAGTGATAGAAGAATATTAACAAGGTTTTGGAGTATCAAATATCATTCTGATTATTTTGGATTCAACTTCTGGTGAATGATGTGGAGCTATATGATGAGTCATATTTTGAGAAAGAAATAAATCCAAGAGCAAGTGCATGGGTAATAGAAAAAAAAATGTGGGTCTGTGACCTGGTGGTAGAAGAGGTCGCCTTCCATAGGAACAAGAGGATTGATTCTTGTTGCATCAGTCCCATCAGTGTTAAAAGGAATGATGAAAGGACAGGATCCTGGTCAATCATCTTGATATCTAAAGGGACATTTCAATCCTTAATGAGAAGCAAAAAGAAATATAAATATTATACAAATAAAGACAACCATTGATGGCTCCACTTTGTCAGGATGCACAATTTTCATCATACTGTTTCAGACATCAAGACAAAACATTTAGGTAATAAAATGTTATTCAGCTTTGGAAAAAATATCCTTCTGCAGTTAGCCCAACATCTATAACCCACAATACATTATGATTGTCATCGACAGGATGGCAAAATATTTGAAGGTGTAAGATCTATGCATGAGTTTCAATTAGACAATCTTATCTACATTAAATTAACGAAACCTAATGAACATAAAAAGTATAATGTTTATTATCTGCTATTAGTTTATTATCAGTATTAGATCTTCAATGGTTATTGATGAGGCCAAAACCTGTACCTATTGTTTCACAACTATAGCGTCTTTTCTACTAAGTTTGGCACCTTTCCTGTCCTTTCAGGTTCAATACCCTGTTGTTATAGTTTGTTGTACTGATTGCATTGTCTGAATAGGATTAGGAATATTTAACTGAGCTTTGAGATAAAAACTGTAGTATATGTATGGACAAGGTTGTGTTGACTAATAAGATATTGTTTCCCAGCCTAAAGCCTACACAGAAATTCAGTTTTGCGGACAACAGCACAGGCAAATGTCAGCAGGATGTTTCGAGAAGCGTGTGAAGATAGAGAATGCACTGGTAGAAATGTCTAGCGGAAAGGATTTACTATCAATGCCTGTAGCCAACACAGAAATTCAGTTTTGTGGAGAACAGCACAGGCAAATGTCAGCTGGATGTTTTGAGAAGCATGTGAAGATAGAGAAGGTACTCAGTCCAGTGGAAAGGATTGACTGTCAATGCCTGTAGCATGTGCTACAGGTGCTCTGTAGCTTAGCACCACTCCCAGCCATAGTAGCATTAATCTGCAAAAAATTGCGATTATACCCGATTAATCATTGATCGGGGGCCATGGCGATCTATTCCCTGAAAAATCGCGTATTAATCGGTCAACGTGGTCAGCGATTTTATCGCATGTAATCATGGAAAAATCGGGAAAACCTCTTACGATTAGTCAGATGAAAAACGCCAGTGTGGAAAAAATAATGCGCCAAAACCCTAAACGCTGTGAAAAGCAAAAAATCCAGGCAAAATAAATTATAAATATGTTGCATGCAGAGGCATGGAGAAACAAGAAGGGCTTCGGAGGCAGAATTTGGTCAACGGGAGGAAGAAGAGCCATCAACAGAAGCCACTGATGGGAGGAACTTGGTCACACGCCATTGCCAACACACACAGGTCGCACGGCAACACACCTAGGTCGCACGCCATCACACACAGATTGCACGCCATTGACGGGAACAACCAGAAGCAGCAAAAACAGGTATTTTACTTTGTTACGACGTTTTTATCAGTCTTTTGTTTTTCAAAGTTTTTTATTATAACGTAGGATAAATTTTGTGTTTGTCATAATAAGTTTTTTATTATAACGTAGGATAACAAAGTAAAATTTATTAACAAAGTCTCTTGTATTGATAACGTAGGATAAGTTTTTACTTTGTTACTTTGTTAATATAACATATGTTAGTTCGGTTTTTTATTGATAACGTAGGATAAATTTTGTGTTTGTCATAGGGGATAATACAAACATGTGATGTTGAATTTTTGGTTCATTTCAAATTGATTACACCCATCAAGTCTGACAAAGAGCCAAGGTTTAAAAATCATTTCCAGTGTGTTTTGTGAAATGTCAAATACTCAACTAAACCAGTCTACAAAACTCCATCCTCAAGATGAGCAAATAGAAACACTCAATATTACACTCATTCATTCATTGCAAATGTGCAATAATCTTTTGCATTGTATTAAAAAACACTATCTACTATCACTTTGTCTACATGTAAGTGTAATGGTTTGCTGGGTGTTTTCTGTTAATGTTCATTAAAACTAGCTGGATTATTGGGTGGTATGCCATGCAACCATCCCAAGCCCTACAGTGCAGATCAATGCCAAATCAAGAATGTATTCTAGAATGGTTATTGTCTATAAATTGAGGTGCATAACCAATGTCCGTTCATCATTCATGCTCTACACTCCAATCCAAACAACTTCCTTCCATTTAAATTCTTTGATTCATCGTTCATGCTATACACTCCTATCCAAACAAATTCCTTCAATTTAAATTCTTTGATTCACAAAGGTGCCAACCACATCATTCGTGCATCTAGGTATGTGTAAATTTAACTTGATGTCTGGATGTGCCTCTATAGATTTGTTTTGCCTACCATAGTTTGATGTCTAACATTAAGTCCTTTACAAATAGAGCAGTGCTTTAAATATGGTGAAGAATACAAACATGAAATAAGTAATGTAGAAGACCCAATGCTTTTAGCTTTGTGAAATAAGATTTCTAGAATACAAGGTGCTATTTTTTGAAAAATTACTTGAATTTGATCTGGATTAACCTAAGTGAAAGAGAGGATAAGAAAAATCAGGGGTAAAAAGCTAAAAAATTCTGACTATGTTTTTGCAGATTTGATTGTTGATCACAATGCCACGTCAAAAAGACTTTGCGTGGACACATTGCACAGCAGTTCCCGGTAGCATGAAGGTCAAGTGCAATTGGTGTCTAGAAGAGACCAGTGGTGGAATTTATTATTTCAAATGGCATTTGTCAAAAGAACGAGGAAATAACACCGAGATATGCAAAGTATGCCCTTCAAATGCTCATATCAAGAAAAGCAATCTCTTGAAGGGATTGTTGAGAGTAAGGCCAAAAAGGCAAGAATTGGGGTTGAACTAGGTTCTAGTTCTGCAGATCTCAGGAAGAACCGTTTGGGTGAGGAGGATGGTAAAGATGGGGATTTCAGGGAATCTGGGTCAGCACCTACTTCTCTAGCACATGGACCAAACACAGGTGGACGAAACATTAATACTTTCTTCCAACCTCGTACTACACCAAGATCACAAACCACTTTGGAGAATATAGGATGGAGGAAAACCATCACTGAACAAGCCAAGAAGGCAATTGGAAATTTTTGGTACTCCTCTAGCTTGGCATTCCATGCTAGTAGAAATCCATATTGGCAACCTATGGTAGATGCCATTGCAGTTGTAGATCTTGGATTTCAAGCCCCATCTTATGAGTCATTGAGGGTTGGTATGCTCAAAGATGCAATACATGATGTTGAAGATGTTGTAAAAGAGCATCAGTTACAGTGGGCTAAAACTGGTTGTAGCATTATGTCAAATGGCTAGACAGATAGAAGGAACCGAACTCTCATTAACTTCCTTGTCTTTGTGAGATTGACGCTATTTTTTTGAAATCTATGGATGCATCTAATATAATGAAATCCACGACTGCATTATTTGGGATGCATGACATTGTAGTCGTGAATGTAGGGCCACAAAATGTGGTTCAATTTATCATAGGCAACATTGTTACTTGTGTTGTTGCTGGGAGAAATCTGACAGATAAATACCCCTCTATGATTTTTACACCATGTGCGGCACATTGCCTTGATCTAACCCTATATGACATTGGAAAAATTGAATGGGTTAAGGAGGTATTGCAAAAGGTTCACAAGGTTACCAAATTTATTTATAATTACACAAGGATTTTGGCTATACCACACTCTTTCACAGGAGGCAAGGAGCTAGTTCGACTAGGGGTGACAAGATTTGCAACACACTTCCTAGCATTGCAAAAACTACTTGAGCAAAAAAGTGATTTGATGCAAATGTTTGTTTCACCTAAGTGGATGGAGTCTAGCTTCACAAATCAAGCAAATGGCATAGCTATGGTAGAGTACATGTATTCTACCAACTTTTGGGAATCTATTGAACAAATTGTAGAAATTTCAGAGCCTCTAGTAAAACTCTTGAAACTAGTGGATGGGGAAAAACCCCTCATGGGATGTGTATGAGGCTATGGATAGGGCCAAGGAGGTGATAAGGAGTAAGCTGGGAAATAACAGGGAGAGGTAGATGTCGTCGTGGGACATAATTGATAGGAGATGGGATGGACAAATGCACACTCCTCTCCATGTTGCGGGATACTTGTTCAATCCTTTGTTATTCTACAAGACTTTATACATGGATATTAATGTTGAGCTCAAACAAGGCTTCTACCAGTGCATGGACAAAATGTTTCCAAATATGAAAAAATTTAATGCAGCTAAGTTAGAGTTGGAAATGTACAAGCAAGCTAAGGGTTTTCTCTCTTGTAGGACTGCCATACAAGGCAGAAAGGCCTTAAAACCAAGTAGACTCTATAAACTTTTGACAATCTCTTTATTTTGCCAACATGCTCATTAAGTTTGTTAGGATTTTAAGATATTCTTAGTCATACAATATCATCTCCATCTAATGTGTTTTTCAGCTCAATGGTGAGCTTCTTTTGGAGATGAATTAGCAAATTTAAGGTGGATGGTGGCACGTATATTGAGCTAACCATGCAGCATCAGCTTGTGATGCGTAATTGGAGCATTTTTTAATACATGCATTCCAAGAAACACAGTCGCCTAACACAAAAACGGATGAATGACTTGGTACTTGTTCACCACAACCTCTGCTTGACGATAAGGAAAGCTCAAGGTAAGAATATTAACATATAGTTGCAGTAATTTCAAATTGTTTTCACTATTCATTGTGTTTCTCACTTGTAAGGCAAAGACTAATTTCTACATGGGCAAAATCAAGAACTATTAAGGAAGACGAGCCAATTAACCTCGATGAGATAGATCCAGAGTCTGAATTGGTTGTTTTTGATGATGATGATGTTGTGATGCATAAAAATGGAACCAAGTAGCTAAGACCTAGTCCCACTCTCATACACACATTGGAATACGAAAGAGCCTAGGGAGATATTTCACTTTGACCACTTCTTGCAAGAGAGAAAGGGTCAAGGAATATCTCTTAGGGTTTCTATTCCTTTGCTATAAAGGGAGATGTGCAAAATATGATGCAATAACCAACTATGCTAGGAGATGAACAATGAAGCGAACATAAACTGAAAATGTAGAATCTGACTGAACTAAAACTAAGAGACCGAGTACAGAGCAGGTTGGGAAATCCAAATGCGCACTTGTGACTGCAATTTGGAGTTGACTAGGCAGGACCAGGGCGTTGGGCGCTTTGGTCCCTATCAAAATAGAGAGTTCAAACTGTTGGATCTGGGATTCTGAAGACTTGAAATGCATAACTGCCAAAAAATGCAAAAAAACTCAGAGGACCAGGGCGCCACACCCTAGTCCCTGAAGACTGAGATCAAATTTTGAGGTTGGATTTGTATCTATGTGCTCTGTACGTCTCGAAATTTGTGCATGCACTGGATTCTTGTACCTGCACCTACAACTTGAAAAATGGTGTCTAGGTGGCTATATAGGGTTTTGCCTTAGTCAAACCCCTTGTTTTGGTGGTTTCCACCTTCACAAATAGACGATAATGTATTGAAAATGTGTGTACAAGAATCTTGTGTCTATGCAAGATCCTAAATGAAAGTAATAAAGAATCTAGAGTTCTACCCTATGCT
The DNA here is from genome assembly GCF_030272615.1 of Cryptomeria japonica. Lineage (NCBI taxonomy): Eukaryota > Viridiplantae > Streptophyta > Pinopsida > Cupressales > Cupressaceae > Cryptomeria > Cryptomeria japonica. The sequence goes on along the minus strand of NC_081407.1, from coordinate 500,328,513 downwards.
TTGGAGACCAAACCCTAAATGATAATAATTGTAAATGTAAATGCTTCAAATCACAAATGAACTAGAGATCTAAAGCATGAATGTAAATCTGAAAATGAAGCTCATGCAAAGACATGAAAATAACATGAAACCATACCAAACCCTAAGGGAGACGTACAAGCCAATCACCAATCAGTGATCTCCTATTATTCTTCAATATCTTCAAAGCTCCCAAGGAATGTTGAAAATGCTTGATGTAGAATTGGTGAATGTTTGGTTTGCTGGTGTAGACTTCATATAACTTGCACTTTCACTTCATAAGAGGCTCCTTCATTTGCTTGTAGATCAAATCCTTCAAATGAGGAAAGGAAAGGCTTTATGTAGGAGACCCTAACTTTGTTTTTAGTCATAGGCCGACCTAGAAATAATATTTTCCACCAATCTCTTGGATTTGAATATTAAAATACCGCCAAAACATGCTCCCTAAATTTGGGGAGAAAAAGTCGGGACCAAGTAGGTACCAATTTGGTTCGAACATACGGTACGACCAAACTTTTTGCCAGATTTTCAAGGAAGCAAGATATTGTGATTTTAGAGCGAATTCCAAGAGTATATGGAAAATTTGAGATGTTTAGATATGTGAAATCGGGCCTTGAAGGTCAAAATAAGACATAATTAGGGTATTTGATGAAATGATTTATTGGAGGAATAAAATAAAAAGGGGCGCACTTAATGTAAAGGGCCCAATTTTATGATGTATAGAGTGATGAAAGAAGACCTTAAATTTAATTTAATTAATTAATTAAATGCTTAAAGGGAATTTCAAATGCAAGATGCAAACACACTAAGGCGGGTGCTAACCTAAGCGTGGAATTGTACCACCCAATTAAGGGTGTACAATTTATGATGCTACATTTAACCCCCACTTTAGTGGTCATATGAAACTACATGCATATGCAAGCTAAAATATAGAAAAGTAAACATTCATGAAAAAGGATATATCCATAAGGTGTCAGACGAAGCCCCCAGCGGTATCTGTTGTACACTGTTAGGAACTGCACCCTACAAAACCACATTGTTAGATAAAATTACAAAATCACCTAAATGCTTACTAGGGAAGTGATAAAATTCGCTATATGCCCCCCCTCCTGTTTCGGCTTGCTAATTAGTGAGGTGAAACAGGGTATCATGTTTACCACAGCAAATTGTGAGGAGAAATTGATGACAAATGCTCACAACAAGGTTTGATGCAAGATCAAAACCAATGGAGAACCATTTGGTAAGAAAGAGAACTAAATCACAATTCCTACACAACCAAGAGTGTGAGGATTGGAGCTCTCTAACACAAGATGACAGATTAAGCAGAAAAGTGCAGAATTAGGGTTTGGAAAAGAATTACCTTTCAAATTTTGAAAAAAGAGGAAGAGATCATTATTCAAAGACATCCGCCTTTGAGAATCGAGGGGATTTTTGATAAGGATAACATCTTGAAGGAGAGGAGAAGGAGAATAAGAATGCACACCTTCTCTAATATGTAGAGAAAGAGGATTCTTAGCAAAGGATTGCACACTTTCACTAAGGAGAGATTGTTCATAAAAGATGCATCATTCTCGACAAAGAATAAGTCCTAAATAGGGAGCACATATTCTATGCAAGAGATGAAATCCATTTGAAAAATGCAACTCAAGAAAGGAAAGGGGAATCATTGGAAAAAGAGAGAAGATTGAAATACCACCCTTGCCCCCCAATTATAGAGGCAAGGACATCAAAGAGAGATCATTTATAAAAGAAACACTCTTCTAAAAGAAGGAAAGAGATCCTCATCAGGGATATGCACGTTCACAACATAGAAGTGTTCCTTATAAAAGATACCACTCAATGAGGAAAAGAGTTTGATGAATGATTATAGACTTACAATACCAAGGAAGAGGTCTCAATTAAGGACATGTACTTAAGATCCTCATTTGTTCAAAAATGAGAGAGGGATATACACCTCTACAATCAATAAGAGATCCTCATAGAAGACACTACTTCACAAAGGGGAAAATTTTAATCTTAAGGAGAGATGTTTGAAATCACCCTTGCCCCCTATACATAGAGACAAGAGATGGGACAAAAATAGGCTATTATGTTGCTTCCAAAGTGTGATTGCACGTGAAATTGTACCACCATGAATGACAATGAGCCCCCAGCAAGTAAGCTACCAATGTCACATAATGATGAGCAACATAATAGCCACTAATGTTATTTAATTGTATGATAGATGGGATGAAGAATTTGAATATGACATCTTAACTGCTCTACAATAAATAAGAGGCAAAACATGTATAGGATGATGAATGTTGAAAAGTTTTGATCAAGAGAGTAGTTTGTAGGAGAAGAATAGGCCACTAAGTCATGCTCCTTTTGCACACAAGAAACCTTAGGAAAGGATCAGGTATAACTCATTAGAACCTTATTTCTAGAAGAGGGGATATTAGAATGAATAGAAGATAAAGCCTCATAAGTAGGATTGGAAATCTCTTGGGGAGATTTATAAAGAGACTTGTCAATCACCATAATTTCCTTATGATTGGGATGAGTGTTGAGAGAAGTAGAGGATGATCTAAATGAGGTGAAGTCATTATCACTACTAAATATAGCATTCACATTCAGAGATGGTCATTTAGATGCTTTGGTGGGCTTTGAAGGATTATATCCAAGTCCAAACGAAGCTTCATGTATGTTATTTCCTAAAGGAACTTTAATCCCTTTTTCATTTGCGCCACAACCATTGCCATTATATCCACTCTTAGCTAAAATGTGAAAACCTAGACCATAAAGGGATGCCATATCGGAAAGAGATGGTGGGGCCTCATAGGTCTCAGTGCCATAATTAGATGAAGAAGAAGAAGATTCTGAAGAATTGTTTGAATTAGAGGCAGCCACAAAATTGTTACTTAATTGTTTAGACAAAGTGGGTTGCTTTTTAGGTCATCCTTATCTTTCTCCTTCTCAAATTTAGATGCTTTCCAAGAGACTCTATATTCTCCCACAAAAGTAGGGTTAAATTCTAGAGATCCCCAATCATCATCTAAGAGTACCCCTTCGGGAGAAAAGATATCTTTGGGAGAGGATTCAAATTGAGTAGAATCCTTTTCAAGAGTCTTGGAATCACTGGAGGGAACAAGGGTATTCAAGGAAATAGGAATACTTGAAGATGTAGGAGTATTTGAAGAAGGATTAGAAGTGGTTGAACAAGAAGATGAGGTTTGTAACGAGACTTGTAAATTGGTATCAGCGTACAAAGTATAAATCTTATTGTTATAAATGAACTTGACGCTGCGATGAAGAGTAGAAGGGACAGCTTGCATATTATGAAGCCAAGGTCGTGCTAATAGAAGATTGTAGGTGAGTTTATTGGGCATGACATGAATAGGTGTAGGTAAAATCACAGGTCCCACCTTAATAGGCAAGGTTATAGTACCTAAAGAAGATCCAGCAACATTATCAAATCCATGGATAGTAAGAGAATCTGGTTTAATATGAGATGTATCCACATTGATCTTATGCAATAGGTTAATGCTACAAACATTAAGGCCAGAGCCATTGTCAACAAGGGTTCTTATAGCATTACCATTGATAAGGACAACAATCATAAGAGGACCATATTAATGTTGAATCTCATGGGAGGGCAACTCATCTTGTGTATATACAATTTGGAATTAGATAATAAATGATATTTTATGATCTGGGTTGTCATTACTTCGAAGAAACAATGAATATTTAAGTCTGAGTTAAGATCTGGAATTTTCAGCAGTGTTATTTCTGAAGTTTATAGTATATTTAATTCAAAATAAACATAGCAATATTATCTTTGAAACCTACACTTTATTTGGCATTGTGGACATTGTTAAAACAACAAACACACTCCAAAAACAAATTAGACTACAAACAGGGCTGCATATTACAACTTTGTTCTCTTTGCATTAGGAATCCAAGTACATGCAATCAAACCAAAAACCCTAAGCTGGCTGATTTTGGTTTCCTCCCAAACCAAGCTTTTTCGGGAGTCATCGTCTTAACAGCTTGTGTGGGAGACCGATAAAAAAGGTATACTGCAGTATAGACTGCTTCAGCCCAAAATTTATTAGGCACATTCTTGTTTTCAATCATACACCGAGCCATCTCTATTATGGTTTGATTCCTCCGCTCAACAACACTATTTTGCTGAGGGGTATAGGGTGTAGTAAACTAATGCTTGATGCCATTTTGAGCACAAAAGTTGGTGAATTTAGTGGAACACTCAACCCCATTATCTGGCTTAAGGAATACAATCTGATGACCATACGCTTTTTCAACTAATGCCTAAAAAATCTGAAATTTATTAAAGACATTTGATTTTGCTTTTAAAAAGAACCACATTTTTCTACTAAAATCATCTACGAACAGAAGAAAATACTTGGTACCAATGACCGATGCCATATTCATTGGTCCACAAACATCTGCATGAACCAATTGTAATACCTTGGATGCTCTCCAAGCTTGTCCATCTGAGAATGGAGTTTGATGTTGCTTCCCTGCTTCGCAAGCTCCATACACACCATGTGTCTGCTATTGAATCTCAGGTAAGCCTTCTACCAAATCCTCCAGAGCCAACTAAGAGAGAGATGGTATGTCCAGGGGCCCATATAGCTGATGCAAAAGAGTGCTTATGGAAGAACTCTTCGCAGCCATTGCAACCTCATGAGACTTGCCAGTATCAATCACCTTTACTTGTACAATCCATGATCCTTAAGGCCAACAACAATTGTCTTCTTAGACTCCTTATCAATAATGTGGCACTTTTGTGCAATGAAGACAACATCCAACTTCAGACAGTGTCACATCATCTAACTAAATCTAACTAACATACAACAGATTAAACTCCATGCTCGGAACATAGTATACGTTGAGGAAGATGAGATTCCTCCCACCAAACATAATCTGAACGGTGCAATTGCTGACAACTGTATACTCTTCACGTCCTCCCAAGACCATTGAATCAGAAGAAGCCTTAATCAATCTCTTTTGTGTGTGAAATGTCGAGAAGCTCCAGAATCAATGTACCAAGTAGATTATTTCACCTGGTATGTTGGTCTTTTGGCTATAAAAGCATAAAAGGCAGACTCCTACTTAGTGTTCACTGCAACATGGGCCTTCTGTCGAGACCCTCCCTGGTTGGATTGCTCATCAGTCATCCATTTGCGACACTACATCATGTGGCCAAGCTTTGCACATTAGTAACATGTGATAACCTTCTTCGAGTTGCTCTCAAGTTTGCCCTGTCCTTTTGGCTGAAAGGACTTGCCCTTGACTTTGCCTTTATCCTTGGCTTTGGCAATGAAGGCCTGTTCTACAGGTGATGATTCACTAATGGTCACAAACTGTTGTTTCCACCTTCCTTGCTGCAAAAGTTTGTTGCACAGTAAGGAAATTTAAGATCAACATTCATAGAGGTAATGTTGAGCGTCTCAATAAAATGCTCATGAGCATGGTAAACAATTGAGAGTGATCACCACCATGCCTTCTTCCTCCACTTGCGACCAATAGCTTCCAATTGATCGTGTATATCCTTGATCTTTGTAAGATGCTCCTATAGAGACATCTTATCCTCCATCATTATTGAAAACATGTTCTTCGAAAAGAACACTTGACTCTTGTCCGACGTCTCATGGAGATCCTTTAGATGATTCCATATCTCCAAAGCTGACTTCCCAAACAACACTTGTGGAAGCATGTCGTAGATGACTGATAATTTGATGAGCATAACTGCTTCTTGATTGTGCTCATCGTACTTGTCCTGGTCTTTTCCTGCAGCCAAAGGATGAGCAATCTAGTCTAGACACTGGTATTCAAAGATCATGAGCATACGCTATTTCCACGTGTTGTAATTTTTGTTGTTGAAGCGCTGATTATTTTCCAGCATAATGTTAGCCAAAGATGCCATCCCTCCTGCTTTTCGATGCACGAAATTCGAGGTAAAATTGCAGCAACAATGAACAGCTGATTTTTGTGGTCAAAAAATCAGTGAAAACCCTAGCATGAACTTTAAGCACAAGATCTCAAGGAGCTTGTCAAAAAAACCTGAATTTTATTTAAAAAATCAATCAAAAAATAACAATATGAAACCCTAGGCGCTGAAGCAAAACTCCCATATCAAAGAAAAAGAACTCCTAGATCCATAGCAAAAAATCCTAGGCGCTGGTAAAAACAATGTAGAGCCAAAATCCATCGTGTGAAACTCATAGTAGGTGCAGATGAAAAAAACCTTATTGTGGAAAGAAGAGTTGTGGGCTCGCGGTCAGAAACCTAGAGCAGGCCGCGTGACTTTTAGTTGACCAAACCTGTTGTGGAAGAAAGCACCAGAAAATCGCAACGCAAAAACCCTGACCTTCAAGGCGCAAAGCCGCAGACACAGCACAATTTTAAATTAAAAAAATCCGATGCAATTTGTCATCTGCCAGCAAAGATCCAACAAAAAACCTTGCACTGAAGAAAGTCGACAAATGCCCGCAAAAAGAAGATCAAAAAAATGTGATTTTTGACTAAAAAATCCATTATTTTTAACTGTAAAATCTGTGCAATTATAATTTTGAAAAACCCTCTTGCAGATACCTGCGATTTTTCACACTCCCTTGGCACACGATTTTCATCAAAAAAACACGATCTTGTAGATTCACAATTTTACCATAAAAAACCCTTCAATTTTTTATTTAGAAATAAACGAATTAAAAACATCTGAAAATTCTTTTCAGGCTATCAACAAAATTTTTGTCTTAAAAATCTCCACCAAAAAATTAACCGGCTCTAATACCATGAAATGGTAATTGCTTGATCATTAATGAAGTAAAATGAATTACATATAGGCAATTACATTACGATGTTTCTAAACGAAACAATCATGAACAGAAAACAGAAATAGAAACTATCTAATCAGACTAAACTAAACTAACGACTAACTAATGACCATTAAGTAATAATTAATTACTCTAATAGTATTAATGTTTACAGAGAATTGTGATTATTATTTCTGTTTGCTCATAGATTGTTTTTGTTGCTGTAGCACCCATATTAAATCCTTCCTTCATAGATTAAATGCACACATATTAACGACACTCAACCCTGCTTCCTACAGCTCTAGCTTATGCTCCCGGATGGACATAAAATCTCATGGAACCTCATCCTTACAAAGAATTCCAGAGCATTTAAGTTGAGCTTTGATAATCAAACTTAATTTAAAAATTGCATTGTAGCAGGCTCCAATTTGTGTAATCAGTTATGCATAAGTAGTTCAATGATCATCCAATATGTTTTCCTTTAAATGGCATTAAAAGATTTCTCAAATAGAAACAAAGTTCATAAATACAAAGCCCTGGTGATATCCTTGGATACCATGTACATTGTAGTCATGTACAAATTTAAAATGAAATGTAATGTCCCCTTATGTAATCTAGGAAAGAGGGAAAATTAACTTACTAAATTGAATTGCAAGAGATTTCTTTCCAAAAAGTCTCTAATAACACTTAAAATAATGATAATCGATACCACTCAATGCAAGAATGATAGATTTGATACACAATTTATATCATTTGTAATATGATGGTATAAGGACCAATATCACTGCTATCTCTGATTTAACACTTAAATGTACGCAAAGATGATCTTGATCCATATATCTTATCTGCACTTAGTGCAATGCAATCAATGCTAAGTATGGATAGAGTATCTTTGGTATAACAATGCAGACTATGCTGCACGTTACCTCTCAACTGCTTGTAGCTTTACGATATATCGATGTTGATATGCTGTGTGTTCTCTTCTCAATCGCTTATAGCGATGATGTAGATTTGCTGTTTCTAATTAGACTATTGAAGTATGCAATGATCTCCTCAATTATCGCTTATAGCGATAAGGTAATTGCTATGTCTGATTTGCCTCTCTCGATATGCAATAAACTTTGTATTGGTCTAATAAGAGCTTCGATCTATATATGAATGCTTGCCTGATATGTGTTTATGTAGCGAATCTATATGATCTACAGATATGGATGCTAGCCTGAATGATCTTGTAAATTATGAAAACTCCAAAGGCAGTGTGTCTGATATGTATCATTGGTAAATATGCGTCTAAAAGCCAAAGGGCTATTTGCTCAATAGGAGCAAATCCACAAAGAATAAATAAGAATAAAAGATGTCCGATGATTTCCTTGGAATGAGTATTGTTCCTCCTTAAATATCTTTGGTATGGAACAGTTGCAACCTTTGACTGGAATAGACATATCCCTTCCCTAATCGTACCCTTCCATTACTTACACAAATCAGCTTGTTATCTAAATTGCACTCTTTCATGAACAGCCATTATTGTTCTAATTCGCACCTTTCCATGGAATGACTAATTATAACAGCTGTATGTTAATATCACATCTTTAGAGAGAGTTGCATTCAATTGGAAATGTTAATTACTCCCATGATCGATGCAAGTGGACTGCATCTTAGATATGAACTACTTGATGAATATTGACTAGCATTTATTGGTAGATACTAATCGCTATTCCTCATACTAATTGTTATTGCATAAGGAATCGCTGTTCGTTGGGTAACTAATCAACTGATTAGTAAATTTCTGATCCTGATACTAATTCTGCTTCACACACGGGGTGATGAGATAAATTTGCTGAGTGTTATTTCATGATTAACATAACCACTTGTTGCTGATAGACTCTATTTAATCCTTCTTCCAAAATGATGGTAATTGATGCTTGATCATGTTCTTATATATTTTTCTTTATCAATTCTGTTCCATTTACAAATCGTTGTCTCATAATAATTTATTCTCTTGACTTGGTTGATTTCACTTAAATATTTCAGTCTATCCTTACATTGGTGCTTCATGAAGATGCTTGAGAAATAGCTATAATGTTAGTTTAGATGGGGACATCACATGAAACTATTTGTTTTTCTCACATCTTTGTGGATGCCTATTTGTAGATAACAATTCTGCCCAGCTATACATTAATTATACAAGTGTGCATCAGGCTTCAAAAATCTGTTTCTGTAGCTAGCATACATTTGGTGCCCAAGCATATTTAATTTTCTAATGCTTTTATATAATTCATGGATAATACCCTATTATAAGTTTTCTGTGTCAAGATAGCATTCTTATTTCTCGTGTCCATGTGCAATAATTATTTCTGTAGAATAGTATTTTCTGCCTCCATATATAAATACCAGTCATGCAACAATGTTTCAAAGCACTCCAAATATCGTACAATATCTATAATACTATTTTTTTTAATTTTTTTTTTTTTTTTTAATTTTTTTTTTTTTAAATTTTTGCGCTTAATCATGAGTATAAGCAATTACAATTTCTCTGAATAATATATATACACTATATTCCCTGGACAAACAAGCTTTGGAGATGCATAACAGGTGCAATGTATATAGATTATAAACATCATGAACCACTAAATATACCCAAGTAACCTTGATATCTGTAAAATTATAATATGTTGGTTCATTCATCTTCATATATATTAATATGCCAAAATAATCTATAGTTAAGTCAGACACATACACTAATAGCCAGCAAATGTCCATCAATTGAAATCTTTTTTTAATTGAAATCAATTGCATTGACTAAAGGATGATAAGATCTTTGTGAATTGCTTGGTCTAAAAATAACTTACCTTTTAATTCTATCTGATAGCCAATTATATGCAAAAAACATTAATATAGCATGAATTATGTCCTATTATCATACTATTACTATATACTGAAAGAATGTAGAGCTCAAATATAGATCCAAATAGAATTACAATCATTACTCTCTCTATTTAGGAACAGTCAAGACAACATAACTACCCTGTACAATATGATATATTAATGTTCTCTCATAAACTATCAACCCACTTGAAGGTAAGCTCCAAACTAAAGACAACATAACTACCTGTACCATGTGATATATTAATCTTCTTTCATAGGACTATCAACCCAACTGTTGCTAAGCCACTGTGACAATAAATTAAAAAGCTTCAAATACAAATGATATTCATATAATCATTGTTCCAGTACAATACTCACCTTATTCATCATATTCCACTGTCCAACCTTAGGTTGGCAGTCTTTCTCCCTGCCTGAATCATGATATTTGAGCTGCTCAAATGCACCATGCATTGAAAATGAAAATTGTGACAAACCTCTGAAACAATATGAAAAACCACTATCATTGCAAAACACTTTTTAAGAACCCATACAGCTAGAGGTGTTGCCTATGAGCTTCAAAAGATATAGCTAACTTAATGATACCAGAGGCGCAGGCAAAATCCGTGCTTCCACAGAGGCAAGTTCATCACTTATTTTGATGCCAAATTCTTTGGCATACTTATCATTATGATATGCATTCTGACGCACAGTCTGCAAAGTAATTCAATCTTAAGTTAGCTCAAACCAAGTGCCTCAAACAGACATTTGTTTTCTTCATTTGACAACAAAATCACTAGATAGAAAGTGCCAAGCACCATTCAAGCAAATGATCAATTATCCTGAGAATTATTGATAAATAGAAATAAACCTTCTTTATGTCTTCCTCCCTTTCCTGGGGGTGTTGACATGTAACTTTCAGCAAAGCAGTAATCTGTCTGTCATTTAACTTTTTTGAATAGCGCTGTCCCTCTACTATTTTGCAAATCTATCATTCAAAATATATTATTCTGAGTTCAGTATTAACAAACACAAGCTATTTCCAGTGATAACATGACGATTTCTTCTAGTTCAACTCTTCAGTTGTAAATTTTGTTTAAAAAAACGGTGTTACCCGGGGACGCGTTTCCTGGGTAAAATCAGGCCGTGCCGGAAACAGAAACGTCCCAGGGACAGAGGGATGGTATGGGACAGCCCCTCATGTATTAACTATTAAGTTACATCATGTATATGAGTTTGTGAATTTCAACTCTCATCTTAACTCTCAATTCAACTCAATTGCTATGTATAATGTATATGATGAATGATTTATAAATGTTATCATATGAACATTTGAAATTTCTCTATATGTTTTAAATTTTCCCTATTTTTTATATAGCCATGCCCTCCATCCCCAAAAATGGCAAAAATAAAAATCAGTCCCGTAAACTTGCTGTAACATAGAAAAAAAAAGAAAAAAAAATTAAACCTCCATTGGCAAGTAATTTGGTCGTTGCTGGTTTCCAACTTGAAGACAAGGAAGTTGAGCATGCCGTATAGTGATCCCATATGTCTCATTAAAATATCCTACTACTGATTTCATAGTTGAATTCTCATCCACTGGGAACCTGTCAACAACATATTATTGACAATCAAGTCAAGAAAACAAAGCCAAAGTTCAACTCGCAGGAAACATTTATAAATCTGAGGATGTTCAACAAAATGCTCACATCAGCTCCTGTGTAGGCTGTGATGTCAATGTAATTATGCGATATTTTCGACGCATGTTTCCTCTGTGTGTTACCTCCACTTTTATACCTCTTAAGACCTTCTTAATCTGAATTTGGTCAAAATTACCAGACCAAGAGATCATTAGTCCAAGATTCACTTGTCAATAAATATGAAAGTATATTTCACATTTAACAATTAGCAATAAGAATGGAAAGTGCAATAGATCAGCTATTAAAAGAATTCTAAACATTCCCCATTATGATAAGACTGTTCAACCCAATTAAATATGGTTTTATCAGCATGGATTTTGATTCCATCAAATATGAAACATTTTAATAAAAAAACTCGCCTTTGCACATTTCCATGCCACAGTTTTATTATTCTCCCTTCACTAGGAAAACTTTCTCTAACAAAGCACTTCCATCATAACTACATAAAAACTGAACCAAAAACTACATACTTCATAAAGGACCCTTTAGAGATAAAAAAATATTTTTTATTAATCTTAAAGAACAACACATAGATGGCTGCTAATTGTTGTGAAAGCAATGAACTTGTTGTAAAGCTGACTTATGAGGCCCCCTTGAGATGCCATTTTGTAGTAATCCTTGTGAAAACCGATTTACTTTATTATACTATCAGTATACGAGACATGGTTCAACCTATAATATAATGTTAGGATTGGTAATTGTCATTTATAAATGATCAGAGTGTATACCCTATTATTCATTCAATTTGTAGAATTCTGTTCTCTAACAGAAATTAGATCTGGTACCTTTGGTTCCTTCATATGTTGGCATCTATTATGTTCTTTATCGCTTGAGTGAATCTTGTTTCAATTAGTCAATACTACACTATGTTCCAACAAAAACGAACAAAATTCTGCTTACAGTGACTGAAAAATATGAGCAAAATTGGATACAAAACATGAAGTTCAGAAAAACTGAAATGTTTTTAAAAGAAATGTAGGACTAATAGAGAACAACTACAATATCCAATAGACCATGGAAAGAAAAACTTCTATGTTATCACAAAAAACATTCCAAACGATAACTGAAACAAAAAGAAAGGCTTACCAAAGAAGATGCTGATTGTAACTAGGGCCTGAGCATTAACAATGGTAGAGTTGACGTATTTTTGAGGACTACATCTAACACAGAATAATGTTTACCAACGGTCACTCTATTCTCTCTTGATCAAAGTTATACCGTGTGCTAAGATTGCAAAAAAGTTCAAACAGCTAACTTCAAGGTTCCAAGGGACCTTATGTTTAGATCGTTCTTTCACTTCTTTGTTGTGGCATGAAACTTCATCATCGGATATGGCAATTTTGCAATGCTTTTTCTCTGAACGGATTCAACTAGAATGAGCTGGAATTTAAAGAGGAAAGGGTTACAAAGATCTAAATCTACTCCTCAGGGCAGTGATATCAACAGATAATGCTCTGATGGACGAATTCCAAATAAACCAAGCTCTCCTTCACCAAGTTTAACTACAACTCTGCAAGAACTAGTGCAATCTTCTGAGGATGTTGAAGGATTTTCCAATTGAGAAAGTGCACTTGAATACCCAACACGACGCAATCCAAGTGACTATCACAATCGAACTTAGCACAAATTTGGGGGTTCAAGCTAACTTTACACTACAACTTACAATCAGCAAGATGCAAAAAGTATGAACCATGGAAATTCATCAAACATCGTTACATTCCCTATTGAAATCAAAGCACTTTATCTAACAACTCAGAAAATAAAATTCTACTCTAAGTGAGGAAGGTGAAACCATGCAAGTTTTGAAAAAAAACTTAAGTGGACACCATTAGAAAACAATGTTTCACTGTTATTATCTCAAAAACTTATCGCAACAATTTCATACAAATCTCCCTGCCTTACAAATGAAGGGGCTCACCCCCTTATATAGGCTCCAAGCCTTGATTACATGCAAAACCCTAATTAGGGTTTTCCCTAAAAGATTCCCCACACATGATGCAACAAGGTGGGGATCAGCAATTAATAACCCATCATGCCCTTATACAATTAATTTTACGTGCCCAAAATGCAATCTATTGTGCATTAAATGCACCACTTCTTTCAAATTCGCCCAATGTGTAATAAACAAAGTTACCCCGAGTTTCCAGGACGGGGGCAGCGGGACGCGTTTCCGGGACGGCAAATTTTTTTGCCAAATTTGGAGACGGCAAGAGACGGCAAAGGGGACAGCTATATAAAATATAGGAAAAATTTAAAATATATAGGAAAATTTCAAAATTCTAAATGTTCATATGAAAACATGGATAAAGCATGCATACATACATTATATTCATATGAAAACAATAAAACATGGATATAGCATGTGTATGATACTATGAAAAGTTGAAAACATTTTAGAATGTAAATTCTGAACATACAACATTGTTAATACTCAATAGACAATATGCAATTATGCATTCATAAATCAGAATTTCAATTCATTCACATTGTCAATATGCATACCAATAGACTCGGAAGTTAAATTTTCCCTACTTCTATAGACGCAGTTTCCCCCCATATTTTTCAATGGGCGTTGGGTGTTATTTTTCTATTGACTCGGCGAGTTTGGCGATTTTTGGGCGATTTTCTAATCTCTGTGTCAAAATGCCCAAAGGCTACATTGCTGCCATATAGTTTCATTGTCAAAATTATGAATTAAATTAATAAATTTAAAATTTAATTAATGTTGTCTTTTTATTTTTAATAACAATTTGAATTAATAAGGGGCCTATATTAGAAAATTTAAATAAAAAATTGAAAATACAACTTTTTTAATTTTTTTAATATTTTTTAAGGGTCTTAGATATGGGTGACGTCTGGCCGTCCCCGGGACGGATCGGGGACGTCCCAGCCATCCCCAACCATCCCCGGGACGTACAGACGTCCCCCAGAGCTAGGGCAAGCGTCCCCCCATTTCGGGGACGTCCCCTCAAAATACAGGGCAATTTGGGGATGGGGGGAAACGTCCCCTGGCCGTCCCCAAGTCCCCGAAACGTCCCCGAGACGGGGACGGGGGTTTTTCAAGTCGGGGACGCGTCCCCGGGTAACTCTGGTAATAAATGCTCCATCATCTCTTGAATACAATAGTTACATGCGAAAGATGCTCCACCACTGCATTAAGTACGATGGCTGCCATGCAATGAATTAGCTGCCCCATGGTCAAATATTCTAGCAATGAATGCGCCACTATACCTTCACGCGACGACTGCATGCAAAAAGATGCTCCATTGACTCAACATGCATTGACTCGACTGCCACTTGGCGAGAAACCCTCTGAGAGAGAAAACTTCAAGAGAAAAATTTGATCCATGAAGAGTTTTCTTGAAGTTTTTCGAACTTTCCTTGCTCTCGAGGAGATTTTTAATGATTTTCCACCATCTCCTATTTTTTAGGAACTTTTCAAAAATAGGGTTCTAGGTGAGAGAAAATTCTCTCACGAATCCAAATCTGAAAGAATTTTGAAATTTGGATATGATTTGATGCCTGAAAATGGATTTTTCAAATTTTTTCTCAGGGGGGAAATTTCTTGTTCAATTCATCCTTAATTCCTTCCTTGCCTTAGAAATTTTATCTTCAATTCATCCTTGGGTGTGGTTTCTTCCTTGCTTGGAATTCCGTCTTGAAGGAAGAAATTTCCAACACTTGTCAATTTTTCACCTTTCCTGGAATTCTGTCTTCAAGGAAGGAATTTTCATCACTTAGTCAATTTTTCCACTTTCCTGGAATTTTGTCCTGAAGGAAGGAATTTCCAACACTTAGTCAATTCTTCACCTTGAGTGCATTTCTTCCTTGAGGAAGGAATTTTTTGAATTCTTGAAGTTTCCTTTCTGAACCTTAATTTTCACGTTTTGCTTCCAACCTTAGGCACATTTCAAAACTGCAGAAGAAATTTTGGAAATTTGTTCGTTGAGGAATGGATTTTTTCTGCTTTTTGAGTTCATCTTGTCCCGAGGAGGCTTTTTCATCAATTTGCCACATTTCCTATTTGTCCAAGAGAGAGAGAATTCTCACGATTCCAAATCTACAAAAATTTTCAAATTCTGATGAGATTTGGTGTCTAAAAATAGATTTTTCAAAATTTTTACTGAGGGGAATTTTTGCTTTTTTCATTCCCATTCCTGACCCTCATTTTACCCTTTGCCTTGGAAATATTTCTTCAGTCTTGACCTAGGCGTGGATTTCACTTAGTGATGGAACCTCATCATTTCCATGCCTTAACCATTTAATACCTTTTCCTTGTGCATGGGCGTCATTTCCTCTTGGAGGAGGAATTCATCAACTTTGGAGTTTTCCACGACCCCTCTCCTTTAGCGCCCTAACTCATCCTTGGGCGAAATTTTCCACTGAGCAAGGAATTTCACTTTTTCACATTTCCCATGCCTTGATCATTTTGGCACCCTATCCAAGGCTTGAACGCTGAATTCACCTGGCCAAGGAATTTGTGAATTTTTACATTTTCCATGGAGACCTTGTTTTAGCGCCCAACTCCATCCTTGGGCGCTATTTTCACCATGTCATGGAATTTGACATTTTCCCCTTCGGACTTCGCCAATTTTGATTGTTTCCAAATCAAGATGCCATTTTGAGGAGTTAAAGTGATTTCCATGTCCCAGACTTGGAGGATATTTTATGCTTTCCACTTCTGGAATGGGCGTCCATGCTTAGTCGTTTTTTATCCATTTCGCCTTCAAAAGGAAATGGGGTTCCCAAACAATGAGTTGGCCATTAAGGACTAAATGTCCACCAACTCAACAAACTTGTTGATGGGGGAATGTGTAGAACTTTCGTCAACACAGAATAAAATGCAGTGAGTACATCCTACTCTCTTGAATAAGGGACTCGTGTATGCCTTCTGACTGTCCAAACAAGATAACCTCAAAGTTCCTAACGTCAGGTCTTCACTATACAAAAGCTAACTCAGGGCTGATGTCTTTTGTTGGTAAACATGAGGGGACTTATGCATCTGACAAGCTGACTTGCATCTGGTATGCCAATTTGGTGATGCTTTACTTCTCAAACTAGGTGAAATAAAGAACAAAGGGATAAGGTTTAGAGTACCTAGGGACAATGATATCAATGGTTGATGATGTAGATAGACAGATTTCAAATAAAACTAGTTCCTACTCAGCCAGAGATGAACTCATAACTCCACAGAAATAGTGCAATCTCCAAAGGGATTAAATGAATTTTCAGACCATGAACATTCAATAAGTACCCAATTTTTGGCACAACTTAAATGAACATTCACAATTGAACTACATTCAACAAGTCTCCAATGGTATAAACCTGAAATCCATCGAATACCCTCACGCTTCACCTTTAAAATAATTGATCATTATCTAATTTGATGAAAAGAAACCATGCAAACAAATTAGGGCAAATTGCATAACACCATGCTTCAATGCTTTATTCATTTGCTCCAACTGCCATTACAAAAATTTATATCCAACAATTCCTAATCTATTTTAATTCTACTTCTAACTATTGCTACTTTTATTTTTCTAAAATTCTAACTGTCTCACCCCTCACAATGAGAGAGGCAATGGCCTTTTATAGATTTTACATTCTAAATCAATGGCCATGATTCAATTCATTCAATGGTCCAAATTTGACTTCTAGAAACCCTAACAGCTTTTGGTTAATGGCTTCAAAAACTTCCAACCACATTTCTAGCTACTTTGAATTGTTTACAATTGACCCCACTAGAAGACAAAAGTTCACGGGGCTCAAGGCACAAAAAGGTAACTTGCTAGCTAGGTGAACAACTAACTTTTAGCCCCCCTCTTGAATTGCATTAAATTGGGCCAAAAAGAAGTCAGTTTACACTAAAGAAACTGCTATTACAATAAATCCAATTTTTTGACATCTCCAACTATTCAGTTTTTGTTTCTTCATGCTCCTGTAGCATTATGTGTCTTCCTTTGTCACAGTTTACCAAAGATTTGGAATGGCATCAGTTTGGCCCTCTGCACTTTGGTTATATCTCTCATCCGATTAGGTTGCCCTTCGCCACTGTCATGCTTTGTCCTTGGCACTGCTCTGTGATCATAACAGTGATCTTGCGTTGGATTTCCGCTTGTTGCCTTGTTGGTGCTCTCCATCTCCCCAATCTTTTCATCCCTTGGGTTTTCTTCGGGTGTCATCTATCCTGCATAGACAAGCAATTCAAGGATCAAGCACATTTCATTTAGTCATTCATTCATTATTATCACATTAATTGAAGATCTATCCCTTGCAACGCCAGTCATCACCCACTCTTTCACTCATTCCTCGAAGGAACTCAAATTGATTTCCCCCTTGTGATGCAACATTTGACCATATCAAACACTACTCTGTAAAAGGGTCCTTTGGCTTTGAGAAAGTGATCTAGGAAGAGCCAAGGATCAAACATGGCATAAGGAAGTCTTTCATGAATAAGGGCAAATCAGATTCTACATGGCTATACCATATTTGGACAGTTTATGCAAAGTTTGGTCTGAGGTTAGGCATTAGGAACACTTTTTCGATTAGTAACAATTCCTTATTTCATTGTTGGGTCCGAATTTGGACTGAAAAGAGAAAGTTCGGTCTAAACTTAGGGGTTTGGAAGAAGTTTAGGAATAAGGACTATGTCTGATTTTACCTGCAGACAACAAATTTTTCGGCAAAAACTTAGGGGTTTCGAAGCCTAAAAGGACTAAAACTTATTCCCTATTTCATTGCAAATGCCTAACTTTGTGAGTGAAAGGTGAAACTTCGGTGAAAACTTTGGAGTTTGGAACACTTTTAGGAATAAGGCTTATTCCCTTTTTCACTACAAATGCCTAACTTTGTGAGTGAAAGGTGAAACTTCGTTGAAAACTTCGGAGTTTGGAACACTTTTAGGAATAAGTCTTATTCCTACTTGTTATGCTCTCGCCAATTTCTGATCCATGAAACTTGGTCACAGCAGCATTTCTTAAGATTCCTAAATTTCTTCCAATCACCGAGCTTATAAAAATCATGAGCAAAGTTGATATTAGGACAGGTTTTGGATTAAGGCCCATTCTGATTTTATCTCACCTAGATTGCAAATGCTGAATTTGATAGAAAACTCCAAAATCCATTTCTAAGCTTGGGCTGGCCAATAGTTGGATATTTTGGCTTCGTTCCTTGCGTCCCCTCTTCGTTTGCTTTGTTCTTCTCATGCCTAAGCTTCACTCTATGCCCCATTCTCCATACTCCCTTGCTTCTAGGGTATTATGCAAATTCAGACCTATTGAAAATTTTCAAACCCTCTTGGGTCCAATGTCCAAGTCTAACAATGATTTCCTCAAGGCCATTCTAACTGAAGCCCTGGTCTTCTACTCTAATTATTAATGCTTGGAGGACACATCTTCGCCTAGGCTTCATACTTCTCTCAAAAGGACAAAATTCCCCCAAAACACTATCGAAGCCATCAAAAAGAGAGGGGGTCCCTGTCGAAGACAAGGAGAGTGTGCACGGCACAACACAACTCCTCTGTGAAGATGAGATCAACAAAACAACCAACAACATCCACCAAGTGACCACCATCTCAACCATAAAACTCATACACCATCATGCCCAAGCATTGTATAATAAGAAATTGAAGCCAAAACACACTCTAAATATCACACAGAAACCACTGTCATGTCAAAAACACCAAAACACCAACACTAAATTCCTACTCCAAAAACAAAACGGGTATCCTACCAAATACTCAATTAAACAATTAGGATAGCAACCACAACCAACTAACTTAACCTCAAAATAAAGTTGACCTTCATCTACATGTCCAACACAATCTAGAATCACAAGTCCTTGTATATATGTGAGAATTTGCTTATAGCAACCCAAGATCTAGAGGCCAATGAAAAGCACAAGAATAAGAGAGAAACAATATGTGATAAGAATAAACTACATTCCTATCAAGAATGCAATAAGATCGATCACAATCAACTGGATTACTGGATTACATACAATGTAAATGAGCTTGTTTAGATAGGCAAGGCTATGAGAGCACACAATCGTGACATGTTGCTCAATGAGAAACAAGGGTAGGTAGGCGTAGGTAGGAGCAATAATAGGATATTCCACAAGCGGTGGATCACTCACCGGACGTGGAATGTAATAACAAGATAAGACCACAAAAGGTGGAATTTCTCCTACAACTTCCCTAGGTGCACACTTCCCTAAGTGTCATATGTAAACTACTATGTGATTCATTATCCTAAGTGAACTTAAGTAAAGTGTAATTATGAGACATAATTTAAACCAGCACCCCCCCTAGGTGCAACTTAGGGGTCAAGCTAAGAATGCAAGATGGGTCCCGGTTACTAGGCCATGTTAGGTACCCATATACAAATGCAATGCAATTTCTCACAAACAAAGAAAGAGAGAAAAACCCAAAGGGAAAAAAATCTCCCTCCCCCAAAGAGAGATGAAAGCACACAATGCTTTCAATGATGTATGAGAAGAACAAAACCTCATGTGAGGAAAAAGTCCCCCCAATAAGACAGAGAAAGAGAGACCATAAAGCCCCCCCTCAATGTAGAATCTCTTACAAAGATGGTCCAATGATGTCGACCAAAAGTCCTCCCCATTAGGAAGAAAGAAAGCCAAAGTTGCACCAAGAATGTCAAAGTGTGACAAAACCAAGTACCAATGTCGAATGACGGATGAATCACTCATTGCAACAAAATGAAGATCAAGAATGGAGACAACCTGCTTGAGCATCATCTGGATATTTGTCAATGGCAGATTGGTACAATATAAGTCTCACTGGAGCTATGTACAAATTTGTACAATCTAAGTCTCAACTGGAGCAATGCACCAAGTCTCACAAGATATTTCTTAATCTACGGAGTACAAAAGGATTACATCAAATATGTCATGAATGACAAAGTACAAAGAGGTGTGGTACTTTATATTAGTGCGTGTACAACATAGCTCATGCAAAAGAATACAACATGACATAGTGCAAATCTAGAAACATGAAGATAATGCCACCAATAAAATGTTGTATCGAAGACCGCAGATGAAGATGCCTCTGATTGGGATGTTGCCAAGAAAAATGTAGGGGCAAACTAGCCCCTCCTTGGATGCCAGTTCGAGAACACTGCAAGACAAGTATGATATAGACAAAAAAATGTGTTTCCAATTTCGCTTATTACATGAAAATTTTGTTTTTAAAAAACTTAACTAAAAGTTTAAATAAAAATATTTATTAAAAAAGAATGATGAAAAAAAACTTAATAAAAAGCATAATAAAGAAAAATTGAATTTTTTTTATTTAAAAAAACTTTATTAAAAAGGAAAAAACACAGCATGTTTTATTTTAATTTTTGATATTATTAATAAAAACTCTTTAAAAATAAAGAAAAAACCTTTTTTCTTTTGAATTTTTAAAACTTTATTAAAACCATTTAATAAAACTTTATTTAAATTATTAATAATAATAAAATTTATTAAAAACTTTTGATTAAAAATAGTATTTTTAAACTTTATTTAAATTAAACTTTAAAAAAATTAACTTTTTAAAAAGGTAAAGGGTTCTCTCCCTACTAGCTTGAGCTATTCTTTTCTCTTTCACTTCTCTTAAAGACTTGTATATTTCTTGCATTTCTGCAACTATAAGTTTGGCCATTGGCCTTATAATGAATTGAAATTATCATTTTTGCCCTCCTTCAACTTATGCATGTTGTGTATGTTTTCTTACCTTCATTGTAAGTGCATGTTTTGTGGCTTTCTCTTACATATATGCTGTGTTAACTTGTTTCTGAGTGTGACTTGTGGGAAACCTTCTCCCCTTTGACACTCAACAAATTCTAACCTCCATACATGCATTTGGGTTCATTCATGCAATTGAAGTTTGTGCATCTCCAAGGTATTTCAATTGATTATTTGTGTCATTTCGGGTGGGGAGAGGAACATCTCTTATCTTGGTGCATCACCTCCTTTCATTTTAGCATTTCCTTCTTCCCTTTTCCTCTACAAGTCGTTAGGATAGGTTTAGAAGTAGAATTTGGAGTATTGGGTCGATTCAACACCTGCACTTGGATTGAGAAGGAAGTCGGCCTTCTTTCGAGATTCAACACCCTTGCGCAAGGTCCCACACTTTGGGGTTGTTTCCATGTTTCACAAGGTTGCTAAGTTGATACCTCAGCAAGGGTACAAACTTTTGTGACAACAAGTTCCTAAGCACAAAGGTTAGAGAATATGCATAAATAGGTGCTTATGTTGTTCAAGCCAATCATATGCATGAACTTGTGGTTCTAGAAGTGGTTATGAATAAGGCCCTAAAATATATTTAGGAACCTCCTTGGTGGACAGCCAATTAGATAGGATGTTGACCTTTTTATACATCATTATTGGTAAATAGTTGGTAATTGTATAAATGAGTGTTGTTTGCAGCTTCATTTCATATGATACCACTAGAAATAACAAACCAGCTAGCAATTCATATCTCTAAAGCCTATGGAAAGTATTATACAATGGAATCATGAGTTGACCTTCTCATGGACAATGCAAACCAATAGAGGTACAATTAGATAACTACCCTAGGAAGGCTTTACTAATGGACACAATAGTGGTCAACTAGACTCTAAAGTGGAGAATGCTGTCAAGAAAATGCATTGCCTTGATTGCAAGTATTCGAATGGATCTATACTAAGCCACTATTCCGTTGGGAGAGGTAAAAGCATATGGAAACAAGAATGTTGCACATTGCGAAAGACCTAGCCAAGGCATTTAACAAGATGATGTACAAACCCATTTTAAAAAATTTACAATTTTTTTTCTATGGTGAAAAATCATCACTGGTTGCATATATACGCTCAAAGTGGATGACATTGATTCTACTTGAGAAACAGTATCATGGGCACCCACATCAAACGAAGCCCCAAATGTTGCGTCAAACTCATCTTCTTCCTCCTCTTCTATCACAATAAATGCTGCCCATTTTGCTACTTCTCTATCAATTTCAGTTAGCTCTTCCTAAAGGAGGGAATCCTCAAGCTCATCCACACCATCAATGATCCAACCTAAATATGGATCAAAGTAATGAAGGTCAATGGCATCACATTTGTCTATTTCCTCCACCTTTTTGATATGCAAATGAACATCATACCACACAAAATCAACCTCATTCAAACTCTTTTGAGTTGACCAATTCCATTTATTCATATTGGTGTGAGTGACCTCAAATAAACTCCAATTGCACTCACAACTAGAAATGTCACAAGGTTGGTACAAAATATGAATGGCAAGATTTTGAAGATTGGATGTTTTTATGCCACAATCTTTGCACCACAAATCTATAGGGCCAAAATTTATAACCACGTAACTTCATGGAGTGAAACATAAACTAAAATTCAAAGTTATTGAAAACGTACCTGACAACATATTGTTTACAATTACACTGTTCTAAAGCCATTCTTCTTTGAATACATAGTAGTGACGAAAAAACCTCCCTTCCATTGCGTTGTAAACTTACAACTCATCCAAAATCATGTCTTTGAGGTCTTCATTAGGGACCATCCTCTTGTGTTGAGGATGACCTCCTTATCAACACAAAAGCCTTCGGAGAAAAAAAATTGGGTTCTAGGAGTAGCAACTTGAATGAATGTGTTGCATCAATGGCCTCGTATAGAAAACCCATAGAGTTTTCCTCCATATCCACCAACTATAGAACCCTAACCATGGGTTCTTAAACCTAAAGAGAAAACTATATATCAAATAGAATCTGTTTTTTAATGAAAAAAAAAAACAAAGATTAAATTAAAATCATAAACAGCCAATTTTGTTAGTTGACTTGAGGATCTTGTCCAATATTTTTCAAAAAACTCGTGAATAAAAATCATGACTAGAATCTCCTCTTTCCCCTTCTTTGAAAAAGCTGATTTTGTCCAGCTAGTGCTCACAAACCCAATAAGAACTCGTAGTCGCGTGTCAATTCTCTGCAAAGTGATAAAATTGGTGGCAAACCATGTGATATTGGGCCACACAAGCCCCTTACCATTGGTGTGCCCTCATCAAATTAAGTACCCAAGGGTTATGTAATTGTGATGTTTCTTGCATCATCCACTACAGCTTTGACCCACAAAAGTTTTTTGATATCCTCAAGGAGTAGATCAATGAAAATAGCATACAAGGGCTGAAAAAAGGATTATTGACCTACTAACGCATTTCATATTGCAATTGGACAACATATAGAACAAAAATGCAAGATTTAAAGGTGCCAAGAGTTGCAAGGATAATTGAGAGTAGGAAAATCCATCTCAAAATGAAAGAGTAATTGGCCAAGACTCAAGCCAAATACAAAAGTACACATGATCAACACCAAAGTGAGTATACACTCAAAGTAGAAGACAAGTTGTGGTCGTATTTGAGCAAAGATGCTTATTGTAGATATACTCTATAGTAAAGTTCCACTAGGACACATCCTCCACCCCATGCCTAGCATTTTGGACAACCTTGGGATGAAATGTCCACCACCACCCATAGACCCATAGCCACCATAGGGTGCATCCACCTATTGGGGAGATATTTGGGGAGGTAGAAGACCTATAATCCCCTAGAAGACTAGTTGGACATCAAGCCATCCTTTGTGAGAAAATAAAATAGCATTTTTTAAAACTTGAGAACACTAAAATAAAAAAATAAAAAATTTCCTTAAGCTTAACCCTAAATGGGAAGCCATCACAACTCCCCAACCTAAAAAATTTTAAAAACCCAAGACGAAATACTCTTTTGCAATCACCAAAAGCGAAGATGAAGAATGGAGAACCAAAGGCGAAGGAACAAGAAGAACAACAACACCAATTCATAGAGGTATGTTCCCAATTTCAATTGATTATTGATCATTCATATTCCCATTTTCAACTTTCTACTTCAACCTAAATCATTCGTGAAACTATTTTTTTATTATTGCAAAGACCAAATATTAAATAATGCTGCATGGGAGCGCAATTTCTATGTATCTTCTAATTCGACAACGTGTAGATAAAAGGAAAATCCACGTGTTTGTAGCAAATGGTGATTCTTTTTATTTTAAATTGCAATGGGCTAATCAAATATCATTTTATGAGTCCTCGGTGACTCACATAAGGATCATAATTTCCATGTATCGATGTACTTATATGTTTACCACAGCTTAAACTAAGAAAAATATAAAGAAAATCCACGTGTTTGTAGCAATTATTGGTTTTCTTTATTTTCTTATTCCAATGGGCAGATTAAATAATGTCTTAGGAGACTTACATTACTCAAAGAGGGGTTGTAATATGTGTACGGCTTGTACAATTTGATGTTAAGAGAAACAAAAATGAAGTGATTGTTTATATTTTCAGTTGCAATTGGCTAATTTAAAATCATAAATAGCTCAAACAAGGATTGCATGTATACTCTACTTTTGAACCTCATGCCACCTCAAGTAAGAAAATCAAAAAGAAACCGAAAATTAGCAAGAGAATTAGAGGGAAATGAGTAGCCAATAGAGCACTCAATGTGATAGTTCAATTAATTTTCAATTTCCCTTTTATGTTGGCAAAGTATGTCAAGTGACAATTCAATTAAAAGGCCCCTTATGGGAATTTGCACAACATTAAATGTCAACAAAACAATTAATTCATGACGATCATTACTTATAGAAATAGCATTTTTACCACTTTCAATACCAAAGCAAGCATTACTCAAGTGAATGTGCCTCCTAAACATCCCTTAGTAAATGGTTAGGGTATGTTGTGAACTCTCAGTAGAACAAAAAGTTGAGATAATAAAAAATGTTTTAACAATGACATCTCCACACCTGTTATCCTCAAACCAATGCTTTCTTCTACAACTATTAGCAGTCAACATGTGCAAGTTCCCATTGTTGTATTGAATGCAGGAGGGCCTAAGGGTAAATTGTAAGGCCACAAGTTCAGCTTCAAACTTTGTGGCAAATATATTCAATGTATAGGACAAAGATGAGGCAAATGATGACCTTGGCAAATTCTTCTCCTCTGATGGCATTCCTATTACACATTGTGCTGCCATTGATGTCAAAGGTGCAGTCAGTATGGCTACTGATGTCAAGATATTCAGAAGGCTGCTCAAGTTGTTGGAAGTTTAGTTACTTCTGACATGACATGCAAATCACCTAATGGAGTTAATTATGCAATTGTACGTGAATTATCATTATGTTCCCCTCAATTTCAAGTGTCTAAGATGTATAGTATTATTGTTAATTACTATCATGTCATGTCAAAGCATTAGTGATCTGGATGAACAGAGTCAAGATATGTTGGATGTATCATTTGTAGTATGTCACTAGTATCAACGTAATCATGTTTTAGTTGTTAGTAGAGATCTGGAAGTATCTGTGGCATATTTTTAACATCTATACACTAGCAAATCTGTTGTACCGAATTCTACCACAACGATGTTTTAAGGTTTGTGAATTGGAAGATAAGTAAGGCTATACAAAAAGACAAATCTATTCAAGTTTCAGAGGTGGAGTTCAAGAAGGAAAGTTAAGGTTGACATTATCCTCACTGGGGCATGTTCCCATTCTATTCCAATGTTCTTGATGGATGCACCAAAAGTATTGCAATATACACTAGTTGAATGAAGCGTGAAGATATCCATTGGGGCTAGTAGAGTGTGTTGGATAACGCATAGCGTGTCCTCACGCTTGGAGTAAAGTGTGGGCTTTAGGACCTAGCCGACTACACGTTTGATTGATGAATTTGCATGTCGCCGACTTGCAAACAGTATTGAATATGATTTAGGCCGACATGAAGTGGTAATCATTATTGAGACACATATATATTGTTGATCACATTCATTCCAATGTGTGTATGCAATTGAGTATGCATGGAGATAAGTGATAACAAGCAAAAGTTCTACAAGTTGTCTAGTCGATATCTGAACTCAATTGAAGGTCTCATGCACAATGTGAGGGTGTTTTGAAGAAGATCGGATCAAGAAGATGTTGAGGATCCAGCCTTGAGGATCTGCATAACTTATCTTTCGTATATCTTGTTGTATTTGAGATTGGTGTCTCATATGTCAAATTCATGCTCAGATCTTGAGTTAGGGGATCGATATCTCCTGTAGGTTTGTCCCTACAAACATTATTGAGGATTGGTGTCTCCGATAGGATGGTGCCTACTGAACATTGTAAGCAGGGGATCGATATCTCCTGTAGGTTTGTCCCTACAAACATTATTGAGGATTGGTGTCTCCGATAGGATGGTGCCTACTGAACATTGTAAGCAGGGGATCGATATCTCCTGTAGGTTTGTCCCTACAAACATTATTGAGGATTGGTGTCTCCGATAGGATGGTGCCTACTGAACATTGTAAGCACCTTATTATATCTTTTGTAAGGCTGAATTTGGGCAGTATGTCCAAGCAGATATTCTCACTGTGGTTTTTCCCTTCCGGGTTTCCATGTAAATATGATGTTCATTTGTGGATGAGTGTTTATGTTTATCATTTGGTAAGTTGCTTAATGATTGAGGAAAGATTAGTAAATGCTATTAATAACGAATTGGTCTTGAGGTTAGTTATGAGGCTTGGAGAAGTTATTAATGGTAATTAATGTTGAATCATTTTGGAATTGGCATATAATAATTTACCCCTCACCCCCTCTCAATATAGATAACAATTCCATTCAATGTTGATTGATCTCCTTAATTTAAAGAGTCCATGTCAAAGATCACAAAGCCAAAGCCTTTGTGTGGAGCCAACGGATACAAAACTAACTATAATCTTGGATAAGAACTATTCCAAGATAAATGTACTAATGGGAGAAATGGAGGGCAAATGGGTCTCAAATGGGTGAACATTATCATGTATGGGCAGATAACAAGAGACACTCTTTACTCCTTGATTGTTCAGGGAACCATATGAATGAAAAGTTGCAATTTCAAAACCCCAAAAACACCATTGAGGAGATTAGCCTTGACAATGTTGTAGAGGTTGTGAGAGATGTGGCACATATGAGAAAAAGAAACCAAAAAGTCAGTTGAAGTTGCCTTGGAACCCTTGTGTACATTGAATGAACAATGAACTCATGGACATTAGTAAATTTGGGTGAACAAAGAGTTTGTAGCTAATACAAGATGTGCATATGTTTATATGCAATCACTACACTACCATGCATTATTTTGGTTCTCCAAGAAGGAATTTATTCAACCTGCAAAAATTAGTTATGCCTCCTACTTCGTTCTTTTGGAAATGATAATTGAGTTGCAAGAACCCTTGCAACTGTTGATCACATAGGAGTGGAATTGTCTAATAGGCTGCCCTATTTGCCAAATTTCCTTCTTGTCAATCTAGCTGTTGGTATTTCGTCAAACAGTTGGCAAGCTTCATTAATGGACTGATTTTTCCCTCTATCTGATATTATATCTGTGGTTTAGTTGATTCCTGGTGCGTTTGGGGGGTTTTGAGAGTTTTGTCAACATGAATATAGCCAACAAACAAGAACTATACACAACCAATTTTTTACTATGCATTGCACCAAAATTGTAATTTTTTCATTACTCACATAATACTGGGGTTTCATTTTCCAGATTTGAATTATTCATATCACATCAATACACCCAAGAAACAAAGAGGAATCACAGCGATTTTTTAAAACTATTATCAAAGGAGTTGTGCCAAAAACCATAAGAACCTGGAGGTGCTTGTGTATTATATTCTGTCCTCAAATTGCAGAGTTCCAGGCTTCAACCGCAGCATTAATAGCAGTGATTTCCTACGCTGTATGTGCTCCCTGTGTTGTTCCTTCAGCAAGTTTAACGGTTGCAGCAGAGGCTCCACCCAGCAGATTGTCAACACGCCCAGCCAGTATCGTGCCCAGTGATCACTTAGCGCCAGCAGTAGACGGCTCAAGATTGACACTCGGACTGCTACCTCAAACCCCCTCTGGCTGTGAATGAAAGGAAAGTGGCTCAGCTACACCCATGTCGTCACCCAGTTAGTGAAAAGCCGTGTTGTCACTGTGGAGTGCAAACTAGTTGAACAGCCCAACAGTTTTCTGGAAGTATTAAACGTTGACCTCCCTAAGATGCAGAAACCATAATATTAAGCTTTAGTGCTGAGCTTCTGTAATTACCTGTCACTTCTCTGCAATGTTTACCCAGCTAGCCTTCACAGTCATAACTGATAATATCCATGCCCACAATTCATTCAGTACTATTTGTCTTTAAAAAATCTCCCAGACCTGGTCTTCCACAAGCATACGAAATGTTGCAAAAGAGGGTGTACGTCCTCCAATGCCTGAGAAAATCTCCAGATTTATCCACAAACTCAAAACTCCAAGAAATTCCAATTTCCAAGATACTTCCATCTGCATTAAATGCTCTAATTTATAACTCCATTTGGCCACAATTACCAATGCACCGCGAATGTGGGATAAAAGAAAGTTGTAATAAAATATTAATATCCCTTATGTCTACAAAAAGAAAGGGGACTTTTAATTTTCCCCTTTAAACAATAGTGCCAGCATTAAATAAATCACTAAAGTTAAACATTTAAATTTAACTTTAGGAACTTTCAATTTATTGCCCAAATAATTAATGGCCCATTAAATTAGCAATCCAGATGAAGAAATAAATGCACCAAAATACCAACAACCAAAATTGCTTCAAAAAATTACCAGACACTAAGCCACAACTAACTTACTATAAATAGTAAGTATCTAGAAAACCCGACAAAACACCTCCGATTGGCCTGAAACTGATATTGCCTAGGCCAAATCCTTCACTGATCCTTGTAAAGTCCTAGTTAGCCCTCAACACCATGGCAAGATGGGTTAACGATAAATCACCTCATGATTGCTAAAAAGGGGACAAATTGGTAGGCCGAAAGATAAAGCAAGTGTTGAAGATCAAGGAAGTGGTGAAGGGTGCCACTTTGTGTTCAAATAAAATACATAACCTACATCATATCCACTCTTTTCACAATGATCAAATAAACATCGTTGTTTTCCTTAGAGACCCCACCTTGCAATTCTAAAATGAGTGCATCCATCCTACCATTCAACATTGGTGGGAGAAGCTCCACATTCTTTGCACATACCACCTCAAACTATTTCATATAATTTCGTGATTGCTTTCAAATTCCATAATTGACAGAGAATAGTGAGAGATGTGGGAAAGTGTGTCATCAAACGAATTGGGAAGCCAAAAACCATTCTCCTAGACGTAAAATAGGCATTTCATAAAGTTGACTATAATAATCAGATAAAAAAACAAAGGTGGTTACTGCATCTCCCTTCCTTGAGCCTAACAAAGAGTAGAAAAGGTTTGAAGGAAGTACCTAATAAAAACCTATTTTAAAAGACATAATTGCAATTGTTTTCATGAAGCACCTAACAAGCCCCCATATGCTTATGTCTCTAAAATAAAGTTGACCATATTCCACTGAAGTGACATAATTATAATTGTCTATATCATGATTATTATCAACAGTGATTTAACTAATATTTTCTTTTGCTGACATCTATTTCAATACTTTAAAATGCCAGTTTCTCTTTTTTTTAAGCATTTTGCATTCTTTAAACTTGTTTAGCAATTGTATGTATGATTACTACTTTCTAAAATTGGTCTGTAATTTGTACCAAATTAGTTAGAAACTAGGGAATCAAACATGTAATCTACTGTGGTACTTCAATTTTCAAATGATAAGTGCAAGCTAGATGGAAGTACAGAGCTGCTACACAAACAAATACAGAGCTAAAATGAAAAATACAATGTAAAAATAAGGATTAATCCAAGAAAAATGAGGCATGAAAAACCCAGTTGGTAGAGGCAATTGCTCAAATAGACAGGTACAAAGGGTATTACAACCACTGTCAACCCTATTAGTCATTCAGCTTTCTACTTCAAAGGGCTACAATCCTTTAATTTTCCTTCTCCTATAATAAAAACCATGCCCTCCACATCTTTATATATAATTGTTGCACAATCCCCTTGTGCTCTAGAAAGATCTCTAAATAGCGCTGGAAGTGGTACTGTTTTCATCAGGAACCACCCCTTCTGGTGAACCAACAAATTGAAATCCCTTGTGTTATAGAAAGATCTCTAAATAGAACTGGAAGTGGTACCGTTTTCATCAGGAACCACCCCTTCTTGTGAACCAACAAATAAACCACCATTACACAAAACTATAATTTTTCTAGTTCTACAATCTCCAAGTACATGTCTACCATTTCTATTAAAAAAAGTGTATTGGTACCAGCCTCCATCTTTCATGCTAATGTAGTCTCCTGGTAACTGTTTGGCAAAATAATAATCT
Organism: Cryptomeria japonica; assembly: GCF_030272615.1. NCBI lineage: Eukaryota > Viridiplantae > Streptophyta > Pinopsida > Cupressales > Cupressaceae > Cryptomeria > Cryptomeria japonica. The sequence goes on along the minus strand of NC_081407.1, from coordinate 500,297,807 downwards.
ACATATAGTGCATCATTCTAAAGGGTATTACAACCTCTATCAAGCCTATTAGTCATTCAGCTTTCTACTTCTCATGGATTCAATCCTTCAATTTTCCTTCTCCAGTAATAAAAACCATGCCCTCCCCTTCTTTACATAATTGTTGCACAATCCCCTTGTGTTCTAGAAAGATCTCTAAATAGGACTGGCGGTGGTACTGTTTTCATCAGGAACCACCCCTTCTGGTGAACCAAAAAATTGAAACCCCTTGTGCTCTAGAAAGCTCTCTATATAGAACTGAGAGTGGTACTGTTTTCATCAGGAACCACCCCTTCTTGTGAACCAACAAATAAACCACCATTACACGAAATTATAATGTTTCTAGTTCTACAATCTCCAAGTACATGTCTACCATTTGTTTCAAAAAAAGCATATTGGTACCAGGCCCCATCTTTCATACTAATGTAGTCTCTTGGTAACTGTTCAACAAAATAATAATCTACATATAGTGCATCATTCTAAAACTTATCAGAATTCACAAAAACCACAAGTACTTGCAGGTTTGAACTAAAAACTCTCCAGCGAGTAGTCTACTTTTTTCAAAAAAGTTTCTTGCCATGGATTTAAATGGTTTTTCATCAATTTTCCTAGCTATGCATTTTCTAAATTCATTTCAAATGAATTGTAACATGTTATGCATGCTCTTTAAATTTATTTTGTGAGTTTATATATTTCTTATTTGCTGAATACCAAGTCCAAGCCAAAATTTTGGGCTGCCAAGAATTATAAAACCTGAGTATTAAAAGCATGGTACAATCTACCATATGCAATGGTTTCACGTTACCACCAACCATAGAAAAGTAGCTGGTTGTTGCCACAAAACATCATGAGGTACAGCTAGTAATAGATTTGGGGCTAGAATTGGAAAAATATGTACACTAGAGGAGATTAATTCAAAAAGATTATCAAACCTTAGACAAACAATGTTATGAAGTTTTCATGTTTCTCTTTTTGTTTGCTAATAATAAGAATACAGACTCAGACACTCAAATATAATAGGCATTTTACTTGTCAAACCCATCATCAACGCTATTTACTTAACAGTAGCCAATAAGATGCAGATGAGAAATGCATGACCTTCTAATCCAACACAAAACGCAACACATCATCCAACATGCATAAACCACAGTTGCCCAAATGTAGATGTTTAACTTTATTTTCTTAATCATTAACTCAGTTCTGCTAAATATCAAGCCTCTATAAAGACCTTACCAAATAGCCAAGTCCTTTGTGTAACCTTAGAAGCAAACAAGCATTGTATCATGTTTACCAAGTTAATTCCCTTGACAGATTTTGTAAACTGTCAACCCAAAATACTAGATTACCAAGAGATTTGCATCACAACACATTTTAAGATGCCCTTCACATTTTAGCATGGTATACAGATCCTCCTAACCCTGAGAACCTGTCAACTCATTTCGTAAATGGAAGTACATGTATATGTCTTAGAACTTAGGATATGCATATGTTTATAATAACTCAATGCAATAGTTGTATTAAAGCTCATCAACTACACTAAGCTAATACTTATAAACTTCAAACGAGTTAACAGTACTGAATTAACTAGCAAGAAAAAACAGTCCACAATGTACTAACAAAGAGTTGAATACACTGCATTTACACAATATATACAAAATGTCAAAAAGGATTAAAATGATAAATCATTCAATGATGTCCTTCACATGAACTCGATGTCAATCAATGTCAATAAATGGCATTAACAGGCAATCTATAATTTCAGAAATGATTCTTAAAAGTTGTGATCTAAAGATATAATGATGGGAAATTAGGAGGCATCTGGAAAGTCTGACCCATGTTCAAACCCTCCTCACTGGAATAATCTGCCAAGTACTCCAACAGAAATAGTGAGGCTTTTGTAAAATGGTTCTGGGTACATTCAAGGATGATCAATGTTAATAAATATTTAGCATGGGGCCCATGCTTACCCCTTGCCATGTTAAAGTCACCCAAAGATTTACTGAGCAAATAAAAAGGTGGTTTGAGATAACAAATAATTTTATCAAATAATGGAGCTTCCAAACAAGCTAAAATCAAAATCATAAAACGAGAGAGGATGATACGAAACATATGCCACATGGCAAGTTGCAAGATTAATTTTGAGAAAAATAAGAGCCAACAACAATCAGTAAGCAATAACAGGCAATTAATTATTTCTGGAAAAGACCATGAAATTGCAGATAGACCTTTTGAAAGGGCTAAAATCCTAACTTGAAGTAAGCAGGGTAATTATCTTCTTAAAAAAGTCTAGATATATCTGGTCTGCAAAATTGTGACAGGAAAATAAGAAAAAGTGAGTTATGGAAGGAAGAGAAGGGATACACATCAAGCATATCTGAGATCTCTATAATGGTGTCCCATTAATCTACATCAAAGCACTCCAAGAAAGCATCTACAAATGCTTGGAAAAATTGCATCAACATTGAGGAGAATATAGCAAGTTTTGAGTTTTCTTAAAAAAATAGAGTAGCACAATAAGTGACATAAGTTCAGGATTCTGGTGTAAGCTATTTTGTTGAATTTAAACAATATTGAGAATCCACAAATAGATTTAAAAGTAATTAACTAGCATATGTACTTGCACTAAGCGAGCAATTGTTGTTAATCACCATTAATAATTCCAATTGATATAATGATAAAGAAACTAGGCTATCAGTATATCTCAGAAAATAAAAAGTGGACCTAAGAGATGAGAAAATTGATACCTTTACACGGTCAGTATCAGACAAAAGTCCAACTGTTACATCCTTCCCCAACAAATGTGTGATAAATTGGATCACAGGTAATGGCTCAATAAATGCAGTTGAAGATATATCTGCAAGATACATGCATAAGGATCTATGAGTCACTTGCGTAATGTGGAAGCTTGATTCAAAGAATCGACTAATTTAAAGATATACACCAAATCTCAGTAAAACCTACAAGCAAATTAACTTGGCCTTCCAATATACAAGCAAGAAATTTCTCCAGAGTGCTCAAAAACTCTTTACCAAAAAATGCAGAAAGTTATAGGGTTTAATGCATACCAATGTTAAGAGATAAGCCCATCTGGGTTGGCCTGATACTTTGATAAAACCCACGCCAGCTTTCCAAGCCCTCTCCAAGTGACTGCCTTCTTCCCAGTTCAGGAGAAAAAAACGACCTCCCAACAGGAGTAAACCTGAAGCCAAAATAATAAAATATAGCTACATAAAACATGTAACCTTACAATCTTGTAGAAATTTCTATGGTCAGAAATTTCTATGGTAGACACACCTTTGAGTTGGTAATTCTCTTAGAACAATATCAAGCACTTGAAGAGCTTCTTGAGGTGCATCGGCCTGTCTACCAGATAGAAATTCACCTAAATGGTGCAGATCAGCTCGGGCAGCAAAATTTATCACCACCTTGAACTCTCGTTCCCTTCTGTAATATCCATATTAATTGAACAGTATTAAAAAAATCCCATTCAGGATTTCAAATAAAAAATGAATAATCTGCTCACTCACAATTCAATCAAACTTCCAGGCAGGATATACCCGCTAATAAAACATTTAATTGGCACGTACAAGACAATAACTAGCCATAGCATTACTTCATGGACAGACTTTTCAATATTTAGTCAGTACTTATTTTAATTCCAATTGCATGGCCATTTGTATTAAGGAAGAGCAAGCACAAAAGGAAGAAGATTTTAATCATCTTCATCAATCAATCTTTCAAAACATTAAAAGGTATGACTTCATAAAGTTTTTGTTCCAATTTTCATTTAGTATTGCACTACAAACATCAATAATTTATTGTTCAATATTCATATAAAAGAAAACTTAAATGTCAAATAACAAATTAACTTGCATTTCTTAAATCAAATTTTAGAGTTTTAAAATGCTTACTTTTCTGTTTTAAGGTTTCAAATTTAATTATATATATAATATAAACTCTCCTAGGATTTATAGATTATTAAATGTTGTTTTTAGGATTTTATAACTATTGTTCTAAGGATTTTAGAATTGTTGTTTTAGGGTTTAATTATTGTTCAATATTCATATAAAAGAAAATTTAAATGTCAAATAACAAATTAACTTGCATTTCTTAAATCAAATTTTAGAGTTTTAAAATGCTTACTTTTCTGTTTTAAGGTTTAAAATTTAATTATATATATAAACTCTCCTAGGATTTATAGATTATTAAATGTTGTTTTTAGGATTTTATAACTCTTGTTCTAAGGATTTTAGAATTGTTGTTTTAGGGTTTTAAATTTGATTTTTTTCATAGTTCCACGTAGCTTCCCAGAGGCGGACGAGAGCAGGGGGCGGCATTGATATCCATATAGTACCTGAAAACAAGGTTACCGGGTTCAGCCCCCTAGACCGCTGGTACTGGTCTGGTCTGGTCCTGGTTTGGGGTTCTGATCCGGTTCGCCCGTGGTCCGGACAGGGTTCGTGATTCACAGGCCTGGTTTGGACCAGGTCGAACCCAAGAGGACCCAGGTCGAACCCAGGGGTCTGACAGCCCAAAAATGGTTTTTTTTTGTTGCAACATTTAATTTTTTTTTAATTCCACCATATAAAAAATTAAAATATAACCATAGAAGTGAGTTTTAAAACATTAACTTGGCTCATTTCACACAAGCAGCATGACTACAAGCAAGGGGAAACGAAGATGTGGGATATAGAGCCAAAGCATACTGATTTGGATGCTTTCACTTCTCAGCTTGTTGCATTTGATGACTCAGATAGCGAGCAAACTTAAAGTGTAAGTGGCATTGGTATTGCCATTGATTCATCTAATGTCAATGTCAATGTCAATGATGAGGAGGAGGAGAATGAGGATGATGAATTAGAGAATCCATTTGATTATCAAACTTTAAATTGTTGAAAGTTGAAACAATGATACTTGAATATTTTATCATTTTGATATTAAACTTGATGTATATGATGCTGTTATAGTATGATCATGATTTTATGATTACAAGTTTATGTTGGTTTTGTTGTTTATATGATGCTATGTGATATGTTAATCTTAATTCATGCTTATAGGCTGCATATATATATATATATATAATTTACATGGTTTTGTACTAACCAACCCAAACGAACCCAAACCCCTTTACAAAATTTTGCCGTACCAGCGTACCGGTTCTTCGAACCCGAACCGGCAACCTAGCCTGAAAACATAGTTTAAGTTACAATTTTGAATTTAAAAATGAAATTTTGGCAAATCAGTAATAACAATTATACTACTTAACAATTAAGTGATTAACATTGAAGTTTGAACAATGAAAATGTCAAATTGAAAATTTATATTCAACATTTTATAATGATGATTACAATGATTATTGTTGGTGTTTCCAACTGATTGCCCGATTATCTCTATAAAGTAGTCATCTTTAATGCTAAGATTCTCAGATTAGTGGCTAATGAACAAGAGACAAATATTTTGCTCTCCTCTGCACTTTAGGATCTGATCCCTTCCAACAATGTCAACAGATAATACCCTTTTACACAGAATTGTTATTTGAGCAGAAATGTTCTCACAAATTTTACTAAGGATTTGTATGAATGTTATAAAATTTCCTAGAATCTTAGTAATTCTTCATCACATATCTTGAGAACATGAATAAATTGCAGTAACTTATAAAACATGTGATGTATTGAAATGACTTGTTTTTAGGGTTTTGGTTCTAGATCTTGGAAAAAATGTATCTCTGATCGGTGCCTAACTAGGGTATAGAATCATATTATCCCATGCAAGTGCCTCTTTTTCACATTCAAACTTCAAATTCAGAGGATGAATTGTATCACTACCTTACCATGACAAATCCAAGAAAGGGTATCTTAAACAACTCTTCTTAACAATCCTTAATGCAACACACAACTCTCCATATCTTAATCAAAGTATTTTAATCTATTACTTGAAAACAAGAAATAAACAAGATAAACAATGCAGCAAATGTGCATAGATAAACTTAGCAAACCTTGATTCCTTCATTTATAAGAAAAGTGCATGCATTCAAGGAGACAATTGCAAAAACACACATGCTATAAGCAATATTCATATTACTCAATCTGAACTGAAAATATGCCATACAGAGATTTTTCACTTACATGCAAAATTCTTTCTGCAACTCAAAGTACTTGCTTCTCAATAAAAAAGCCTGCCCAAATTGGGATTCCAAAATCCCATTTACAACTTTATAAGTCCCTTATATAGAAAGGCAAAAATATGTCAGCCTAGAACCAAATTACAACTTCTCAATTACATTTTTTACTTTTCATTTAATATTTGCCACTTGGGGGACTTTTAGTTTTACCCATTACAATATAAGATATCCATTAGATAATGGGCTTTATGGATCACATAATTTCGTGGAAGAGAACCAATCCTAATGTTGGAGCCGCCTCTTGGTGCCAAAACGTCTTGTTCTATTGGAAAACTATCAAAATTAGATCACCCACTGATCTGGATTTTAGCTACCAAGACACAAAGACCAATTAAAATGCAAATATGCCAAATCATTATACTTATCCATCCACGATTGGCATATCTTCTCCGAAGGCCATTGGGAAAAGAGTATTTTAGCCACTTTATCATTATGTATAACATATTTTGCCTCCCAAATTACACTAGTTTCATTATTGAAACCATCCAAAGTCACTTCTATGGTAAATTATTCATCTAATGTGATATTCAATAAACTCATATTAAGCTCTTCATTTGCACACACAAAACTAAGTCACAAGGTTTGAATTCGAATTCGAATTTGACAGCCATGAAATTCGGATGAAATTTGACAAGGGAAAAATTCGAAAAAAAATTCGGATAAAATTCGCCTTCTATAATTTTGTTTATTTTTAAATTTTTTTTTTTACTTCTAATAAATTATCAAAATAGCGACCCTTGTTGGAGAAAATCCGAGGGCGACCCAGCAGTTGCAAACACCCATGACCCAATAGATACAAAGCATATACAAAGAATACCCACGAGTCACAAATGATGAAACATTGGGCCAACAGCACCAAATTCTCCTTTCCAATGATCCAGGCATTTGATCTATCCATTGTCATCCAAAATATATGGCACGATCCTTTTGTCCACTCTCTCAATCAAATTCATCTTATCCCTGACCTGCTTATCCAGCTTCATCGTATATGCCACAACTTCTTCAAGCATTATCATCATACTATTAGTTGCTTTTATATTTGCAGGGGCTTATGGAATAAAAATATGGCACATTTATATGATTGCTTTATAATTGCAGACTTCAGCATCCACCTGCCTATTATTCCATTCAGGTTATCCTTGTCTTGCATATGTTTGGTGAAAATTGTCTTCAAATCTAAATAGGTCTTCTAAGTATCATTAATCTTGCCCATTACTTTGTATACCTTATCGTCAATCAAATTGGTAACCAGTTTGCCAATAATCTTCATTTTATCTTTTCTTTGGCTCCCTTCATTTGTTATTACTTATTTCAATTCCTAAATATCTTTGGAAATGTTTCTACAGAACTAGGTGTAGAATAATTGGCACTGATGTATTCGGAGAGGAAAGTTGAAGAGACCTCAACTGATTCAATTCCACTACAACCTTCATATATTGTACATGCAGCTTGTCAATATATGACTGCAACTTCTTGACTATTGATTGCTTCAGTGAAGAGAGTTGTGTTTGCTGCCAATGATGCAGCTTGGGGAGCAGGAGTAACTGTCAATCTCTTGACAATCAAGCTCGTTGTTATGTCATGGACACTATTCACCACCTTTGGCTTATTTGCGTTTGGGGACTTTGCCCATATTGCCAAGGTCTCAAATTTAGGGTTAAATCCTAAACCAAAGAAGGCTTGCTCCACTTGGTCCTCTGTTGCAAACACTTCATCTTGTCTCCTTACTGTATCTAAGGCAAGTGTAGAGGATATATCCCAATTCGAGAGCAACAACAATCCACCTTTTTTGCAACAATTGCCTTCCTTTGGGGTTATATTGCTGACATCAAAGCCAACTTCCTACAACACCTTTTGTGAAACTTCTTCATATTGTAAGGGATCTGCTTTATTTTGGCTTCATCCTTTTTTCTAAAATTCATCCTTCCTCAATCTCAACAAAAAGTCTCTAAACTCTTGGGTCTTGACAAATTCATCATCAGGCATGAATTGCTTACAAACTAGGGCTCGTATATCATTGGTATCATCACTTGTGAATTTAAATTTCAACTCCATCGTAATCCTTGGCATGGTAATCACCATAACCCTTGGGTTTGAAGACATGGGCCGATTAACTTCTTGCTCTGTCTCAATTTGAGGAAGCCTGATTGACCCTCTTAACCTATGCTTTGGATAAGCATTGTTCTACAACTAATATTTCTCCCTAAAGTCAAAAAATTGTTGACCTTATTGGCAGCTAAGCTTAGTACAAAGCCTTTGGAAATATAACCTTTTGTAAATCTTATCATCTCTCCATAATTGTGTGCAACCACTTTTATATTCTAAGCATCATAACTCCTAGCTACAGCTTTGATAAAGTCAGCATTCACAAAAATATTTGGTACCATGAGCTTAGCTAGGTCGAAAAAGTAAACATTTGATAATGGGGCCAATGCTCAAACAAGGACCACTCTATTACAAGAAAATTGGCATCTCTATACCCTTCTGCACTATCCAACAACACATATGTAATACCACCCATGAGCAAATTTTCATCTAATGCTTGCCTAGAGGTCAACAATTGACTAGTCGAAAGACTAATTTTATTGAAATAAAGCTTAGGATTTCTAATTTTATTGAAATTATCTTCAATTTGAACCTTTCTTCATACAATTCAGACTTATGCAAGTACATAGAAGCTCTAGAACAAAAATAACATGAAATTCAGAAATTTCTAGCACAAAATCACCAATTGAATTTTGTTTGCAAACCCAAGTTTCCATGAAAACGCAATAAAGAGCTCGATTCTTCTCAAAGCTCTTGTTGCAATTGAAAGTAGACATAACAACGACCCTAATGCAATATTTATTTACTCCCAACAAAATTGAATCAAATAGCCAACAATAACTTCTGCTAAAGTTTGAATGTGGACTATGTATGAGAGCTCGAACAAGGTGTCTACAACTAACCACTCTAAAGTTTGAATGTAGACTATTAATTTTGCCCCAGTACTGCAAGGTCTACAACACAAATTGATTGGATTAGATTTGACAAATCCATCTTGTGTGTTGAACAGTCTCAACCAATAAAAATTTGCCATGAGACACACTTTCCATTCCAACATAAGGACCGCACACCTTGGCTCTGCTCTTTGACACATGTCGTAATATCAAGCGTTGGCACAATCTGTTGGGTCCCTCTTTTCTGACATCGCAAGCTTGCATTCGATCACCATTTGGATCACACTATCTCTCTATTTGTTGGGCTACAGGTGGGTCCCAAGGCCATGGCACAAAACTATAGCAGCATAGCACCTAGTAGGATTTGACAATCTCACCTCCACACTAGCACGCAACCAATCAAGAACCGCTCAATTGGACAATCTTTTTGTTCAACTTTGCCGAAAACTAGAGCCTGCAAGATAGGTAGCAATGTAGCGCAGCAATGCAATTCTGACAAAGTACATATCTTTGAAGTTTGTGGGTGTGCACTAAGCCACCAAGTGCCGTGATCGTGCAGCTCCGCACATGGACTAAAGACATAGGTTATGGCATGAAATATTAAAGGCAACAAAACAGGCCAGTTTGCTAGGTAAAACTTAAAGACTCAACGTTATAACTTAGAGACTGATGGGCAGCAATAAGTCATCGAGGAAATAGAACGAAAAAGCAACTAGGGTCTTGTTGGCGAGTGTTTTATGACCGTCAACACAAAATAAAATACCAAAGGTACTCTATCCTCTCTTGAACAAAATCTCCAATGTTCTAAACGAAGTGATCATAAAGTAGACTCCAAGGTTCCAAAATGGGCAGTTTTGCTATTCGAGATAGACTCAATTGGTTTAATGTATGCTGCTGGTAACCCAAAGGGAACTTATAATTGTTCTAGGATTCTTGCTCAATTTCAAGTTTTACCAACTTCCTTCAACACTTTGAATTCGAATGATATTGCTTTGATTTCTCTAGACTATTTCTACAAAAGATTTTGAAAATAAAATGCAAAAGAGGAAGGCTTTGGGAAGATGATTCTAACCCTAGATGAATCCTATGAATTCAAGAGACCAATATTGCAAAGGTGAAATCAAACCTATCTTTGCTTTGTCAATTTAAAAAACTCCACAAAGAAGAAGCAATCTTCTAAGGTACCTAATAGATTTTCATATTACTCAAGTTCACCAACATTTCGAACAATGAACAAAGTAATAGAAGTTAACTTTATCATTCAAGAATTTAGGCTAACCTTACACTACAATTGAAAATCATCCAATCATAAAAGGTATGAACTTAACAATTTCACCATAAGTAATACTATCAATCCTTCATTCATTTATTGACAACTTGCAAAATAAATCTATTCTAGTGAGAAACAAGAAACCATGCTAACTTGCAAAAGCGAACAAGTATTCACCAAACTTCAACAAACTTTGTTTATTACTTAAGCAGTATCTTTGCAACAATTTCTTCGGAATTCTCTCTAACATATAAAAAGAGGGTTTATATAGGCACCCCAATGCAAAGCAATGGTCCAAATTGATCTATGATCAACGGCCAAGATTAATAGACAGAACCCTAATTAGGATTTATTGAAAATGCCCAACTAACTTTCAGTGATTGGTTACTTAACTTTGACACATGGTGCAAGAAGGAAGAGCCATTTGGAACATAGATGATTCTGACATCTTGCAAACTAATCCATAGAAAAAGATTCCAAACTGTGATTCCCCTTGTCTCGTTCTTTGTCTACAAATGCAATGAATCTAGCCATCAGCGAATTGAGTTCCTCCATTCCTACGCTTGGCAAGGCACCCAATTGTACTCCTATCACGTCCAAGGCTTCAATGCGTCGGCCAAAAGTATCCTCCCACTTGGCTTCTTTCCTTTGAAAACTATTTTATGTAAACCATAAGGGAAAACATGTCATCTAGCTTATTTTCCTTGATAGACTCCATTTCTTTGAGATACACATTTTTCACGCTCTCCCTTAATTCCTCCCAATTCAAACCATTTGCATCACTAACCTCCTATCTAGATAATTTCTCAAGTGATCTAAGGACCCCAAGCCATATCCTTTCAAGTGAGTTTTTCATATCCATGCACACTTCCTTCATCTTATCAAATGTTTTTTTCTTTACTATCAAGGAACAATACCATCTATTGAAATACTATGAAGCCCTATCATCAATAACACCCTCTTGAACCAACACTTGCACAAACACCTCTTTTAACAGCCTAAGACGAGGTATTATATTGTCTTTTACATCTTGGAAATCTTCCCAATTCTCTTCTCCTCGATGAATTTCATTGATGAACATGATTATTCTATCATAGGTTTGAACACACCTCTCTAAGAATTGCTCCACCTGTTTTGAGGTATTTCCAACCCATCTCCTTGTTGCTTGACTTGTAATTCTCATTGCTTCGAGGCTGTCAACCGATTCCTAACGAAGGGAAGGTGGTGGAATGAATGTCTCATTCTCTTGTCTTATTGGAGCTGCTATCCGTTGAATGAACTCTACAAGCTACAAGCCTCATATTCTCCACCTCTAATCTATCCTTATTCTCTTCTATTTTATTAAACTTTGCCTTAATAGCTCTTGTTGTATCATCTAACTCTTGGAAGTCTTGATCTTTTGTGGTCGTTCCAATGCCAAGTGTTGTGAACTCATAATCCATGGTGGTAACTTCATCTCTAGGATTACCCACCTTTGGAACCGCCACTTGCAAGACCTTGGAACCTATATCATCCCTAGTGATTTGAGAATGCATCTTTGGTTTCTTTGGTCTTTTAGCTTTACCAATCCATTTCTAAGAAGTCATGCATATTCTCAATTGGTTGGACCTCATCTACTGGCTTGGGCTTTTTCATCAAACCCTTTACCAACCAATTTGGCATAGTAGATAGCTCCATTCCATCCTCTAATTGAATATTATCACTTATTCCCCTCAAGGCAGAAATTATCTCCTCATCTATTTTATCATTGGTGGCTAGCATTTCAATATCTTCAGCATCTTCAAACACGAGTGAATCACCTCCTTCCACATAACCAGTGACTATATAAGCTTGCTCATGAAAAGACTCTAGTTGTTCCTCATTTTGAAGTTTGATTTCTTGTTCACGATATGATTCATTATCTACAGTAGTTGTTTCCACCACTATCCAGGTGGATGATATGCTTGTAGCTGACCGAGTAACACTAGCCTTTTGCTTCCTAGGCGCAGACTCTCCACTTGCAACTTCTTTTCCTTTTGTTTGAGAGCTTTCAACCATCTCTTTCCTCTTCCTTGAACTTGGAACTTCACTTTGAATATCCTGCCCTTCACTATTTTCAACTTCTTCATTCGGACTACGGAGAACCCCAACATTGTCTAACTTAGTGTAGATAAGAGAGGTACCTTCTTTCCTCAACCTACTGATTTGGCAATCTACCCACTCCTTGGAGCTAGCTATGATCTCTTTCATCAATGTATTCAAATCTGTTAACTCCGGTTGTATCTAGCTTGGTAATAAGATGTGTTTACTTTTCTCTTGTTCACATTGAGGATGCATAGTCTCCATTATCATTTATTTGATCGGGAATAGGAAAACAAGTCACATTTCTTTACAAAATCCATTGGAATTATGGAGTACATCTTCTTCCTTACCAAAAATTCATCTATCAATTTGGACCAATATTCCTCCAATCTTGGACCACATGTTCTTTCTTCTTTCCAAGAACTCTTGGATGTGCACCAAAATTTGATCTCGCTTTGTACATGCCAAGCTTGTAAAACTGCAGATCTGACTTAGCTATCTTGGCTGCTTGGAGTGAAGGACATACCTCTAACATCTTACCTATCACAATGGGAAAATGCACCCCTAGCTTGTGTTCCTTCTTTTAAATGGAGTCCAAATAAACCGTCTTGTTACCTTGAGCATGACTCCCTTATTTGTCGGGTACCTCAGAAGTTTGTATGGAGCCTCTAAAAACCCTTGGATCCTTATGTAGGTGAAGGTTGGAAATTGTATGAACCAAGTGTAGGTGTAAGTGTAGGTGGTGTTAAGGTAGGTAAGGTTGGGTAGGTAAGATGAGTATTGGTGGTTGTGCTTCCTTCCCTGCTTGTTTCCATCCCTTGTTCTTCGTTTCCTTCGTTCCCTGCTTCCCTCCCCTTCAAGCCCCAAATTAGTGTCGGAAATGAATGGTGAGATTTTGCAATGACTAGAAAATGAATCTATAACTCACACGTCTTTCAAATATTGCCAATTATTTACCAGAAAGGGTTATCAACAGCTGTTGTTCCATACTTCTCTATTAATGCCATGGCCTCCTTGGATAACCTCTTATGAATTCCCCCTTGAAGCAATCGAGTGGTGTACATGTGAAAGGAATCATTAGTTATCTTGTAGTTATCGTTATAATGCAATTGCAGTTGAGGATAGCAATAATACACTTTGAATTGGTTACTCCTAGGCCCCACTTCTTCTTTACTTATCAGCCATCTATATTTTGTGTACCAGGCTAGGATATACACCACATAGGAGCTCATGCAAAAAGGCTTTCTTCTTTCTAAGTTTCTTAACTGGATGTCAATGTTATCACTTACCAGCTTAGCCCAATTTATCATTTCCACATCCAATACAATCTCTTCTATGTATGAGAACATCCACACTTCAAATAACGCACCTTGGGAGGTACCCATGACCCTGTTCAGCATGTGAATCATATCATTGTATTCTCCTTTGAAATCAATGCGGATAAGCCTCTTGGGTAACTTGGAATGATGCTTCTTCTATTCCTTCACCCAATTAGTGTTGATTATACTCAAGCAGGCTTCTTGTGCTTGATCAAACATTGCTTGTGATTCTTCTTGAATTCGACTCAACATCTTTTGGTGATGAGGAACACCAAACACCTCCCTAACCAAGTCCTCGGTGAGATAGGCCAAGATTCCTCCATTAGGTGCCTTGATGGATCTTGTTTGTGGATCATACCTCTTGGCACATTCGACCATCAACTCACTACACTAAACTACTGGCGGGAAACCTGCTGCTTGATGAAGTCCACAATTGATGATGTTGGTTACTACAGATGAGGGCATTTCATTATGTGTGCCAAACAATCTTCTCTTGTATTGAGCCATGTTAAATTGTTCAAGGTTGTGTTGTGATGTATTCACACATCGCCCCATTGCAAATGGGGACCCGTACCTTTTGCTTTCTAGGGTTAGTTTTCTTGGTCTTCTAGGTTCTTGTCTATTGACCTTTTGCATTTGGAGGGTCGCCAAGGGGCTCATTAGGATAGCAAGCTCTGCTTGAGTCAGGTGGATCTACTCACGAGGTCAGGTCAATTGAGTGATTAGGGGTAATTTAGATCATTCCTAGGGTGTTTTTTGTGTACTATCTGGTCGCACTTCAAGTTGCTAAATCAAACCTTGGTTGAATGCATAATGTCCTCCTAGGTCCCATCCCTTACATCAAGGGCAGAGCGAATTCGCCTTGAGAAGTCTGGAATGTCATCTTGATCTTCAAATGTCCTGAAATTTGGCTGTCTGGAATGTCATCCTGATCCTGAAATTTGACTAAGTCTGGAAAATTGAAGAATCCTCCAAAAACTAGATTTTGCATTATAACTCTTGTAGGTCCAAAACCACTCTCAAACATCTTGACAATATATATGGAATATAACTTAAAGTATAAGTGAAAGGAAATGTCACTTATACTTAAATGTTATATTCCATATATGAATCCTGACGGAGAGGCTAAAATGTCAAATTTCGCTCCTAACCCTTCCAAAGGGTCCAAAGCGAAATTTCACAAAGGACCTAGGATTTCACCTAAGTCAGTGAGTGGTTGAGCGAATTTGCAAAGTTATGAAAGGAAATGCATCAAAGGGTTGAGTCTAAGGCAAAGTCAAGTCGAATCCAAGGTGAATTGAGTGTATAATAGGAATTTCGCTCCTGACCCTTCCAAAGGGTCCAGAGCGAATTCCTCTAGAGGACACTCTACATTGATCAAAACTATGAACTAATTCATCTCCCAGGTATTATTGAAGGCAAGTCACTTGTTTGGATGAAGAAATGTGAAAATGAAGTCAGGATTTGAGCCAAAGGGTGAATTTCGCTCCTAACCCTTCCAAAGGGTCCAGAGCGAAATTCTTGTAGGACCCTATTTCTTCACAAAATCTTGAACTAAATGCCAATTCAAGGAGCAAATTCACTGGATGATGATAGGGGGAGGCCTAACAAGTTATATACAAGGCAAGGAAAGGAGGAAGGAGGTGTGAAATGAGCTCAAGGATGAATTTAGCTCCTGACCCTTCCAAAGGGTCTAGAGCGAAATTCTAAATAGGTCATGTCCCTGGCCATGGTTTTGAGCGAATTTCACCTTTCAAGCCATTTTGAGGTCAAACAAGTGTTGTCTTCGTGAGAGGGGGATCCAAAGTTGAGAGTCAAAGGAAAGCAAGGTATGAAGAATGAATCTAGGTGAAGGAAAACAAGCAAATCTTGAATTTCGCTCCTAACCCTTCCAAAGGGTCCAGAGTGAAATTCCCACAATCACCTAATTTGCCCATGATTGAGATTAAGAGATGGATTCCTAGGCCTTGGCGGAGAGAAGACTAGTGTATGCTTGCCTTGGGAGGCATTTTGGAGTAGAGAAATGATGGAATTTGGACTTAATCATAAAAATCGCTCCTGACCCTTCCAAAGGGTCCAGAGCGAAATCCTTTGAAATCCCTATTTTCACCTTGTTTGAGCTAGGCAAAGGGCTAGTTGTGAGATCATGATGGTAAGAGGATTGAAGGGTTAAGTTCAAGATTGTGAAATGATGAAATGAGGTCTAAATTGAGCAAAATAGCAAATTTCGCTCCTGACCCTTCTTAAGGGTCCAAAGCGAAATTCTTATAGGGCCTGTCCCTATAGAGGATTTCGAACCAATTTCATTCTAATGTCTTCTTGTTGATGATTTAAGGTAAGAAATCCTATGTTAAGATAAATATATCATGTGTACTTAATCATCTTTTGGTTTGTTTTGCAGACGGAAGAAGATCAAGCTGGGACAAGGACGACCTATTCCAGTCCATCATTATCAAGGACATTCCAAGTGCATAAAGGAGGACTCTAGGTGTTTTGAAGCGTTGAAAGACTTCAAGTGTTCGAGGAGTTCCAGGCTATCCTCAAAAGACTCTATTCTACCACACAAAAGACCCACATGATGACAGAGAAGAATGACCTTACGAACACTTCAAGGCGAGACATGCTACCAGAGAAAGAACACTTGACAGTGAGGAAGCCTCATCAAGCACATGGAAGTCAAGGAGGTACATCATTCTTCGCATCAAGGACAGAGGAGGATCAACCAAGATACAAACGTCAGACAAGGTGGCACCCCAGTCACTTTTCCCCCAATCGGATCGGTCCACCTCAGCATGTCCAGATTCAATGTACCTAATTTATCGAGGACGGCACTAACTTCGGTGTACCTACCCCTGCTTCCTATTGGTCCTCACTCCTTGAATGTAATTTTTTCATTGGCTAAGGAAGTTTGTTATAACAAACCCTAATTAGGGTTTCTGTCTTGTAATCCTAGCCATTGATTCTAAGTCAATCAGAGCCGTCAATTTGTAAAGGGCTCTCTATATAAAGCCCTGGTTCTTCATTTGTAGAGGTTAATAGTTGGGAGTTAGCAAAAGAGAGATAGTCAATAATTAGTAGCTCAATAGTAGATAGCATTTTAGAGTAGAGTAGAAAGAGAAGGCAAAGATTGCTGTCAAGACATTGTTGCAAAAGACATGTATACTTCATTGAAGAAATGGTGAATTCTATGTGTCGATTCTACAATTTGCATGGTCTCTATACTTCTCAAATTTAATTTCATGTTATTAGATGAATGGAAGAAATTTGTATGATCAATGGTGAAATTTGTATTTCCATACTACTAGAGGTTTGTTGATTGTGAACTTGTCTTGCGTAGTCAACGGGAATCATTCAACTTAAGCTTAACTTCAATTATCGCATCTTCATTGATATGCATCAACTCAATGGTGTCTATGCTTGTAGTGGTGATCTGAACATCATAAAGCTATCCTTAGAAGATCGCACTAGCCTTGTGGAGATGATCATAGCATGTCAAAGCAAGGCTTAGTTAGAATTTCATCAAAGGTTATCCATTGCTCCTACATTCTTAGTGTTAGAATTAGATTCCTCTCCAACCCTTATCCTTTTTCCCTTTTTAAAAATAGGATCAGTAAAGACCCATGTTCCAGTGATATCCAAAGTAAATCAGACGCTCAGGTCATCAAATGTAAGTCCCCTTGTGATTCCAGCAAAATCACATCATACCGCAAGAGATTATCCAGAAGTAGAGAACCTACATACAAGAACCTTGGAGTTGCCTCGATTGATCCTTCTGCAAGATCTTCAGCATTCGGGGAAGCTTTATTCAAGAGAGGATAAGGTACCTTTAGGTATTTTATTTTGTGTTTGGTCATGTACAAAAGACACATCAACAAGTTGGTGTCTCCAACCTTCTTCCATTTGGATGGCATTTGGATTTAGGATAAAATCCCTCAAGGACCTCCTTGATTCCTAATTCCTCCTCCCATATTCCTTGGTGTAGACATGGTACCTATATGAAGCTTGAAATCAATAACTTTGAATAATAATTTGTACGGCAAAGAGTGGTGAATCAATTGTTGTCACATCTCAATCCTATGCCACTGTTATTACCCAATATATTTGATGGGAAAAATAAGACTTGCTTCTATCTATTCTCAATGTAATTATTTTCTTAAAAATATATATGTACAAAATGTGTATATATATATATATATCTGATTGTTTTATTATAAATATAACCGTAATCTATAAAATATATTTTAAAAAACATGAAAAAGTAATTTCAAAAGAAAATGGAAAGTAATTAATGGAATTGGCTTTTTAGCATTGGATGAGATTCAAAGTTTATTCTAGTAAAAGCTTAAGAACTTGAGCTTAAACTTAAGGGAAGTAATTAATGGAATTGGCTTTTTAGCATAATGAAATGCAAGGAAATTGTTAAACAAACATGTGCAAGTGTTTATATTTAATAAAACTAAAGTGAATCTATTCTTTTTAGGGAACATGAGTTTTACATGTTCTTTTAAAATAATCATTATGAAGTCAAAAAGCATAAATTAAATATAAATTGGAGTTGTTAATGTTTGCTTTGACTTATAAAGAGGATAATTTTAGTGGAGGAGAAAAGCACTTCTCATGCAAAACTCAGCTTGCCATGTGAATCTATACAAAAAAGCAATTCATATTTTTAGTTGAGTTGAGTACTATTTTTGATTCGGGTCTAGCATGCACATCTAAGGGAGAGATATAATAAGATGAGGAAATGAAATGGACACTCTCAAGGGAAGTAATTAATGGAATTGGCTTTTTAGCATAATAAAATGCAAGGAAATTGTTAAACAAACATGTGCAAGTGTTTATATTTAATAAAACTAAAGTGAATCGATTCTTTTTAGGGAACATGAGTTTTACATGTTCTTTTAAAATAATCATTATGAAGTCAAAAAGCATAAATTAAATATAAATTGGAGTTGTTAATGTTTGCTTTGACTTATAACGAGGATAATTTTAGTGGAGGAGAAAAGCACTTCTCATGCAAAACTCAGCTTGCCATGTGAATCTATACAAAAAAGCAATTCATATTTTTAGTTGAGTTGAGTACTATTTTTGATTCGGGTCTAGTATGCACATCTAAGGGAGAGATATAATAAGATGAGGAAGTGAAATGGACACTCTCACACGGGCCAACACTTCCCAATAATATGCAAAAGACATGGAGAAGAGTTTTTACTGGAAATCTACACAGATTTATGAGGGAGATCGCACGAGTCCAACAAGCCAGAAGAGGAGTGATTGAAAAAGAAGACTAGAGAATACGAAGAATCAACTAGTGAAGAAGCATCCGATGGAGGACTGGACAAGTATTTGGAGCAAATTTTTGAAGGGCATCATGGGAAGCTTGATTGGATGCTCTCACATCCATTACATAGGTAAGTGCCAATTTCTGATTTTAGTCAATAGCTTAGTGAAACAATTAGAACCATATCAATTCTTTATATAAGTATAAACCTGATCGATGCCCTTTCTCTCCTTGGAGTTCATGCATATCACTGTCCATACCTTAGAATAAGTTTATTTTCTTAGGCCTGCAAGGAAAAGAGAAATCTAGTCCTTCACCACTGCTTTTTAGACATGGGTCATACACATTTTGATATCACAGCATTTCTCGCCTCCAAAGTATTCCATAAGATTTTACTAATGATTTCATTATTGAATTTATTCTATGCATACCCTACGTCATGGGATTTCATGAGACCAAATTTCAAATATTTTGTCAACAATTTGAATGCTTCTTAAAATCTGCGTATTATCAACCAACTGACCTAGCATCTATAGGAGATGAATATTGCCCAGGTTCTACTAAGATTTCTCACAAGTTAGATCCTACTTTAATGTCCTTAGTGTTTGACAAATTTCTTAAGTCAATCCATTGAACCCATTATGAGAACGATCTATAGTCAGTGCAATCTAAACATATTTCTTAAGGTTCTCTGCACAAGAAAAGTGTCCATATGAAATCTAAGTCGATCTATTATTGAAGGTTCTTTATCTTTCTTTGTGTTTTACACTGAACTATGTGTCTTAGCATACCCTTGGGTGGCGTTTTTCTTGAGGCAATAATTTCTTTTAACATGCACTGCAATTGATCTTAGCTCTTCCGCGTAGGGACAAGAGAGAATTTATTTAGTACATATTTATGTATGCAATCGAAGTGCATGTCGAATTAAATAGATGGAGTATAAAACGATACAAATTGTTGTTATAAAGATCAATACTATAAACACACACACATTTTGTTATAAAGGTCAATACTATAAACATACACACACACATATATGTTTAAGACGATCAGTTGCACTAGGAGTATCTTTATCCTAGCTATAATAAAGCCAATGTATTTGATTTGCTTTTCATTTCGATGAAGAAAAGTCAATGGTCATTTTTAGACTTTATTAATGTATAGTGTTTCAATAGTAAAGAAGACTATCTAGTTAGCCGCATGGTACTGTCATCGGAATACCTAAGAAAACGTTATGATCATTTTGAATTTTGATTTGGAAATGTGAAATATTGATACTAATATGAAGTGTTTTATCTATATGTGAGAGAAATTATAAAATATTAAATAAATTGATAGAATTGTAGAGCCTCTTAAATTGTATAAAAGCATAATGGACTTGGTAGTGTTAGATGAAAACCCCAAACCAAGGATGTAAGAAATAGAAATCTTTGGAACGAACCCTAAATGTGTGCAATATTATCTTGTATTCTAAACTAGACATTTTAGACTTTCTCAATATTGGAAAGTTGGTGGTCTTTACGTCAATTATCAATTCTAAAATCGTTTAAGTTCTGATTTTAAATCTGATTCTTAGCTTTGGAAAAGACATGATAATCAAAGCACGATTTGAAAATATAATCCTAAAACCTGACTTTCGATACTCAAACAAACGTCTGATTTTACGGCTGAAATCTGGTTGCCAAATCTGGGAGGATGCCTTGATAATCCTTGCTTGCAAACGATGAGGGCTTTGTTCTTTGATCAGCCCTTCTCTTTTCCTTTTATCTGCGATTTGAACTTGTGCAATTCCCTTTGAAAATTGTAAGCCTAATGGTTGTGATCTTCATTCTACCCTAGAGACAATTGATCTTGGAGTTTGAATGGTTGAATCGCTCTTCCTTGAGCCTCTTTATAAGCTTCGAAGTCTTCTCTCAAGGAGGTCAGCTTATGTGATTTTTATATTCTTTAAAAAAAACAATACAAACTCTTTATTCCTCCCTTCTCATAGGCAATTTGTAAAAAAAAAGCTTTTGGTTTCCTTCTCATAGTCGATTTGCAATAAAGCTTTCATTAAAGGTTTTGATTTTTTTTTAACAACCGATTTGCAAAAAAGCTCAAAGAGTGCAATTTCATTTTGTTTAATTTTCTTGATTAGATTAATTTGTCCTTATGAAATTCACTTTACCTTTACAACCTTATTTCCACATGTGAAATTCGACTTCATAAGGGGATTAATCTTATTCCATTTAACCTTTATTTCTTCGCTTGGGAAATTCAACCTCTAAGTGGATTTTTACTTGGGAAATTCGACCTCCAAGTGGTTTTTTTCTCTTTGTAACTTCATTTTACCTCCAATTAAATTTTTGACCTCTAAGTGGATTTTTCTCTTTGCAAGTTCATTTTACCTTGCACTCTTAGGGAAAATATGATGGAATTGGTTTTACCTCACAAGGAATTTTCAAGGACTTAAAAACATTTGGCTCGCCTCTACTTGGGAAATTCGACCTTGAAGTAGATTTTTAACTTGGGAAATTCAACCTCCAAGTGGATTTTTCTCCTTGGAACTTCATTTTACCTACAAGTGGATTTTTCTCTTTGGCTTAGGTAGGATTCATGCTCGAAACAACAATTTCTACACTTCCTTGGGGAATTTCTTTGCATGGTACCTTTCCATAGTAGTAACCTCTAATATTGAAATTTTCTAAAAATAGAAACTTCTCCAATTGACCAATCAGTGATAAAGATGACACTTTCTAAAAATAGAAAAAGCAAAAAAAGCAACTATAGAAAGTTGTCTGAAATCAACCCGAAAAGTTGTGTTCTTCTCCATTAACCTATCTGAACACGTCTGTAGCATTCGAATATCCTTCCAAACATGTTGGCACCAAAACTTCTCCAATTGACCAATCAGTGATAAAGATGACACTTTCCAAAAATAGAAAAAGCAAAAAAAGCAACTATAGAAAGTTGTCTGAAATCAACCCGGAAAGTTGTGTTCTTCTCCATTAACCTATCTGAACACGTCTGTAGCATTAGAATATCCTTCCAAACATGTTGGCACCAACTTGAAGACCAACACTAGTTGTAGTACTATGAAGGTGACCTATTCCTCCTTCC
Organism: Cryptomeria japonica; assembly: GCF_030272615.1. Lineage (NCBI taxonomy): Eukaryota > Viridiplantae > Streptophyta > Pinopsida > Cupressales > Cupressaceae > Cryptomeria > Cryptomeria japonica. The sequence goes on along the minus strand of NC_081407.1, from coordinate 500,275,639 downwards.
TAGTCAAGACATTTGAAATATTGACTTGAGGACATCTCTAAACCCGATGAAAACCCAAAAAAACTCGACACTTTGCATAGAAAAGAGACCAGAGACTCAAACTAGGACACCTCTTACAAGCAAAGGTTAAAACCAGGAAATTCTTGCTAAGCTAAGGCAATCTAAGCAAAAAATCTACCTAAAAAGCGAAAAACTGGGGGTCCCCATTTGCAATGGGGCAATGTGTGGCAACATCACAACAGGTCTAAGGTGACTGCTAGGGTTTTTCATACTTACAAAAATGCAAAAGCAAACAAGGCTAAATGAAAGATCCCCCACCAATTCTGATCCATTTTTTTCTTAACTGCTTAGGCTTGCTGATCGAAGTTTTTTGTGTTTATGTGCAAGGTTGGGTTTTGAGTTTCAATGCCAATGATAGTTTTGGAGTTTGCCAAGAAACAAATGCAAACACCTAACACTTTGAACCCAAAAATGCAAACATAGATATAACTGATATTGAATCTAAATCTGATTTATTTAGATCAGTAATGCCTTTATTCGAAATTAAGGAATTGAGACACCATATACAAGAATTGGCATACTCGGAAGTCCAGCGCTCATCAACTTGGAGAATTTTATTGAAGAACTGAAGCGATCACATGAATATGGGCATCCAGCTTGCTAAGAGGGAGCCAATTGGTTTTATTTGCAATAACAATAATTTCTAAAAATAAATAATGAAAGTAACAATGGAAATACTGAACCCTAAGCCTGGCCTCCAGGCAAGACTTTCAACTCAAACTGGCAATCCTCAATGTGCATGGAAGCTGATTCATAAATTTATTTCTGGTGTCAGATGAGCACAAATCTGCTGCTGATAATTACCGATAAAGCAAATCTGCACAAACCCAATGTCAATCTCAATTGGTACGGCTGGCCTGGGAGTTGTACGGCTGGAAATAAGGTGCTCCAACCCCTCAGATCTGCTCATAAATCAACCTGTATCTGCTGCAACTAGTTCCTTATTGAAAATCCCGCAGGAAATTCACCAAACAATATGCCCAATCGACCTCCAGGTGGCGTCCTGTTTTATTAAATAGATCTGATTTGAATGCACCAAACCCTAGGTGCGTTATTGCTATAAGAAAACTGTAAAATCTGCCTGAAGAATTTGTCCAATGTAGCACAAATGGAAATCCTGTATAAATTCCCCTCAACAATTGTAATGTCCCCACTTTGAAATTTAATTTAATAATAAATAATAATAATAAAATTCAAAATACAAAAAGAATAAAAGTTAAAATTAAAATATAAAAGAATATAATTAGATATAATTAAAATTAATTAATGGTCGAAAGGCATGAAATGATAAGTTGTGACTCCCCCAAATATGAAGTATAAAAGGGAGAAGAGAATTCATTTGAAGGGGGGATAATTTGGGAATCAGAAGTGCCGATCTGATTTAAATAGGAAGTGCAGATCTAATTGTGAAAGGTTGTGTCCCTTACAAAGGGGCAGAAACGATGAAAAGTTGCACTCTTTCAAAGGGTGCTAATGGTGGAAGAGTGTGTCTCTTGCCAAAGGGCATACATGATGAAGAGGTGTGACCTCTCCCTCACATTGAGAGATATAAAGGAAAGGAATCAAAATCATCCAGTGGGGAGAGTATCAATCAGATCAGATCAGAACAGTTAATAAGTTACAGGCACTAACAAGTAACATCCTTGTTAGTGGCAGCCTCCAACTGGGAATTTGAACATAATCCAGGAGGAAAACAATCAGACCAAGGTAAGTAAGAGTTGGAACATAAATCCAACAACAGAACGATAATATCAAGGAAACACATAATAGAAACATCAAATAATCTTGGAAAAGGGGAAATTCTGGAAACAAGAAGAATAAGGACAAAACTCCAATCTGAAAACAGTTTGAACCATTAAAATATCTCAGTTTGGATCATAGCAGAAAGCAATCTCCAGCAGATCGAAGGCATCACTTATGCCAGCAACCAAGCATCAACAAAAATTGTATTAGTCAAGTCTGCAGAAGCAAGGACTAAGGTACGAACTGACCTCATGTGACAAGGCGTTCAATACAAATCTGCAAGTAAATATATAAATGGATATGTTTGTAACCACAGTAGCAATATTTATATAAGATTATTCCATGTAAGATATATGCACTTGAAGAAGTGGTCCAACCTGTTTGCTGCATCTTGTGGGAAGAGGGTAGAGGTGTAATCCAGTGGTGACAAGGGGCTCAGAAGTGGTCATAAGAACTCTTCGAGTCAAGGAACCAGTTACACTCTCTATGCTAGACTCACAAGATAATGTGTGTATAGCTAATAGGCTTGGAGGGATAGCAACAAGGGTCACCAAATCTAGCAAGGAGGTTAGAAGCAACCATTCCTTGGGCTTGGTAGACAACGGACCCAAGCAACCCTTTCATGTGTGTGTATAGGTAATGAGCTTGGAGGGATAACAACATGGGCCGCCAAGTCTAGCAAGGAGGTTAGAAGCAACCATTCCTTGGACTTGGTAGACAACGGACCCAAGCAACCATTTCATATCTCATATACCCACTCTTCATGTTGTTACCTTAGAATAGAGTATGACTGATTAAGAATGCATATGCTTGTAGGTGTTTGCCTTTCCTTATGGGTGCAGGTTATCTTTATAAGTCTCCACTCCTCTAATACAAGGTAGGTCTCAAGCCCTATTTCTGATTTATAAATTTATGAATTCTTGATTGCAATAGGATATTACATTCAAGGATAAGTACATTAAGTACTCTGATAAATATCTATTTCAGATATACTGTTAGCAAGTTAAAGAATAGAAATTGTCTCCTAATCAATCAAATTAATTTAAGTCATAAGTGTATTGAAATTAGGTAATTGTTGTTAAAAAGGCCTAAGTCAAGTAAGGGACATTACAATGGTGAACTAGGTTTTCGTCCAATTCACAATTCTCCAAGGGTTTTCGTCCTCACAAAATACCAGGCATGAGCTGCTCTATGAAAGAATTTGGAAATTGATCAATCCGTAATGAGCAAATATGAGAAATGAAACCCTTTTATAAAAATCCCTTCATCTTGGAACCCAACGCCTCATTATGCTTCTTTTAAATTTACTTTCAATTCCACAATTGGCATCCAAGCCTAGGGTGGCATCCAAGTAAGTGAAATTAAATAATTTCACTTTATTACATTATGCAATTGGCATCCAAGCCTAGGGTGGCGTCCAAGTAAGTGAAATTAAATAATTTCACTTTATTACATTATGCACTTAACTTTATAATTTAATATCATAAAGTTACTTTATGAATTTATAATTCAACTTTCTAAAGTCACTTTACTGAGATTTGCTATTTTTAGCAAAAAGTAACTTTATAATAAAATAACAGTATTTGCTCATAAATAAAGTCAACCAACTACCAATCTCTAGTTAAGAAAACCTTCTCCTGCCAAGAAAATCATCCCCTAACCAATGGATTTGCCTCCGGAGAAGGATAATAGGCAAATATCATCATCTGAGTGATCATCTAGGAAAGAGGGGACATTACACTAAAAGACCTAGAAATTTTGCAAGGTGCTACCAAGTACAATGATTTCAAAATAACAAAATGGAGTGAAGTGAGTCCTCTAATCATCCCCAAACTCCTCATCACTAGAACTGTTGGAAGTGGACATATGGTCAAGCCCTACCAAACTAATTTCAAACACCCCTACCTATGTACTTGTAGCATCCTCATCAATCTATGCTAGTTCCTCTAACTCTACATCCCACCATGATGCTAGATTCTCTTTGTACAAAAGTGTCTTGCGGTCAATTAGACACAAAGCACTATCCATAGCCACAAGCTTCTCTGCCCTCCTAAAGGTAAGTTTATTCCTCTTCAAAGAGTGGATGAAGCTACAAGTAGACCAATTCCTCTTAGTAGCTAAAGAGCTAGAGTGGTAGTCAAAGAAATCGGTCCATGGCAATTCCACCACCAAATTGGATCCTCGTGTGCCATAGTTGCCATATCCATCTTGATCACCTCAAAATAAGCCCAAAGAATGGCAAATTTTGTAGACTCGGTACAAATGATGCTGACCTCTACAGGATCATACATCTTTTCGATGGCGCTAAAGAATCCTACCTTCACCTTAGCATCATGTATGGGTGTAACTCTACCGAGCCTTTACGTGTACCACATGGGGTTCAATGCATAGGCAACCATGTACAAGGGAGTGTTGAGCATCTCTCATTTATGATGAATGATTGGCTAAATGTGTTCATTGTAGAATGTTAATGTGTGGTCCTCCTCGCACAACAACCCTCATTTGGTCAAGAATATAATCAATGCACTCATACACCTCTCCAACGCCAGCTACATTAGCACCCCCATCTCTAATGACCTAGAAAACTGGTGTAATGATGAAGACTATATATTTTGTATCACCCCAAAAAACATCACTCTTCACTACATCCTTCACCCTCTTCCCTTGCTCTATCTTACACTTGGGCAAGCAATTCCATTCTCTTGTCACAACCATTGGTTCCAATGCCCCTTCCTTCACCCTCTTCCCTTGCTCTATCTTATACTTGGGCAGCCAATTCCATTCGCTTGTCACAACCATTGGTTCCAATGCCCCTTGCAACTCAATTATTCTCTCCATGAGAATGAAATAAGATGCATATTTAGTGTCGATATTTCAAGAGCCCCTCCTTATAGAAGCTCCTATAGAGTGCATGTGAAGTGTTGTAGTTGTACAAAAACATTTGCACATCTCTAACATCATTGACCATTGCTTTGATTCAATGAATCTTTCCCATATCCTTGAGTGCATTATTCATGGCATGCACACAAGAGTCCACCAATTTTATGTTTGTAAGCTGTCTCAATCAATATCCCTACAACTTTGCACACATAAGTTGCATCTATTCACTACTTGACCCACAATTTGTGACCCAACCTCTGCAATAGCATCCTTGACGATCTGAAGCTGAAATTCAACATCTTTGTGATACCCTAAACAATCAAATGCCTTAAGAAAATATGGGCCCTCTATACATGTAACCATGATATCGATGAGTGGATGATGCTTAACATCCATCCAGCAATCCATGTCTATACCACATCCACTTCCCGCCCAATATTCCTTTATTTTCTCCATTAACACATTTATCAAGGAAAAGTTCTCATCCAAGAATGTGGTCCTCAATTTTGTCTTCCCTAATGGAGCATATGATGGTCCTCCCCTTGCTACCATTGGCATCATCTCCCTATAATAAGGAGATTGAGACACATGGAATGGAATGCTAATTTGCCAATGGCATCATCTAAATCATCTTTCAACTACAAGTTGAATAATTCAGCTATTGGGTTACGAGTATCACTTGTCAACTTGTGTTTCCCCCTAGTCTCTACTACATGGGCCCCTGAAGAACCTCGCATATGTGCATCTTTCCTCTACAAAGTAGACGTAGAACCGCCTAGGCCCTATTGACCCTACGGCTAGGAGACAAAGTAGCAAATATAGTTGCATCTACATTGTCTTCACTGACACCTCATGGCTTATAAATCTAAGCTTTGTGTATCATATTTGCTAGTTTACCCAAAAACTTGCATGCTTCCAAACCTTTTCCTCAGATATTAAGGAGGTAGGCATTAACTCTGGTAATGTTGACAAAAGATTCAAGGCCACAAAGGTCTCACTTCCACAACCTTGTGCCCCCAGATGTCGCAGACTTGCTCAATAATTTTCTTGTAAATTGTTCCAAAGGAGACTTATGATCAAAAGGACCCATAGCATACTCTACTAGTAATGTGGCGGGGCAACTAATACTTGTAGCGACACTCACCATGGAACTAGAGGTTTGGGTTTCATCATCATTTCACCCCTCAATCTCAGCCTCAAGTGCATTATTGAATTTAGTACTTTCACTATGAACCTCAACCTCATCCTCACTCATGGCATGAGAACTCACTGTGACGCTACAATAAACAATGTAAAATTTATAAGTTTATAATTCTATAAATAAAATTCAAAACTATGCATGCAACATAATGCAAATGATTAAACGCCACAATTGGCATAGTGTGATGGTTAAGTTGTGGTGTTTGTTCTTGCTACCAAGGTTCAAACGTCGATGGGGTGTTATTGTTGAATGTTTACCTTTGGGATGAGGTCCACATTTGTAACCTCACTAGTTCATAACTCTAGGTCAAAAGCATTTACCCCTTTAAAAAAAATGCAAAGGATTAAGACACAGTTTTCTTTTTGTTTTTCTTATTGTAGATCTCATGAAGCACGGAAGCAAAGGATACACATAAAATTCATTGTTCTTAATCTTTTTCGACCAAGGATTTCACTTTTGTTTTTCTTATTTAGGCCCCACGAAGTGCAGAAGCAAAGAATACACAAAAGTTTCAGCCTAGTTTTACAAACTTGAAAATAATAAAAATTTAAATAAATTATAAATTTTAATGTTGATTCTTGATGGACAATATGAACAACGAACAATGAACAATGAATCGTTGAACATGCACTTGCAACCATGTCTATCAAATTCAGAATAAAACTAAGAATATGAAACTAATTTAAAAAAATCAAAAAATAGCCATAGAATCCTACCTTATGCTTGAAAAATACTTCCAACTTGTCTAGAATCCCTCTTCTTCTTGCTCTTTATCACACCTCTTGCTCTTGAAGCACTTCAATCACACTCTTTCACTCCACTCACACTTTTCCTCTCTTCAAACTTGTTGTTGAAATGCATTTGTGAGTAAAAAAAAAGAATTTGGAGTGTTTTAAAGAGTTTTGGAGGCATTGACGAGGCCCATTGGCCATTAAGGTTCAACCCTAGGCTTTGGTTTCAAGGAAAATTTTAATATTTTTCTTTTTTCTTTTTGTATTTTCTGATTGGCCACCGCAAAACACATTTGGGCTAGATCAATCAAGGGATGCCTAAACATCCCAACGATGTCCTGACCATCTTGACAATGGTGGCAGTGTAATGAAGGGGTGTCTCTACCACATCCCTTAATCTTGGGGACGTTCCCATCCCCGAAACACACCTGGATTTTAGTGGTGGATGTGTCCCCTGTAGAACACAGATCTACTACTGAGGGGGGGGCGGGTGAATGGGATGAATCAGTATTAAGCAAACTATAGATTCTTGTTCAATTAAAACTTTTGATAAACTTATTGAAACTTTAATCTGAAATGTAAGTAACTTGAAACAGAAAACTGAAAAATAGAAGAAGATGCACCACACAATGAGACAATGCACAAAAGAAAACGTGGGAACTCAGGATGAGAAAACCACGGTGAGAAATGCTGCTAGGATCTACTGTCCTAATCCAGCCTCACAAATAATCTGTTTACAACACTTTGAGGGCACCAACCCACCAATCTTCCTGCTTAAAAGCACCAACTTTTACAGGCACAGCCTTGTCAACTTGAGCACCAACTCAATGTTTTTGTGGCACCAACCACAAGCATTACAAGAGATCAACTTATTCCTTCCTTCAAGTAAAAGTATTTCAAATTACAACATTTGAAGTTTATAAACAAGTTATTCTTCAAATTCTTGATATATAATCACCAATTTGTCAATATTGCTGTCCTGTAGACATGCTGTTAGATACCGAAGCCAACGCCATTAATATGAAATTCAGACCATTACCCTGTGACAATCCATTAAACGGAAAACAGACTGAAGATAAACCTGATCACTGTTTTTCTTAACTCAGTGCAAAATTAAATCAATTTCTTTAATCCAAAGACAAACTTTATTCTGTGCACATCTTAGAAAGTTTCTTTAGTCTGTAAGCAAACTGTTTATAACATTTACTTAGAGACACAAAAGAGATGACCTGATCATGATATGTTTTAGAGGTCTGCACATTACCATTCTCTACATTGTCACTTCATCGATTTTGCAAGGATGATTATTTTACTTCCCTTGATTTGCTTACTGCACCCAACAGCACATTTCTCTCACCACGTGAAAGACAAAGTTAATATTCAACGACTATAAGAACTGCAACTGATGTCTCTTAGCATCTCACGTGTTTCAAGTTTTCACAATACAAGATATTATATTCTCAATCCATACAACGTCACAGCATTCAAAAATTGTTTATATTATACTTCCTATCAGTCATGTAGTTGTAGACAGTTTTAACTGTTTGAGTGGTTGTAACTGCATTAAGTTACAACTGTCAACTTCTCCCAAACTGTCAACCGAACCTTATTCTCGTTTTTTATTTAGACAATCAATCACATTTCGAACTTTGAATTTATAATTTCTAAAGATGATATCACAAGAAGAGGATTTGCAAAATGATCAAAGACTATTTGCCATCTTTGAAAAGGTATGTTTAACTCTGTGAACCAAATACCAATATTATAAACCTGCTTTCCAGATGTAAAGATTTCCTGAGACATTTGCATGAGTCTTAACGGTTGGCAGATCAAATAACATAGTCTATGACTCTATGCAGATCAAACATTCTTGACAACAAATACTAATCCTATTTGTATGTGTTAATATTTCATTTTAATGTTGTATTCTCTAACTGCATTTTCACGACATTTAAGAGAAAAATACCGTTCAGTATGTTGTCTTTTCAATTTGCAACAAACATCTGCAACTTCCATATTTTATCAGATTTGTTTAATTAACAGTACACTTGACATCAATGACAAGACAAATCCTAACATCCCCATGGTTCACTGATTTTTTCAATGATTTAAATTAACAAAATAATAAATGTTAAATGTTAATTTGACTTTGATGTATCCTATGCTTCTACACCTCATGCAGTTGAAACTATGAATAACATAATTAAAATGGAAATCAAAAATCCTTATATACTAAAATTAGGATTGCATCTTTTGTGTATCCCCTACTTCTGCATTATGTAGAACCTTTAGTAAGAAAAACAAAAGTGAAATCCTTGTTCAGGAAAATTATTGATTAGAATTTATCATTAATGGTAGTTAATTTTTTTTATTTTCCTATTAAACCTATCAATTACCAAATAAAACAACCCAAGGTCGAAATAACAAAGATTAAAACTTTTGTGTATCTTCTGCTTTTGTACTTTGTGCAACATAAAGTAAGAAAAACAAAAGGAAAATCATTGTGTCTTGACTGAGCCCTTCCATTTGCCATTAAGATTATGTAGTAAAGTTAAACCATTAATTTCAAACCTTGCAGTCACAATGAATTCTCACAAGTGACAATCAGGAGGCTCAAAAAAATCCAAACATGGAAATGCAAATTGAGAACACAAATGGCCTTTAAAAAAAAATTAAGTGTCCCTATGAAGAGAATTTAAGGAGGATTCTTGATGATTCTCATATAACAGAAGAACAATGGCAAAGAATGCTGGAGAATAATGATAGCGATGCCTTGGACACTAATGTTGTTTCTCTTAAAGGAGCTATGTTTAGGAAGGAGAAATTAATGAACCCCAGACAAATCAGGATGAAGGATCAAACGTTGCGAGAATTAGCAAGGAGGATATGCAGAAAGTCAACTCAAATAAGGAAGACAACACAGATGGTAATCACTTCGAAAAGATCAGTGAGCAAACAAGGTAATCACTTCACAATGGTGCATGCTCATGAACAACGTAAAGGAACTAGTGTTGTTCCTAACAATGATTCCCTAGTTGAGGTGATGACCCAGATTTCACAATTTGTTCTGGAAGATTGCGCCCTTCTGGGTAAAGGGAAGAAACAACAGAAGAAATATAAATGGAAATCAATAGACATTGGATTAGATGATAGAGTAGTTCAGCCATCAGAAAGGGAAATTAAATAGAGAGAGGTGGCCAAGGAGATTGCACGTGGAAAACAAAGAACTTTACAGTTAACTACCTCTAGGATGTAAATGTTATTCGATTTTCAATTTCCAAATGCAAGTTATATTCAAGATTAGTTATCTTCTTTGATGTATATGTTATTTCTTAAATAATGGATCTGATTATTATCTGGTATGATGCAGATAGAGGAGGAGCATTTTTCGATTTCAATGTCCTTCTCACAAATGCCGATTGATATATATATGTATGCAAGGTGGATCAAGCAATACCTTGACCGGTCATGTCTATATTACTTGATCACACCTTTCAATTATCATCGTATTTACCGATCGGTGTATTTAGTAAGTCACCCGATACTAATCGGTGTGTATACTATAAGCAAGTCAATCGATAACAATCGGTGTTCACAATCGGTGTAATTAGTTATAAACTAAACCCGATATCAATCAGTGTTCATACGATTCAATGTGAACCAATACCAATCGGTATTCTGTGCTATGATATTTATAACCGATAATTATCAGTAGTTTAAGTATTGATTAGGAAACCGATATTGATCGGAATTTGCAAGTAAGATTGAATGCATATAAATCGAAGAATAATCATCAAATGAAGGAACGATAGTTTGAAGTCTTCATCATAGTCTATCGATAGGATAGATGATTGAATGAGAGACTTCATTTATCTCTCATTCAATCATTTATCTTACCAAGGCTATCATGCATTAACACTCCCTCTTAGCTAGGTAAGATAAATGAAAAACAACATATCAAGCATCACAATTCAAATGATGGTCAGTATTCCTTGCATAATCTAACTCTTCAGAAAAATCATATCACCTAATCACATGACATGAAATATCACCTAAACACATGATACAAACGCTCATGACATCAACTCGTGATGACAAGATATCACCTAAACACGTGATATCAGTATTGCCTAAACATGCAATACTTAAGGATAAACATATGAGGATGATTAAATTTTCACCTTATCCAAGTTGTGGTATGTGCACTAACATCTTATACAAATGTTTTACCACAACACAGTCATGGCACATCCATGACATACCACAGATCCAACATGATAACTGGTTTGAACATCATAAGATCGTCACCTTATAATGTCTACATACAAGTGTTCATCATCTTGAGAGATCGTCACCTCTTAGATATGAACCCAGGCGATAAAATCCAAAATGTCCTAACATGACAAAGAAGTTTACACATTAAACATCTTATTGATATGTAAATACAGATTACAAAGCAAATTACCTTTCTATCATACCTAAACCTTTTCTGAAGTGATCAACCTTCACTCTGGACAGAGGTTTGTTCAGAATATCTGTAGTCTAATCTCCTGTACAAACATATTCCAATTGGATCATATTCCTGTCTACCATATCTCGCATATAGTGGTATGGAATCTCAATATGCTTGGATCTGTCATGGAACACTGGATTTACTGAAAGTTTTATGCAGCTCTGATTGTCACAATGTATGATAGTAGGTTTCATAGGCTCTCCAAACAATCCCACAAGCAACTTCCTAAGCCATACTGCCTCTCAAGCAGCCATGGAAGCTGCAATGTCTTAAGCTTCGATGGAACTCTGAGCTACAGAAGACTGCTTTCTGTTGATCCAAGATATCATGGCTAAACCTAAACTGAAGCAACACCCTGAAGTGCTTTTCCTGTCAGTCACACTTCCAGCCCAATCTAAGTCTGTAAATCCATGTAGGTCTAGATCAACTTTCTCATATTTGAAACCAAGGTTTAGAGTACCTTGTAAGTATCTCATAATGTGTTTTACTACAATCAGGTGGATCTCCTTAGGCTCACACATAAACTGACTTAAGGCATTTACTGCATAACATATATCTGGTGTCGTATTTACAAGATACATCAGGGACCCAATCATTTAACTATATAGAGTAGGATATGAGGGTTGTGATTCTGCTGCTGCTTCCTTAAGTTTATGAGGGTTTGTTTCCATTGGAGAGGTCATGGGTCTGCAGTTTAGCATTCCAAATCTCTTCAAAATGTCCAAGGTATATTTACCCTGGTTTAGTATAATGCCATCAGCATTCTGCCATACTTCCAAACCTAGGAAGTAATGAAAGAGTCCCAAGTCCTTCATATCAAATTCTTTAGCAAGGTCTTTCTTACACTGATCTATGAGGTGATCTTTTCCTGTGATTAACAAATAATCAACATATAAAATCAATATTAGCATATCACCTTTGTTTTGCTTATAGTAGAGATTAGGATCTGCATCATTCTTGGAGAAGCCTAGTTTTGAGAGATAGGCATCAATTCTTTCATACCAGGCCCTGGGAGCCTATTTAAGCCCATAGAGAGCTTTCTTGAGTCTACACACATGAGACTCTGCATCATGAATCTCAAACCCTTCAGGTTGCTCTAGGTATACTTCTTCTGAGATCTCGCCATTAAGGAATGTTGTCTTAACATCCATCTGATGAACTTTCCATCCCTTTGATGCGGCAATGGCTAAGACTGTTCTTACTGAAGTGTATCTGGCTACAGGTGCAAATGTTTCCTCATAATCAATTCCTTCCTTTTGAGAGAACCCTCTGGCTACAAATCTAGCCTTGTGTTTCTCAATGCTGCCATCTGTAGCGTGTTTAATTTTGAAGAGCCATTTGCAGGTGACAACAGATTTCCCAGCCGGCCTACGGACAATTTCCCAAACATCATTTTTCATAATGGATTGGTATTCTTCAGACATGGCATTCTTCCATACTTGATGTTTAAGTGCATCTGATACATTAGGAGGTTCTGCTTTTGAGAGATCATTCAGGAGAGCGACGTAGTTGGTAAGTTTGTTAGGCCTTTTGCTTTCTCTGAAAGTCCCTGAAGGGGCAGCATACTTTTGAGCTTCTTCTACAATTTTGGTGGCCCATAGTGGTCTTTTCTTGAAATTTTCTCTAGGTGGGTTTTGAGCTTCATTTTCATTTTCCTCAAGACTCTCCCTCTGAAGCTCAGGAGCAAGGTCTTCATCTATGCTAGGGGTAGGGATATAGACTTCAGGTTCTATTGAGCTTTGGGCTCTTTTGAAGGCTAAGTCTTCTTCAAAGATTACATCCCTACTTAATTCAATATTCTTCTGACCAGATATATAGATTTTGTAGGCCTTGGAGGTTTCACTATATCCTACAAGTATTCCCCTTTTTCCAGAAGGCTCTCCTTTTAATCTTTTCTCCTTAGGTACATGAATATAGACAGGGGCACCCAAATATCCTAAGGTGGCTGATATCTGGTTTTGATTTAGTAAGACTTCCTCAGGGGTTTTATCTTCAAGATGAGAGTGAGGACATCTGTTTTGTATATATACAGCAGTGCTAGTTGCTTCTGCCCAAAGATTGATATTTAGATTCTGATCAAGAATCATGGCTTTGGCAGCTTCTACAATTGTCCTATTTTTCCTCTCAACTACCCCATTTTGTTGAGGATTATAAGGTATTGTTAACTCCCTCTTAATCCCTGAATTTTTACAAAAAATTTTAAATAATTCTGATGTGTATTCCCCCCCATTATCAGTTCTTAGGGTTTTAATTTTATTTCCTGATTAGTTCTCTGTTAGTGATTTAAACTCTTTAAACCTATTGAGGATCTCTTCTGATTCTTTACACTTAAGAAAGTAGATCCAAGTTTTCCTAGAGTAGTCATCAACAAATATTACATATTACAAAAATCCTCCTAAAGAAGGTACGGACATAGGTCCACATACATCAGAATGAACTAACTCTAAAATTTTACTTGTTTTCCTAGTACTATTTTGAAAACCACCCTTAGCATTTTTACCTAGCACATCCTTTGCATGACATCCTTTGCATGCCCCTGAATGATATTGCTTTAACTTAGGTAGGCCCGTGACAAGGTTTCCCATTGATGATAAAGCTCTAAAATTCAGGTGACCTGGTCTTCTATGCTAAACTTCATTAGCATCTGTAGTTTCATGGATTAGGGCTAGGTTGGGCTCTGTGCACAGCTCATACAAGTAGCCTTGTCTTTGGCCAATGGTTTTAGCTTTCTTGATGGATGAATTCTTTGGCCAAGCCAACACTCTATTGTCCATGAAGGTCACTCTGTATCCATTATCCTCTAGTGTTGATATGGAGACTAGGTTTCTCTTGATGCCTGGGACATATAGTACTCCTTTAAGTTGTAATGATATGCCTGACTTTAGTTTGATGGTGCAGGTTCCAACTCCTCTGACTGGATGTGTGGAGTCATCTCCGATAGTCACTTCCTCATCATTCTCCTCTATCATGGAGTCTAGCACTTCTTTAAACCTTGTAATGTGTCTGGATGAGCCACTGTCGATCACCCAGGAGTTAACCTTGTTTGATGCTTGGTTTGTAAGTGTTGAATAGAGTACATATTTCTCGAAGTCATCTTCCCTTTTAGATTTTCCTGTTTTGGCAAATGTGGCTTGTTGTTTGGCTCTTTCTGGACATTTGGCAACATAGTGCCCAAATTTGTCACATCTGTAACATTGAATCTGTGAAAGGTCCTTCCTGAAGGTGTTCTTGCCATGACAACCTTTTCTCTTCCTAAATTGTTTATGCTTGCTTTTCTTGTTTGAGTTTGTATTTAGGACTTGAAGATCTTCATCTATATTCTTTTGCTTGATCCCTTTCTTATTTAACCTTGATTCTTCTTATAGACAATCTGCCTTTAGCCTATCAAACTTTGGAAATTCATCCCTTGCACTGATGCCTTGGACGAATGTTTCCCATATACTAGGCAACCCATCTAGAGCAATGAGTGTTAATTCTTTGCTTTGGATCTCATATCCAAGAGTTGTTAGGTCATCCCTTAGGGCTGATATTCGCATGAAGTAGGCATTGACTGATTCTCCTTTGATCATGGTTATGTGATTTATTTCTCTTTTTAAAGCCAAGGTTCTACTAGCATTGGATATCTCAAATGCATCTTCAAGTGCTTTGAACATGTTGTAGGCCGTTTCATGTTTCCTTATGATGGGCATAATATTATTTCTCACCCCATCAACTATGATTTTGATGGCCTTTTCATTTCCCTCTCTCCAAGTTATTTTGTCAGGTTAAGTCTCAGGTTCTGCAGTTTCAGTTTTTACAAATGATTCGACTTTATTTTCTTTTAGAATCATCTGAATTCTGAACTTCCATGCTGAGAACTCATCACCTCCTCCGAGTCTATCTTTGAATCTGATAGCGCTAGCCATTAGAAGAAATGTGATGTTGAATATATGCTTGTTTTGAATTTTCCACAAAATTGAATAGCCTCAGGTTCGATTTAACTATAGCTCTGATACCATGTAAATGTTATTCGATTTTCAATTTCCAAAGGCAAGTTATAATCAAGATTAGTTATCTTCTTTGATGTATATGTTATTTCTTAAATAATGGATCTGATTATTATCTGGTATGATGCAGATAGAGGAGGAGCATTTTTCGATTTCAATGTCCTTCTCACAAATGCCGATTGATATATATATGTATGCAAGGTGGATCAAGCAATACCTTGACCGATCATGTCTATTAGACATGACCGATCAAGATATTACTTGATCGCACCTTTCAATTATCATTGTATTTACCGATCAGTGTATTTAGTAAGTCACCCGATACTAATCGGTGTGTATACTATAAGCAAGTCAACCGATAACAATCGGTGTTCACAATCGGTGTAATTAGTTATAAACTAAACCCGATATCAATCGGTGTTCATACGATTCAATGTGAACTGATACCAATCGATATTTTGTGCTATGATATTTATAACCGATAATTATCGATAGTTTAAGTATTGATTAGGAAACCGATATTGATCGGAATTTGCAAGTAAGATTGAATGTATATAAATCGAAGAATAATCACCAAATGAAGGAACGATAGCTTGAAGTCTTCATCATAGTCTATCGATAGGATAGATGATTGAATGAGAGACTTCATTTATCTCTCATTCAATCATCTATCTTACCGAGGCTATCATGCATTAACATAGGAAACCCCCCAAATGAGTATATTTTGGAACCATAGGGAGCTAAATAACCCCACAAGTGGTGTCTACTTAGATTTGATGTTACCAAGAATAATAATGTTACCTACCATTTTCACTCTAAGGATGGGCAATTTTTTGCGTACTGCTAAGATCTCTATTCTTGGGGAAGGTTCTGCAAAAGAATTGTGGCTAGTTAGAAACCTAATAAGTTTGCTGATAGGATGGCAAGTGATGCAAGAGCACATCTTAAAGACAGCAAACTTTGATCATGAGAATTATTTCTTGGAATGTTAGGGGACTTAATAGTCCCCATAAAAGTTCCTTGATAAGAGTTGTATTATTGACAACAAAGTTGATATTATTTTTGATTCGGGAGGTAAAGACAATTAATTCCACCTTTCCTCAAATTACTAATAAAGCCTGGCCAAGAACAAAGTATTGTATCAGCTCTGTGGAAGGTGCTTCAGGAGGGATAGTGAATAAGTAGAACCATTCCCATCTTCCTAGTAGGCTGGTTAATTATTCAAAAAGTTGTCTTGTGACTTCATTATCTCATGTGCTGACAAATGAAAACTGGATGCTAGCAAATGTGTATGCTCCCAAATCAAAAGCAGCTATAAAATAGCTTTGGAAGGAGATGTCACAGACCATAGGCAATCTTCCTAATCATAACTGGATGCTTGTTAGAGATTCAATACTCCTCTCTTTCCTTCCTAAAAGCTTTAGGGTTTAGATGATGTTTTTGATAGCATGGTTGACTTGGCAGATTTTTTAAGCATTACTAGGCTTGTTGATGTGGATTTGACTGAAAGCACCTTTAGTTGGTCCAAAAAATAATCAGGTAAGCTCGATAGAGTCCTTATTTCCAACTCTTGGAATATTGTTGTCAACCTTCATCTTTTTGCACTTTTGAGAGTAGGATCTCATCATAACCCTGTTCTTCTTAATTGGTTAACTCGGCAAAGAAAAGGATCCTATCCTTCTTTATATGAAATCGTGTGGGCTTCTCAACTTTTGAAATCTTGTGGAGAACTGGTGGAACACCCCTTATAAGGGATCAGCAATGTTTTGTTTAGCTCAAAAATCAATGATGCGAAAGATAGAGTCAAGAAATGGAACAGGATTACTTTTGGAAATGTTTTCAAATAGAAAGAACAAATTTCATTGAAGCTTAAAGATATTCAAGATAGAATGGTCTCTGATCAGAACAATTTGGAGATATGTCAACAGGAGAAGCGTCTATGGGGTGAATGGCACAAGCTATGTTTCGGGAAGAAAGTTTCTGGAACAAAAATCACATATCCAATGGCTTATAGAGGGAGTCGGGAACATGAAATTATTCAGACAATCTATGCGTAGACACAAAAAAGGAATATCATCACTAAACTAGCTAATAGAAATGGCAATAATATTACATCTAAGCTAAGTCATAGGATACAGCGATTTTCATGGATGAGGTTCGAATTTAATCGAATTTCAAACTTCTATAAAAAAAATCGAATTTAATCGAATTTCTTCTATAAAGCACTGCTATCCGCCTCTAAACACAACTCAGTTGGTCGTGGCCCTCTAAGGATCAAAGTAGTGATTTTGCAAATATTTTTTTCATAGATATCCTCAACAAACACCAACATAACATATTGTGTTGGATGTTATTGTAATGTCCCCACTTTGAAATATATTCAATAATAAATAATAATAAAGTTAAAATACAAAAGAATAAAAAGTAAAATATAAAAGAATATAATTAAATATAATTAAAATTAATGAATGGTCAAAAGGCATGAAATGATAAGTTCTGGCTCCCCCAAAATATGAGGTAGAAAACGGAGAAGAGAATTCGTTTGAAGGGGGGATAAGGTGAAAGGGTGTGTCTCTTGCCAAAGGGCATACATGATGAAGAGGTGCGATCTCTCCCTCACATTGAGAGATGTAAAGGAAAGGAATCAAAAGCATCTACTAAAATCACCATCAATCAGAACAGATCAGAACTATTATAAAGTTGCAGGCAGTGATATCTTTGTTCTTGGTGGTATGAATGGGGATGTGCTTAATATATGAAGCCTGATAATGTTCCTATGCATAATTTAGTAGTAATACTAATAATATTAATATAGACTACAATATGTATGACATTCATACTCAATTTCATATATATTCATAATAATTGAAAGACAAATATATTCAAAGTCTAATTACTTAATCAATTCGAATTCTATTCCCCAAGGGAGACGGATGCTGTTAGGGAGAGGCAGATTAAATCAACTCCAAGATGAAAGAGACCCAAGGATGAAGGGACTAATGTTCCTGACATCTAGGCTGAATTAGGGAGGTGGTGACATAGCGCCCTAGACAAGCCAATGCCCTCTTCTGGGATTAAGAATGACAAGGGAATAGCAATTTGGACTGGAATAATGACAATATTAAGTTGAATTATGGACAACTTTAATTATCTATTCTGAATTAATGTAATATACTAGGTAGTAATGTATGTTTTCCTTTGGGAATTGACAGCCTATAAATAGTGTCAGATTTTGCCAAGATAAAGAGCTCAATGAAAAGTAAAAATTAGAGGGACAAGATATAGGACAAGAATAAACTATATTCTCATCAATAGATAAATGATCAATAGATCAATAGTTGTTTAATACAATGAATATGAGCCTGCTTATATAGGCAAGGCTATATGGATATGTGAGCACACAAGCATGACATGTGGCTCAATAAGAAACAAGGGTAGGTAGGAAATAGGTGCGGTAGGTAGGAGAAACAATAAAATATTTCACATAAGGTGGATCACCCACCGAAGGTGGAATTATCACTCCACAATCAGTGGATATGATAGAGTAGTAACAAGATCAACACCATAAAAGGTGGAAATTCTCCTACACACACTATCGCAATGTGGCACAAACACCCAAGTATCTCATACCCAAACTACTATGAAATGCATTTCCTAAGTAAACTTAAGTAAGGTGTAATAATATCCATGATGAATAATTATTTACACCAACACCCGCCCTTAAGTGCAACTTAGGTGAATGCACTTAAGTCTACAATGCAACTAAGCAATGCAAGATGGGTCCTGGCTATGAGGCCATGTCAGGTACCCATGTACAAATGCAAATGCATGCAAACCAATGCAATGAAATCTCTCACAAAGCGGGGAAAGAGAGAAAAACCCAATGGGAAAAAACCCTCCCCCAAAAGAGAGATGAAAGCTATAAAAGAGAACTCTCATAGAAGTATGTGAGGAACAAAACCCCATGTGAGGAAAAAGTCCCCCCCATATGAGAGAAGAAGAGAAGCTAGGTAGCCCCCCCCTCAATGTAGAATCTGCACCAATGATAGAAGCTCGATGATGTATGAAGAAACTACTCCACGAACGTCGAACAACATTCCTCCCCTTAGAAAGAAACAAAACCAAAGGTGTATCCATGAAGTCTCCCCAATCATGAAGGGAAGATGTATGAAATAAACTCGTGATGAATGGAATCTCTGAAAACTGCTCAAGTGTGTCCCCATGTTGAAGATGAAAGATACCCCCTCCAAAGGTGCTGAACTGCTCCACACTGCTGAAAAAGGTACTCCAAGATCTAGTGGAGATGAAAGTAAAACATGTCCCAAAGACTCACATGTCTCCTCAAAGGATAAAGAGACCTCCTCCAACTGTCGTACATAAGTATCCACAATCATGTCAACCTCGAAAGAATGATCATGTAGAGAATGAACAAGAGGGTCAAAGTGTTCCCTCGCAACAATCGAAGAAGGATCATCTTCATCAAAGAGAAGATGAATATCATCAATGATGTCTCCCAAATCTGCAATGTAGGATTCCACAAACAAACTTGCAATGTCTGTCAAGTAGTCATCCCATGAAACTAAAGCTGGAAGACAATAAATATCCTGCTGCACTGAATCACATGAAGGCAAAACTGTCGCACTATCTGCATCATCAAGTGCAATAGGTGATGTGATATCAATAGGAGGAGATGAAACACAAGGCTCAAGAACGGGGTCACATGTGACAATCCCCAAGTTCAAGTACCCAAAGTTCTCCTCAAAATCTGAACCATCATAAGAAGTGTGATCATCATGTGTAGAATCACCATATGTGAAATCATCATCATCAACAAAATCTAAACAGGGGTATAACCGAGATGCATGATCAACCACCCCAGTCGCAATGATAGCTCTAGTCTTCAAGTCTCTAATGAAAACCGACTCAGGTGTGAACTCCACAATACTCTTAGTTGCGCCATGTGTGATTTGATAGATGGAAAGGAGATTGTTTGTCAAATGGGGTACACACAACACATCATTGAAGGAGTTAACCCCAATGGCAATAGATCTTTTCCCAATCACATCCATGTATGTATGATTGCCCATCAAAATCTACGGCATGGTGCAAGGCTCAAATGTACAGAATATAGACTGAGAAGATGCCATATGATGAGAAGCCCCTGAATCTAGAAGCCATCTCCCTGAATCATGACTTGTTGTAGCACAAAGAGCTTTTCATTTTCTTGTTTCAAAAGAGTGAGTCTTCCCACTTGTAGAAGCCATGAATGCTTGCCCTTTCCCTTTTGAATGTGTGGAGCAGTGTGGAGCGACCGTCAGGAAGTCAAGGTCGACGGGAGTTGGGAGAGTACGGGGCCGCAAGCGCCAGGAGGTCAAGGTCGTCGATGAAGGATGACCGACGGTGCAAGGAGGGACGGTCGGCTACGGAGGTCAAGGTCGCCGATAAGGGGCGGTGGTACGGGTCGCGGAGGGGCCGCGTTGTAACCACCGGGGAGCCAGGGCAGCACGGCTCGCCGGGTGACGGCAACAGGTACACGACGGCAGCGAACAGCATGGAACACAACACGCGCAGCCTACAAAATCTGTAGACAGCAGGGTACGGATGGTGGCGGGGGGTTGTAAAACCCCCAAAATAATAATTTTATTTTTATTTTTAATTTTTGAAGAGTTTTCTGCAAAAAAAAAAAAAAAAAAAATTACGCCTTTTTTTTTTCGAAAATCCATACCGTACAGCACAAATTGGGCAAAAATTTTCCTCGAAGCCCCAAATTTGATTTTCACCAAAATAAGCCAAATTTATACTCAAAATTCATAGAAACGGCCACCCGGACGCAATGGTGAGGTCGGATCTGGCCTAGGACGCCTCCAAAAGATGTTGCTCCTCAGTCTGCCTATTGACGTCACAATAATGCCTCTCAAAGACGAATCAATGATGCTCTAATGGCTCTGATACCATGTGAGATTTTGCCAAGATCAAGAGCTCAATGAAAAGTACAAAATAGAGAGACAAGATATAAGACAAAAATAAACTATATTCTCATCAATAGATAAATGATCAATAGATCGATAGTTGTTTAATACAATGAATATGAGCCTGCTTATACAGGCAAGGCTATATGGATATGTGAGCACACAAACATGACATGTGGCTCAATAAAAAACAAGGGTAGGTAGGAAATAGGTGTGGTAGGTAGGAGAAACAATAAAATATTCCACATGAGGTGGATCACCCACCGAAGGTGGAATTATCACTCCACAATAAGTGGATATGATAGAGTAGTAACAAGATCAACACCATAAAAGGTGGAAATTCTCCTACACACACTATCCCAATGTGGCACAAACACCCAAATGTCTCATACCCAAACTACTGTGAAATGCATTTCCTAAGTATACTTAAGTAAGATGTAATAATATCCATGATGAATAATTATTTACACCAACAAATAGGGGACATTAAAGTTATCCTTTCTATTCTAGATGAAGCAGATAACGATGATATTGGTCAAAAATATTACTAATTATGAAATTAAAGATGATGTTTTCTCTTTTGATGTCTTTCAAGCCCCTCATCCTAATACCTTTCCTCAAACCTTTTATCAAGAGTTCTGAGATATTCTTGGCAGAGATATTACAACAGCTTTCAAACATTTTTTCAATTCAACAGAGCTCCTTAGACAAAATAACAACACCTTCATTGTTCTTGTACCTAAAAAAGGTGAAGTTGTTACTATGAACTATTTTAGGCCTATCAGTTTATGCAATACCATTTATAAAGTTTTTTCTAAACTGTCTTAGAATTAAGCCTACCCTCCACTTATCTTCCAAAATCAAAAAAGCTTTGTTCATGGTCAGCAAATTTTGGATGTTGTCCTTACTACTCACGAAATTCTCCACTCTATGGAAAATAATAGGAAAGCAGTTATGGTCCTCAAACTTGATATTTCAAAGACCTATAACAGAGTCTCAGTCTTTCCCTTTTATTCTCCTGCATAAATTTGGGTTTACAAGTAGGATTTTGCACCTTATCCAGGAATGTGTCCCTACACCCAATTTTTTTATTATTGTCTTAGACAAGGAGATATTGTTTTCCCTTATTTATTCTGATTGTTGAAGTTCTTTAGATCCGCTTTTTCCTTATCCCCCTCTTCTCATTAACAATTTGTTGATGATACTATAAATTTTTAGTGATTCTATTATTGAAGCTAAGGCATGGAAGGATATTCTTAATCAATATGATTGAATTTCAGGTCAGCATGTTAAGTATGACAAGAGTGTTCTTCACTTTTTTTATACAAGCGAAGCCCTCCAAACAGAAGTTCATTAAGGTCCTTGGTTGTGAAAATGAAGATCTTCCAACGACCTACCTTGATATCCCATTAACAACAAAAAGATAAAACTATTACTTTTTAACATGGCACCATGGAAAGAAATTAAAAAAAAACAGTTAAAGTTGGAAAGGCAAGCTTCCAAATCAAACTGGGAAATATCAATTATTAAAGGCTTCTTTGCAAAACATTCTTGTTTATTATTTATCCCTTTTTAAAATTCCTAGAAATGTGACTTATAGAATTGAGCAAATTCAGAAGAAGTTTCTTTGAATTGGGATCGAGGAAAAGAAGAGGTTGGCTTTGATTAACTGGAAAACTATTTGCAGAAATAAAAGAAATGGGAGGTTGGGTATTAAAAGCATCCAAGTTTTTTAAAAAGCCCTTCTGCCCAAAATTGACTAGAACTAAATGAATGATGATAAGGATTGGTTTTTTGGGATTAAAGCCAAGTACCTCCATACTAGAGACCTTTTGTGCTTACTAAGTGACTTCGATCTTTCTCAAGGCTCTGTTATCTGGAATAGCTTAATGAAAACTAAAGGCATTCTCAGAGAAGGTATAAGGTGGAGAGTAGGTAACGGTGAGACAATAAAATTTTGGGAGGATACTTGGCTAGAGGATATCCTCCTCTCCTTTCACCACCAGTTCTTTAGATTGATGTAGCCTTTTTCTAAAGAATTTGGGATTATTTTAGAAGGCTATGTTGACCGTCAAGGTCACATTACAAAGTGAAAGGATTTTCAGGATTTCTTTGGTCAAATGAAAGATTAAGAAGATACAATTGCTGATTTCCAATCATATCTCAGTAATCCAAATCCATTAAAGAAATCCATATCCAGCAGATTATGGAATCCCTCATGCTCATCAAACTGCCCATTTGGGTGACCTAATACTCCATTGTGTTCCTCCGGAGGCAAAAAAGAAGGATCAAAATTGTAGATATCTGCAACACTAGCAGGGGCATTCTCAATCAGAGAATAGCGATTGAAGGGAATGGAAACATATTTAGTCTAGACAAAGCAGCCAAAAGGGGAAAACTATCAGGATGGTGTTATGGAAGAAACTGTAGACGAATATCCCTATGAGAAGTGTTTTATAAAAGAGGGAAATCTATCCTCTAATGCAGGGTCAACTTATCCTAAGTATTTGATGGGGACCAATATTCTGCCCTCATAGCTTGTTCACACTGGGCTTTGTAGAAAGTGGCATCCCGGTCAGCATGCACAGTGTAGTTTCTGAATTCATGGTAATGTTGTGATCATCATAACGTGATTTGGAGGATCAAGACATGCGTTCTATGGACTCCATCCACAAGATTCCTGTGGGTACCTCCATATCAACACAAGCTTATTCTTTATTGGCCTGATGTGTATTCTTTAGTTTAGGGAAGTGATTTTTACTAAGTTCAAGATCCCATGGACTATGCCCAATGATCTTGGATTTTTGTGAATTGTTGGGATGGTAATTTTCGATTTAAGCATCCAATCATCAAAGAATTATGGAAACAAATCCCTCCTTATGTCACCTGGGGTATTTGAAAAGAAAGGAATAATACAATTTCCCGTGAAACAAGTACAAACTCCATGAATGTGTCTCTACTTGTTTGCTATTCATCCAAGAGAATGTGAAAATACCAAATATTGATAAATGTAAAAAGCTACCAATAGCTCAAGAGGATAGAATAAGTAAGCATTAGGGAATCACTATGGAATTGTTCAATGTTGATATTCAAAAAGCTCTGTTACCGAAACATGCAAAATAAAAATGCCCTCAATAAGGCTAGATGAAGCTAAACTTTGAAGGATGCTCCAAAGGTAATCTCGGAAAGTCAGCTTTTGGTGGTACCATTAGGGATGACGAACGTATCTGTTAACTTTAGTGATCAGATTGCAGAGAACAATGTGAATGCAAGAATACAAAAGAGACAAGACACAACACATACCCTGGGAAAACCTCCCTCTTGGAGGAAAAACCCAGCAACAAATCAGATCTAGATCCTTTTATTAATTGTAGAATACAATGGCAATAAAGATCAGATTACTTATCTGATATAACTGTCAACCTAGGGCAGAATTAGAGTTACAGTCGTAACCCAACTAGGGCACAATGTAACAGCAGAAGATAGCAGACTTATCTCTTTCTTATATAAGAATATCATCAGCATACAGCTTCCAGCTCTTCGTAGTTCTTCACTGAAGATTGCAGACCTAATGGTGTTTGTAGACCTTCAAGAGGAACTCCCTATCCTCTTCAATGTATTCACTGTCCAAGATCGCATGTATGGCAAATGCTGATGGCAGAAGTAATTCGCTGATTCCTTGATCAGAATTCGCATTGACCTTTTATTGCAGAGCACAGGGTCTTCACATTGATTGTCTAATATTCGGATTGCTTGATTGCATTTTCGACTAGTGATATGCTTGTGCATATATACAAGAGGTGAGCCCTATCTTGGGTCAGCCCAATCCATCCTTGGGGCCAACACTATAATATTAGTTCCACACGCCACCATAAGCATGGGACCTAAACAATATAGTTTCCACGTTACAAGAGCCCACGCTACATAGAGATGTGCTAAAATAAGATATAGGACCACACGTTTGGAGAAGGGATGCGTCCTTTTAATAATACAATCATTGGGCCCAGCCCATCATAAATGATCAATACATAAGACTATACGCCACAAAATGTGTGTGCTGGAGATAGGTCCACACGTTGGACCTAGAGATGCGCCCCATTACATGTTAGGTCCAGCCCTTAATGGTTTTACACATTACATATAAATACAATAGATAGGGCCCTGCCCTATAAGGATTCGGATGATGCCTTAAGGCAATCCGAATCCTATTTATTTTCCTATCCTAGTTACACAAAAAACCAACAGTATCATGATTAAAGGATATTTTGAACTTTGGTTTCGGAACTACTAATGAAGTAAAAGCAATAGCTATATGGTGGGGGATTAAAAGAGTCTTACATTTAGGTATCTAGCAAATCAACATTGAGGGAGACTCTAAATTCATTACTGATTTGATTAAGAATAATAAACCTCTGCCTTGGAAAACAAGTTAATATATTGACAAAATAAGGAATTCTTTGAAAAAACTCAAAAACAATACTTTCCACCATATCTATCTATCATGAAGTAAATAAAGTTTTTGACAATTTAGCTAAAATCAGATTAAAGGTTGGCAATTGGACTCATTGGACAGATGGTAAAGATCACGCGTCCCTTGTGGCTACTATTCTTAATGATGAGATTAATCTATAGGTGTAATGATTTTTTGAACAAGACCAACTCTTATGCTGGTACCGTAATGTTCAAATTGGATGTTCATTGTGCTTTCATTAATAATAAAAAATTGCAGTCCTAAATAAAGAAGTGCTGGATAATCATCAGAATGAGTGCACCAATCTTGTGAGGAAAAAAGATGACAAATTACTATTAAGGAGAAGGATGATAATCTTGCAAAGGTTTATGCTAAGGCTATACTACTGGGGGGGTGACAATCTGCTCACTTGGCTAACGCTTCTAATATTGTCAAAGGTGAGGGTGCCCTGTTTATAAGAATGACGCTGAGGAAGGTGATGTGAATGTGCAGAAGATAACTTCTGATTCTGTAATGTCCCCTTATGATATGCAACTATGATCAGATTAGATGCTGCTGTCCCTCATATAGCTTGAAGGAATATGCAAATGAGATATCCAATCAGCAGAAATGAAGAGAGAATGCTGCTCTTTCTGATGTTTTACTGTGTGATGTATGCTTCGAATCTCCTTCCTTAGATAAGAGCTGTGTCTGATCTGGCAAATGGAGCTTATGCTGGTAATGATCTTCAATCACTAACAGTGATGAGATATGATTGCTGTCTCTGATTGTTACTTGAAACTCGTGCAATAATGGTGATGTTTCTGATATAAACTTGGAAGTATGCAACCGTACTGCCAAAGGCAATAAATGCTAAAGAGAGAAGATCTGTTAGGATACAAATAAAAGACAAGACATATTCCAAAGATGTTTTGTTGAATGGGTTCCAACTCTATTATGTATCCTTGCACGATGGGAAGGGTGGCCTTCTAAGAGACATGTCTCTTTTTAAGAATGCCTCTCCTTAAGCAATGCACACCTCTTCATGACAAGTCAGTGCTAATATGCGTCTTCTTAAGAATGCCTCTCCTTAAGCCTAAATTGAAAAAGGTATTTAAAGGGGTGCCCAGCTTCTGTACGATCATCCAATTTTCATATTTCTGACATTTAGCATTTAAGTTCCAATTGAGTTGCATCTAGGGACGAAACCCCCTTGTCTGCAAATCTCTGAGATTAGGACAAAAGCCCTTACCTCTTGTATTGGCAATTCCATATAACGGGTTGCATGGTGAATTAAATCAGAATTTCATGTGTCATTTCCAGGTTTGGGAAAGTTTAAATCTAAAGCGGTTCAGAAGCCACCATTTTAAAGTGCAGGAGCTGATCAGCATCATTATTTCACCCAAGCACCATATGAGGAGGGATCACCACCATTATCCAAGGACATCTAGTAGTGGCGCCATCATTTTTGGAGGGCTGAACTGCAAGATTTTTTAGGATTTCTGATTAGGGTTTGGCACCATATTTTGGGGCAGTACAACATACATTCCTAAGGCAGATCTACATCATTCTGCGATGCAGATTGCAGAGACAACTGTACAAGATGCACACTAGCAACAAGAAGCATCCACATAAATTATTTTACAGAGGTTTTTAGAACAGAGCTATTATTCACCCAGCTGAATCAGCAATCAAGCCTGCCATAGACTCACTGGTTGCTAATATAATCAACCCAACGTGAAGGCTACTGGTGAAGGGCTGTATTGTTGCAGATAACCTCTCTTGTGGACCCCATTCCGGCCACCATGCTCATTGCATCCAGTTTCTGCTAGGTGACTGTATTGGTTTTGGAAAGGATTTGACACCTATTACAGATCATACCAGCATACAAAGACAGATCCAGTACTGCTGCAGCTTATCTACAGACCACATATCAGGTAACCACTCTTCCATTTTGCATATTTTCAATCTATGGTCAGTTATCCTTCCTATCTGCATCATTGGATACTCACATCAATTACTGATAATTAAATTCTGGATCGACATATTAGCACTATATCTAACACCATCAGACAAACAAATTAGGTTGAGGGTTCATTTAATGCTGTATACTTCTATTGCTCACTGTTACCAGCAGAATGTATACTGTTCCTAGTTTGGAACTTGACGAATTCATTACTACACATTGACTGTTCAAAGTTGCAAATGTTTTCTGAAGTTTAATGTCTATAACATGTCGCAACTAATTTCACAGGTATAGTCACCAAAAACTGATTTTTCTGAAAAATCTATTGACCCAAATCAGAAAATAATACCACGACGTGAAAGTACACAAAACATTAGCTCATTTCAAAAAAAATTGCACCCAAAAAGGAGCAAAAATGAGCAAGATATGGCCATTTGAAGTTGAACTGCAAAATCAAAAAGCTCAATGAAAGGGGCCTGCTAAATTTTTGAAAAATGATGACGTCAGCAACCACTGTGTTAAATTTGGCGGTCATCTAGCCGTCACGAAAACTTCACCTTCGCTCAGCATCTATACTGTACGGACAGATGATGTGGGCAAATAGGATGTCGCCACGTGTCGTACGAAAAAGATGACTCGGTAGATGATGTGGGAAGTGAGTCAGTAGGTGACGTGGCGATGACATGTCAAGGTGACGTGTCATGTTGACGAGGCGACTGACTAGGATCTCTCGTGTCAGTACGGCAGAGTGACTGTGTTCCTGCGTGTAATGTTGACTGGGCGCCCGATTGGCAAGATGACTGTGCGATTGTGCTCACGTGGCAAGAGGCCACTAGCCGGTGTGTCCGCTGAGGAGGCAGTGATGTGGCATTTCTAAGGGTGCCACGTGGCAGAAGAACCCGCAGTCTGGGCGAATGAATGTTGTCGGAGAACCAAACGCGAGGTGTCGGGGGGATGTCAAAACCGTCGGGAGGACGAGGCGATCGCCAACGAATGTGCACGGGAGTCAACGCTGTCGATGAACTATCGAGGCCGGTGAACGTCCACAGGAGGCGGCGACAGGAGAACCAAGGTCGATCGGGAGGTGTTGCCGAGGAGTCGCAGTCGCCGAGGAGTTTGGGCAACCGGCAATAAAGAATGGTGACTAGCAGGAGATAACCGGTCGGTGGTGTAGCTGTCGTAAGGTGAGGGGAGTTAGAGAATAGGCGACAGGTACACGGTACACGATGCAGGTACACGGTGCAGCAAACCCTACAGCACCCGGAAATAGTACGGCGAGGTGGGGTGGTCTGAGGACCCCCAAAAAAATATTTTTGTTTTCGATTTTTTTGATATAAATAAAACCTTTTCAACAAACTATTAAAAATTGCGAATTTAATATTATGAATTAAAATAATTCGCAAAAAAGAAAAAGAAAAAATTAATTTTTTTTGAAAAATCCGTACCATATTAAGCCAAATTGGCTAAATTTTTCCTCCAAGCCCCGAATTGCACTTTCACCCAATATAGGCGAATTTATAGTCAAAATTCATGGAAACGATCACCCAGATTCAATGGCGAGGTTGGATCTGGTCTAGGACCCCTTCAAAAAATGCTGCTCCTCAGATCTACCTCTTGACCTCCTTCAAAATCTCTCCAAAGGTTATGCAAAGGTGCTCCAACCGCTCTGATACCATGTGAGATTATGCTTGAAGCAACCAAGATCAAAGAGACCATAAGATAGCACAATGACAAGAGAGATAAAATATGACAAGAATAAACTGTATTCCTATCAAGATACAAAAGAGAGCAACTAGATCATTATTATTATTACATACAATGTAGATGAGCCTGCTTACAAAGGCAAGGCTAAGAGACAAGAGAGCACACAATGATGACATGTGGCTCAATGAGATGCAAGGGTAGGTAGAGGTAGGTAGGAGAAATAGTAAAATATTCCACATGAGGTGGATCACCCACCGAAGGTGAAATTATCACTCCACAATAAGTGGATATGATAAAGTAACAACAAGATCACACCATAAAAGATGGAAATTCTCCTACTTACACAATCCCAATGTATGCACATCTCTCTAAGTGTCTCATATGCAAACTACAATGATATGCATGTACCTAAGTAAACTTAAGTATAGTGTAATTATATCGAGGATGAATAAATAATTACACCAACAGATGTAATTAGCAAGGATAAGTGAATTTCTCCTCTAATGTTATAATATTATATATGTTGAGAATCTTTTATGGATAACTAACTTGTTTGTTGGATCTAAATCAAGGTCTAAAGTGAGCAATTGTGCATTCATAAATATAATTCATTCCTTGTTACTGAATCTGTGATTGTAGGGTAAAATAGGGAAAGATCCCAAGAGGGGACATTACAAATGGTTTATAGTTTACAATAAAGACTTGATAAATTACTAGCTCTTATCCTAAGACAGTTTTTTACAATCAGCTTTTCAAGTACTATACCATATTTGAACCATCATTCCCAAGTTTGGGTCCATAATCCCCTTGTTCCTGAAACCCATCCCCTCATCCTTCCCCCTTCCAAAACTTTGTAGAAATATGTTTAGAACATAGAAATTAATTCCAAAATGCTTCATCCTTTTCCAAACAAGGAGCACTAGCTAAAGGAAGGAAATCAAGGATAAAACTAATTGGAATCCATTTCCAAACAGGTCCTTAATGTTGTTAGATACCTAATTAAGCCCTTATTAATTATCAACCGTCAGCGCTTAGAGATGTCATTTATCACCTTGATCAAACAAGTCTTATCAAATAGGCCCCTTGATCCATATATAGATAGCCTAACATTATTTTCAATCATTTCTATTCACCTATCAAATTATATATTATATTTTATTGTGGAGTATTTACTATGAATTCCTGGGAGATTTATTATCGCTGGTCTTAGAGGCTTAAAGCAAACAATCCTATTGACTTACAAGATTATTCTTGGGTTGTAGCAAAAATTTGTGAAAAAAAAAAATCCACTGTCTCGCCTATTTTTCAAGCTTCTAGTAGGAACACATTTAACAATGAAAAATCAAAACGAAAAAAAAAATTGGTAAAGATAAGAAAAAGTGATATTTTATTATTATGAAGGTCGTCGCTAAAACTAGGCTTGTAGCCTAAGTCCAATTGATATTATGCCCATTAAAAGAAAAGAAAATATATATATATATAGGAAAGCAATAAGTACAAATTAATTGGTTTATGAACTAAACAAAGAGGGAAATATAAAAGATGTAAAATATGTTAAATTATACAATATAAATTTCCTATACTTATTCTCACTAAAGGGGCACATGAGACCTCAAATGATCTCTGCCTGAATTGAATTT
Organism: Cryptomeria japonica; assembly: GCF_030272615.1. Classification (NCBI taxonomy): domain Eukaryota; kingdom Viridiplantae; phylum Streptophyta; class Pinopsida; order Cupressales; family Cupressaceae; genus Cryptomeria; species Cryptomeria japonica. Next base: position 500,244,796 of record NC_081407.1, on the reverse strand, counting down.
CAATGGTGCAACTAGAGGTAGCCCCCAGCAAGGCTGATGCTAAATGTTTAATCCACAACAAGGGACACATGACACGTGACATGGCTGGATATGCTCCAACAACAAGGTAGAAGTTCAAACCATTTGAAGACCTTAACATACTCTCACAGTGTACTGCAAGTTACTGTAGAAGTCCTACTAATCATCAAGGCAATAATGATTGAAAAAGGGTAACCTTGACATAGAAGCTAGATAACCCCATGAGGAGGCACGAAGGCCTCCCTCTTTCTTTGTCTCTATATCCCACTTTCACTGTTTTTTATAGTTAGCATACCCAAAAAGCTACTACCTAATGCAGAATTGGATTTGAAAATTATTACAAGGATCTCGAGCACCTCATTGATCAAATGGATGGGTTTGGGAGAATTACTCCTTTTGAAGAATCCCTTATGAGAAACTCTTTATATAGCTTTAGCTCTCTTCTTCCCAAGGGACCAATGGAATAGCCTTTCCGTTTTGTGAATATAGTTGAAGATGGCATGAAAATCACCAGATTTCAAGAATTTGTATTTTGTTATGCGCCCTTGTTTGCAAGGAAAGAAAATACTGTTTGATGTATTAACATGAGATGCGACTGTACTCTTGTTGCAAGAAATAAAGAGAGGGTAGTGGAACACCTTTCAATGAGCTAAAAGCCTCAGTGAGGTGCCAAAAGAAATGCACAAACAGGATAAAGAAGTTAAATGCATGACAAAGGTATGAGAGGCAACAGAGGAGCTCTGCTAAATACCACACTCTAAGACATAATGGAAAATCCTGCAGATGCGTGCACAAGAGCATCTAGATGAATCCCCCCCCCCCCCCCACTCTTGAATTTCATACTCTCACACGTGAACTACTATTCTAATTTTGAACAGTAAGCGTTATCATTGGATTTAAAAGTTTCATTTGAAGCCTGTGTTAGAATATAAGATGAAATGCCTGTTTTGGGTTGCACAAATTTGTTGCCAGTTGTTAAATTACCATTACAACTACAGATGCCAAAGTGCTGTAAGCACCAAGTTGGCTTGAAAGGATTCTAAAATGTCTGGTCATAGTATGTAGCGAGATTTGCACTACAAAAAAGGCTTTAGTTATTTTTATTTTTTTTAAATCTTATGCTGTTAGTAGCAGGCTAGATTAACATCCACAAACACTAACTAGAAACTTTCACTAAGAAATTTGTAAAATTATAAAATCTCATCCCTGTGGTAATGATCAATGACTTGAATTTTTAAGTTGTACCTTTGAACACTGCTCCCTTCATCTGCATCAATAAGCACTATAGTAAACTCTTTTGAAGTAAAAGGCAGTGCCCCAGCAGTGTACAGACTTTTCCGACCATCATAAGCAGGAAGCCTCCTCCCCAAATGAGTATCTCTATTTCTAATCACCAGCTGTTCCATAACAGCTCTGTTGACAACTCGGGAAGTCACCTCAGGTGTTATGGTCACCTGCAGATCAAGCAATAAAAAGATATTCAAAACACGTATTACTAATTCACTAGGAAATGCCATGCTTGTAAATGACCTGAGTTTTTGCTTGATGACCAAAACAAATGATTTAAATCAACTTTCCCTCTAAACAGTAGCATATAAAGAATTTTATTTTGGTTGCCTCAAAACATAGGTGCACCATGGTTAGATATCATTCATAACAGTATAATAACTAAATGCCTTCTTCTGAAATATGGATGCACAGTATGTTCTCAGATATTTCTCTCATGATAATTATATGAAAGTTGAAAAATAACTTTGCTTCGAATCAACCCAAATGGTTTTGGGAAAGAATAAAAATGCAAACTGAAATAGTTTTGTTTTTCTCGTGCTATATCATGCAGGATTAATCAATTAGAAACCAGACATATATGACTCACCGGGAACAATTAGTTATGCCATGCTATGCTTGCCAGACTCATTGTGGACATATCTTAATAAATAAAGTTTCAGCTCTGATCTAGTAAACAGAATGCTAATGTAGAAATCCAACAATTTAAACCTCAATGATGTGTAGAAAGTCACTGATCTTAACTTCTGGCACCAAATAAAATTTACTCTTCAAACAACAAATGTGGTCATCTATTTATAATATATATTTACTTCAAATTATACAAAATTCAATCAATGTGCCCAGTGCATCCCAAACATAGAAGACAACAATTAGGTTGTCCAAACCTCCTACAGCCAAAATGATTCTTTTTAAATTTGAATTAATCAGTAATTAGAGCAGGAAAACTTCTGACTCCTGAGATAATTCAGTAACATCATATCAGAGTTCCATGCCCCTTGTCCCTCCTCCTACCGAAGTGGACCTAACAATACCTGAATTGCATAATGGTGATATACATATAGTTCCATCCTGGAAATGGAGGTTGAAATCCTGATGGGTGCACACTTTGCACACCGTCAGGTGCAAGGGAGGTCTCATATGTAAAATGCTTACTGCTATCCCCACAGTCTTAAAAACTTTGGTTTTATACTATTTGTGCAAAAGATAAGCAAAAATGAGTTGAAACATACCGTGAATAGTGTAAAAAAGAGCATCACTTTAAGATTTAATGAATCTTGTTTACAGCCTGAACTTGAAAATGTAGTACAGGAAGTTCCATGAAAATGTTTAGAATGCAACTTACTGACAACAGAGAGTTGATTTAGCCTCAATTTTCTTTTTGCATTTAGCCACTACCACCTACTTTTACATTTCCAATTAACTTGTCTATTTAAGTTTTACCCCAGTACGAACAAAAAACATTATCCTTATGGTAAAGTTCATGTAAATGTAGTACTAGGGAACAAGTTGCTTACATCATATTGATGAAGATCTCCATCTGGTAATTCGGTAAAGAAGTGATTTGCCTTAACAAGACACTTGATTCCTTTTTGACCTTTCCCAGGACGACGAGGAAATCTCACTGATTTACTTGATACTGGAGGGGCCAGGACTAAAGAAGAACCTCCAATTTCCCGCTTTGGTCCTTCCAATACAAGTTTTTCTAACTGTTTTTCCATTTGGGAGCTTGTGTCTATTGGGAGCGATGATGATGAAGGCCCATGTGATGAAGATTGGGTACCTGTCTCAGTGCTTGCTGGCTGTTGATAATCAGCAGGATAAGACTCGACAGCTTGGTGCAGATCGAGAAAAGGTGGCTTTAAAGCTGCAGCTGAACCATGGGAACCCATAGAAATACCATAGCCTGTCCCAGAACCTTGAACTTCTCCAACTCTTCCCCTTCCTTGTCCACCTTGTCCAGGAAAAGGCCATGGCTTGGGGGCACCTTGTTGATATTGTGGAGGTTGAATGTAGCTTGTTCCTTGTGAAGCTCCCACAGTTTGTGTCTGTTGTCCTACCTCTTGTTGCAATACAGGCTGTGTAAGGAGAAAGCCTGGTTGTGAGGTCATCTGAGGCAATGCCTGATGACCTTGTAAACTAGGCCACCGCTGCTGTGATGGACCCTCTTGTTGCTGATGTAAATGAAGTGCCTGGCTTTGTTGTGGTTGATGCTGCGGACGGCCTTGCTGAGCTGGTTGTGGCTGCCCAGGCACTGGTTGTGGCTGCCCAGGAGCTTGCTGAGAAGACTGTGCCTGGGCTGAGGACCCTTCTTTAGGGGTCTTCTTTTTTCGAGGCATAGTTACTAAACTGGTGAAAGACTACCAACCAGAATGATAAATTCCTCTATTGAACTTTTCTTGCCAGAGCAGCCAAACACTTAGAAAGCTCTAACCACGATATCTCTTTTGCAAAGATGCTGGAGATAGTCAAATTTTACAGTCCTGGATTACAAGGTAGTTACCATACTCTTTACAAATGAGAAAAAAAATGACCTGAAATATTCAATAACCAAATCAGCTTAATATTTATCCATTACGCAACAAATTCAGACCCAGCTAAGTACATTTCTGCATTTCTGAATAGCTTGAACTCCAACAGCTAATATATGACCAAGTAAAGAACATTATGAAGGAGTCATTCACTCTGATAATTCTAAAAATAACACTCAATTGCTGAACACGACAATCATCTTTCTACAGGCAAGCCTATAAATGATATACAACTTACAGACACGATATAGGCAACTTAACCATCGGGGGCATGATTCATTGGTGGTCAGGTGGTACTTTTTTTGTGCCCACACAGGTTCAAGCCCAATGCCCCCTGCCAGACCATGCTTGCAGGCTTCAACAGTTAATTGTTAGGGAATGAAGCGCCCCCCCCCATTTGAGGTCCTACCAGCTGGGCCCAGTAACGCCCGGAACTGAGGTCATGGTCTTTTGAAACCCTCAAATTGCCAATCAAAAACATATATAAGCAACTTAATACTTCTAAACAAATAGTCACAAAACATCAGTAATGTACAAAAATCATAAGACTCTATCAACATTGTTTAGCTCATCTTTAAAATCTATAATTTCTCAGAGAAACAAACCTAAGAAAATTTCTTCATTGTAAATTGTGACATCTAAAGCATTAGTCAAAAACATAAGAATAAAAAATTATACTCCAAAAATCCCACAACAGAAGTCCAACCCAAGCCATTTTAAGTTATAACAAGAAAACTATTGAACTTTACGCCCGCAAATAAATTTACTAAATGAATTCTAAATTGACCAAGGAAAATTTCTAACATTAACAATTATAAATTAACCAGAAAGTTAAAAAAAAAAACCAAAACTTTCTCCTCGACTTCATAAACCAAACATTCTTCTCAAAGAAAGAGAAGATAAAGTTCAGAACGTTAAGACACGATCGGTCCAAAAGTAAAAGTCAGTCAAAGAAATCGCAATAATGAAAGCTAAAAAGCTGCACAAGATCCATTTTAAAGCCCTCATAACAACAAAGCAAACTATAAAAGTTTGTTCCCAAGCAAATTTTGACAAATGCATGGATTCAAGCATGTCCATGTTTTCTTTTTTAGTTTAAAAAAAGCTTTCAGTCCGTAGCTGGTATGAGAGGAAAGAGCAGACTCCAGCAGGAAGGACATTACCATATGAAAGACATTTGAAACATTAAGTGACAAGTAAACTGGAAAATTCTCACAAGTACAAATGATGGAGTTCATAAAAGAACGTCAATTTAATGTTCATCAAAGATCATAAACACGCCAAAATTCAACTGAATTCACAAACTTCGTCGAACAATTTGAGCAGTCCAAAAGCCCCAGCAAAATACCCATAAAGGTAGCTTGGAAGTTCTAGATAGAACTAATCCATAGACAATAAAATGCATACTGTATAATTCAGCTGGCTGCATGGTAAAGAAGCAGCATTACCAGAATAAATGTCCCATTTCAATTATGCCCGGGAAGGCTGGACTTGCTCCGTGCTGCAGAGCGGAATGAAGCCTACATTTTCCAATTTAAAAAGAACAAATGCATAATGCATAAAATGTCCTGTTCGCTTACAGGAAAATACCTCGGTGAAACCCTAAGTTATGGGATACTATGGGACGCCACTGTCGTATCCATATCCTCTACAGATATTCGATACTAGAGAGAGAGAGACCTAACTTATCACTGACCAAACCTACTCCACTATTGCAGCCACAAAAAGCTCTAATATAAATAAAATAAAAGAGAAAAACCTCACTTTTTTCACCTTTTCTCACTTCATGAAAATCGAGGGTTCCAGCAGACAGCTTACTGAGACTGTTCCGCCACCATGGAAGCTCCCCTGTGATGAGAAGATGAGAGTTGCAAGGATTTAAAATTCAGAAAGGAGTATAGCTTTTGTGGCAATTCGCAGAACATGAGAATGCATGTGCCATCTTCTACAGGTTTGAATGCATGTTCATTAAATCTTGTACTATAAATTCAGACGGGCGTTTTGGCTTCCCCTCTTATGCGTCCCGACTACTACATGAACGAAAAAGCAACTTTACTAAAGGAGGTATGACTTGCAATGAGCAAGCGAGCAACTTTACTAAAAGATGGAAATGAGCTGAAAATGCAAGTGTTTCACGACCTTCACAAGAATAGAGAGTTTATGGGATAAGCAAACACCAATTACCAAAGTACACTACTTATTTTTTCCTGTTTTTATTTTTAGTTTATGTCAGAATTATAGGCAAGGCTGTTCTTTTAATAAGTGAATTTTTAGTTTCTTAGAAAGGCTGTTCTTCTTAATAAGTAAATAGACTTGTTAGCTAAAATACTGAAATAAATCTTTTTTAAAGTTTTTAAAATTTGAAAATAGAAATTGAGTATTTTTAATAGATAAATATAGTTTATCTTTGTTGTGATTGATCGTATTTGAAACTCTAAAAAATGTAGAAAGAGATCATCATCTTATGGTGTCATAATAAGAATATTTCTAATGACATGTATACTAGCCTATTAATTTGACCTGCAATGAACATTATTCTCATGTTTTAGAAGAATGTGTTGTTTTTTCTCACCATAACAACATAATATAATAATAACTAGCAATTGCACCTTGGTATGCAATGGGTATGTTGAGGAGGTGTGGAAGGTCAATTAAGGAAAAATTTGGTCTATTTTTTGCATAAATTTGTGTACTAAATGAAACTAAAACTGATGTGGGAGCATCCCCTGTTCATAGCAATCTTGCATCAACCAAAAATCTTTTCTTTTTGTTTTGTTTTTTGTTTGCAGTTTCAGCATTTCTTTTTGTATGTCCCGGATTTGGCTCACTGGATCTTGTGGAGTTGGATTTTGCTTGAAGACTTGATCATCTTCCTTATTCTCAAACCTTGGAGCATTTGGATCATTTTTCGGCAAGTTATCGCTATCGATTTCTGAGATAGTTTCATGTTACCGGTTGCCAATTTTTGTTATCGGTTGCCTGGACCTATTTGCATTGGTGATCTACCGGATCCCTTCTGTAGCTTGTGGAGCCCTGAGCATTGATTATGATGTTCCTTGGCGTGTGGCTGACCTTCCTGTCATCTACTCTTCATCCTTTGGATTTTTCGAAGGAATTTCTTTGGCGGAGGCTGACTTTGTTGGTTTTGCACATTAGATCTTGTTCTTCGGGTTTTGATACCTTTTTGGGCCGACCGGATCCTCTTAGATTGTATAAATCATTGTAATAGAGCATTAGAATGTAACCAAGAAGTTAGACAGAGCATAGAAGATAGATCTTAAGATTTGAGGTCTCAGTTGTGACATGTTCTGTATTTTGAGCATGTTTTAGTAGGCCTGTGAGTCGATTTCTATAACCCGATTGTTATCAGTTGGTTGTAATCAATTTTCATGTTATAATTCAATCTCTTTTGCATTGCCTCCATCATGTCTTTGTGTTTCTGTTGTGTTTACTCTTGTTGACTGGTCTGGACTGATCTCTTTAAGGTCACTCCTAACTGGTGACTACTTCAAGTGGTATCAAAGCAAGTTTCGTTCTGGAGATTGTGTTGTCCTAAGAATTTTGTTGTAGGGTGGCGGACTGTGGATCTGACCTATAGCTGCAGAGGACTGGCGTAAAGATGGCGCAAAGAGGAACTAGGAATGGTGGAGCGTGTGGGAATGCAAACCCTGCTATGATGGAAATGTTGCGAGGAATAGCAGCCATGTGGAAGTCGTGGAGACAGCCCAGATAAGAGGTTGACACATTCAAGATGTAAGTGAAGATGAAGGAGAAGAAGCCCCGGCAAAACAAGTAAACCCACCAGCAGTTGATCTGGATGAGGAAAGGTTTTTGAGGGTTTTGAGTAGGGCGAATACTAAACCTCATTTTACCCCTCCGGAATATGATGGAAAGTTAGATTCTGATGAATTAATGGATTGGATCTCAGAGATGGAGAAATATTTTGATTTTCAAAACACTGCAGAAGAAAGGAAGGTGAAATGTGCCTGTACCCGGTTGAAAGGTCATGCATCTCTTTGGTGGGAGCATTTGCGGCTTGATAGACAGAGAAGAGGTAAAGAGAAGATCAAGACATGGGATCAAATGGTTGCTAAGTTGAAATCAAAATTTATGTTAGTTGATTATCAAGTGAATTTATTCCAGAAGTTGCAGAATTTGAGACAGAAGGAATCTAGTGTGAAGGAATACACTGAAGCATTTTACAAGTTGAATATCAAATCCGGACATGTTGATGATGAAGTTGAGCAAGTTGCAAGATATTTGAATGGATTGCGGGTGTCTATACAAGATGAACTTAGTTTGATCAAATTACAGAGTATTCAAGAGGCTTACCAGTGTGCCCTGAAGGCAAAAGAGAAACTAAACAAAAGACATGAGCAAAGGCAGAGAGGCAAAGGTGGAAGGTTTTCCGAAGGAAGATTTCAAGGAGGAAGAGGATATATCAGAGGTAGAGGAACCTGTACAGATTAGAACAAGGACAAAGAAGTGAACAAACAAGGTAATTCATACCAGAAAGATGATAGAAATTTCGACCGGAGGAGAGAACTAGATGGCTACCGGAATGAGAATTTTGGAAGACAAGACAAGAGAACATTTAGAGGAACTTGTTTTAAGTGTGGAGGAGAAGGACAACGTGCTTTCAAGTGTAAGAAGATAAAGAATACCAGAAGAGCAGTTGTGGTGGAAGAAATACCCACCGGATCAGATAATAAATCGGAAGATGGAGAACTGTTGATGATGAGGAGAACTTTGTGTCATATCGGGAGAGGTGAAGAACCCTTTGCAGAGGAAGAATTTGTTCAAGAACAGATGTAAGGTATCCGGTAAGTGCTATAAAGTTGTTATTGATAGTGGTAGTTCAGATAATCTTGTTTTAGAAGAGATGGCGAATAAGTTAAATTTGGAAAGATTGAAACACCCTAAGCCTTATCAGATAGCATGGATTCGGGATGAACATAAGTTGTTAGTAAGTGAGCAATGTTTGGTGAAATTGAAAATTTGGAATTATCATGATGAAGTCTTGTGTGATATTATGCCTATGGATATTTATCATCTTTTCTTGGGTAGACCTTGGCACTTTGATAGACAGGCAATACATGATGGGAGGAAGAATACATACACTATTATGGCCAATGGGATGAAGCAAACCTTGTTGCCCTTGGTGGAACCTCCGAAGAGTGAAGTTTGTATGAATGCTAGAATCTATTTGGTAGATGGAAGGAAATTCTTGGATAGATTGAGACATGAGAATGTGTGTTTTGCCTTAGTTCCTAGGAAGACTGAGAATCCAGAGCATGAAGAGGAACAACTAGAAGAGATAAAATATTTGCTAACATAATATGAAGACATCATTTCAGATAACATGCTTGATGGATTTCGACCTGTGAGAAGTATGAGTCATTGCATGGACCTGGTTCCCGGAGCTAGTTGGCATAACAAAGCTGCACACCGGATGACACCAACAGAGAATGAAAAACTGAATAGACAAGTGCAGGAGCTGTTAAAGAAAGGTTTGATCAGAGAAAGTATGAGCCCTTGTGTAGTACCAGCAGTATTGGCACCTAAGAAGAATGGAGAATGGAGAATATGCACTGATTCCAAAGCAATAAACAAGATCACAGTGAAATACCGGTTTCCTTTGCCTAGGATGGATGACATAATGGATTGTTTGAGTGGAGCCAAATACTTTACAAAGATAGATTTGAAGAGTGGATATCATCATATCAAGATCAGAGAAGGAGATAAGTGGAAGATGACATTCAAGACAAATGAAGGACTGTATGAATAGTCGGTGATGCCTTTTGGGTTAACTAATGCACTAAGTACTTTCATGAGGCTGATGAATGAGGTATTGAATAAATTCTTGGGTAAGTTTGTTATTGTATATTTGAATGACATTCTGATTTTCTTTAAGACAAAAGAGGAGCATTTGTTGTATTTGAGACAAGTTTTGCAGAGGTTGAGAGAAGAAAAGTTGTTGATAAATCTTAAAAAGTGTACTTTCATGAAAGATGAGTTAGTCTATTTGGGATTTGTGATATCTGAGGATGGTTTGAAGATGGACCCTGAGAAAGTAAAAACAATTGTTGAGTGGCCTACACCAGAAAGCATTGGAGAGGTAAGATCATTTCATGGATTGGCTACTTTCTACCGGAAGTTCATTAGAAATTTTAGTTCAGTTTGTAACCCTATGACTAAGACCATGAGGGGAGATCGGAAGAAATTCAAGTGGACCACCGAAGCAAACAAAAGTTTTGAGTTGTTGAAACGGAAAGTGACTAAGTAGCATGTGCTATCTTTACTAGATTTCAATAAATTATTTAAAGTGGATTGTGATGCAAGTGGAACAACAATAAGAGCAGTCTTGAGATAGGAAGGGAGAGAAGTAGCTTATTTCAATGAGAAATTGAATGATGTCCAGAGGAGATATTCAGTGTATGATCAAGAGTTTTATGCCATAGTTCAAGCCTTGAAGAAAAGGAGGCATTACCTGTTGCCTAAAGAGTTTGTGTTGTATACGGATCATCGTGCTTTGTAGTATTTGAATAGTCAGAGTAAGTTAAATCAGAGACATATGAGATGGGTAGAATTTTTGCAGAGTTACGCCTTTATGTTGAAGCATAGAAGTGGGAAATCTAACAAAGTTGTTGATGCATTGAGTAGGAGAAGGAATTTGTTGACAAAGATGAGAGTGACAGTGTTAGGATTTGAAGAATTGAAGACCTTGTATGATGATGACCCGGATTTTGCAAAACCTTGGAGAGCATGTAGAGAACCGGTTACGGTAGACAGAAGCAAGTGGTTGGATTACTTCATTCAGGATGGGATGTTATTCAGAGGAGTTCAGTTGTGCATACCTAAGAGTTCTATGAGGGAGAATCTGATAAAGGAGAAACACAGTGGAGGATTAGCTGGACATTTTGGTATTGACAAAACAGTAGCATTGGTGAGTGAGAATTACTTTTGGCCCCAGATTCATAAGGATGTTAGGAAATATGTGCAAAGTTGTAGAGTTTGTCAATTTACAAAGGGTAGTATGTATGGTGAAAATGGATAACAATAATAACAATATTGAAAGGCTAAATGAATCCAACCACAAAACCCTAGCCTAACAATCAACAAAGATCTACCATAACATATGAAGATTACCTAAGACAATGCAAATCACATGAAATCACAAAGATTATACCATCACATGTCCAATAGGGTTTTGATCTCCATTTTTCCTATCTCCATTGATCTTGCTTGATATATTTGCTCTCAGATTTTTGTATGCACAAGAGCTCAACAAAGAACGGAATGTGGTTGCAAGTAGGATCGTAGTGTAGCAAGTTGCATGAAAGATCATTAGCATGAGTGATTAGGGTCGTTAGGGTTTGACAATGAAGAAAGCATCTTCTTAAATAGAAGACACAATATGAAATGGAGGGTTAAGATTGAGAGGTGTAAAAAGGAGGTTGGCTAGGATTAGAGGGTAGGTAAAAGAAATACCAAAATAATGAAAGAGGTAGGTAGTGTAGGAATTAAGAGATGAATGACATGTGTCATGTGTAGAAAAAGCTAATGAATTAATTAAATAAATAAAGATTTATTTAATAAATAGAAGAAGTAGGATAATTAAATAAATAAGATATTTATTTAATTTAGGAAAAGGATAATTTAAATAAATAAATGTATTTATTTAAATGAGAAATAAGGCTAGAAGAGGATAAATGAATTAATTAAATAAATAAGGATTTATTTAATTAATAGAAGAATTAGGCTTAGATAATTAAATAAATAAAATATTTATTTAATTAGACTGGACAATTTTAGGTGTCTACATTTTGCCCCTCTTTGAGACAATGCGGCTTGTCGCGTTGTTTCAAAGAAGATAAGATGAACTGATACAGAGTTGCCCCAGAATGGGAATGATATGCCCCCTCGAGAGATTGGATGAAAAAGTCTGAAAAGATTGCAGACAATCTCTCGATAAGAAAGAAAGGCTAGAATGGATAAACCGGATAAAGTGACAAAGTCACAGGATGAAGAATACTGACTCGGGAAATGAAGGCAAGGGCTAGGGTAGGCTATAAGATAGACCTCAGGCAAAAGACATCCTCATTGTCATCTACACCTTCACGAGATCACAGTGCAGAGCGAGAAAAAGAGCAGCAGCAGTCAGCAGCGATGGCCTTCGTACACAGATTCGACCGCGTTCGCCGATTTCAGAGGCCAGCAGAGGCAGGAGAGTCGGTAAGTACCACCAAACCTCCTCGTACTTTGACGCATTTCAATTTTGTCATTAATGCATGGTAGTTGAGCAATAAATGCGCTTAGGAATAGGGCACAAAAAAGTGCAAAAATGTGCAACCGCGTCTGTGTCGGTGCCAGGCGCGTCTGTGTCTACTAGGCGCGTCTGTGTCGATGCCAGGCACGTCTGCGTCTGGAACCGCGTTTGTGCTTGATGCGGGCGCGTTTATGCCCTGTAGGGGCGTTTATGTTCCAAAGTTGCGTCTGTGATAAATGTAGGCATGTTTATGTCAAACAGGCGCGTCTGCGTTGTACAGGCGCGTCTATGCAGTCTTCAGCGCGTTTGTGAGTTTAAAGCGCGTTTATGTCAAAAAAAATGCAAGGTTTTAGTCTTCTAGGTCAAATTGGCAGTTATGTGATGAACATACGCTGTCGATTGGATAAGCTGCTGAGAGGATACACCCAAGCAGGTCCTCTAGGAAGACTAGGATAGATCAAGGCATTTTGTGATGAACAGGGAGCACCAAGATAGAGTACTTTGTGATGAACAGGGAGTACCCAAAGGATGAGCAGCACTTTGTGATGAACAGGGAGTGCTAAATGTGAGTAACACTTTGTGATGAATAGGGAATGTCACACACGTAGTACTTTGTGATGAACAGGGAGCACTACTAGGATAGATAGCAACACTTTGTGATGAACAGTGAATGTCACTAGAATAGATAACCATATGCATTTAGATAGCGAGTAGCATTTTGTGATGAACAGGGAATGCCACGATAACTGACATGATTGATTGTTTGACTGCAGGAGTATCTGCCTATGCTAGAGTCACGGGAAAGATTCCCGTCCACACAGAGGTTGCGACCAAAGTTGTCGTTTCAGGATAGAGCTGCCATTGAGGAGATGGGATTGAGACACGTATTATATGTGCCTGAGTTTCGGGCAAACATGGGTTTGCTGACTGCGCTAGCGAAGAGATGGCACTCTGAGACATGCACATTTCATTTGCCGATGGGTGAGATGATAGTCACCCTTGAGGATGTCTACAGGATATTGCATATACCGATCGATGGAGAGCTGATCCCATACGATCGTGACGGAGACAGAAAGGCTTTGAGACGGGTGTTCCAAGATCCCGGACTAGAGATGAGAGCAGGGCACGTGGCATGGGATACCATGACTGCGATAGGGTTAGCCTTGCCAGCTGTGATCGGAGGAGTCATTAGTGGGTTCCTGTGTCCGGACAGGGCGACACGGGGGTTGGCAGTGGGCTGGGGAGGAGCACTGGAGATATTGGTGACTGAGCACACCAGGTATGCATGGGGTCCATGTGTCTTGGCACATCTGTATTATGAGCTGCACCAGTTCGTCTACCATGGATCAGTGGGACTAGGTTATGGAGTGACACTGCTACAGGTGTGGGCATACAAGCATCTGCCTATCACACGACCGATACACTTCAGGAGCAGAGGTCAGGGGCGGAGCTTTGTGCATCTTTATGACATGATTACTTCGCAGCCTCGGATTGGCAGGTTAGAGCACTGGAGGCGTGTGATAGATGACATTGATGTAGTCATCTGGAGGCCGTACCTGGGGTGCGAGGAGTGGGAGGATGACGCAGTGGAGCTGCCTTATACCTTCAGGAGCAGATATTTGATTGGGCGGACGCCTTACATACTGGAGAGACAGCTGGTGGATAGGGTTGGCAGACAGTTTGGCAGGATCTAGAGGATGCCACGAGGCTCGGGTATGTATGCTCGTACAGTCAGGGATCAGGCGCAGTTTGGGCCGTTGTTATCATATGATCAAGCAGTCACACAGCTGGCAGAGATGATAGCCCTTCCCTGGGACATGTGGCCTGAGATTGAGGATGCAGGCATGGATGCAGAGTATACAGCTTACTAGGCAGAGCATCCATTCCCTCGACTGGCAGATCCAGGGGAGCTACTGGATGGAGATGGAGGAGGAGATGACGATGATGATGGTGGGGGTGATGGGGGTAGAGGTCGACGGCGTCAGAGGGGAGTAGTTGGGGAGAGGAGGGTGGCACCTCGGAGGGAGGGTGGACAGGAGGGACAGGCTCAGGTGGTGAGGGGTCGCGGTGGAGTGCTCCTGTAGGTACCAGCAGCACAGGGTCCTAGAGCACAGGGACAGAGACAGGGACAGGTGCAGGGACAGGTGCCAATACAGGCACCGGGACAAAGACAGGTACAGGGACCTAGGCATGTACCGAGACAGGTACCCGTTCAGGCACCAGGACAGGTACAGGGAGGGGTACAGGGGCAGGCACCCGCAGAGGGAGAGCCACGGGCAGAGGCGGAGGCAGAGGGGGTTGACCCAGTGGAGGCTGAGCTGCTGGATCTGAGGGAGATCTGTCAGGGCCAGGCAGACGAGATTCAGGATCTGGAGAGGGAGAGGGATCGGCTCAGGACCCGGCTCAGGGATACTGAGCGGGAGAGGGATCAGGCGATTCAGCGCTACACTGAGGCTGAGACAGCGCTGAGGGTAGGGAGGCAGACGGCGGAGGACACAGGAGCAGGCTACGCATATGTACTGCGAGCCGGAGAGGAGATCGCCTACTGGAGGGACATGTATTATGGTGTCGTGCCAGCAGATCAGCGGGCGAGGAGCTTCCATAGACCATCGCGGACAGCGACGACTACGGGAGGGAGCCGGAGGAGACAGGCATCTAGTGGTGGGGTCATGGGTCCTCCACCACCACCAGATAGGCAGGGTGATCCTGGAGCGGGTCCTTCTAGAGCTCAGACTCCGTCAAGGCCAGGTGGCTCCGAGGGAGGGAGTTCATCATAGCCATAGAGGGCTCCCTTGTATCAGTATATGTACCATTTTTTTGTATTGTAGACACCTGCAGGTGATTTTGTAGCCATATGATTCTTTTGACATCATTGTATCATGACACATTTGATTATATATGAGAGATGATTCATTTTTGCGGCAGCTATATGCATGTGTACCTATGTGATGAGATGTTCTTATGTGATGCTTATGATATGGATGCAAATATGTACATGATGCAATGCAATATTTTTGTTCTTTTATGTTGTATATGTGATGCTAATGCAAATGTGAATGTATGTAATGCAGATGAATATGATAATGCAAACGTAAAAAAAAATGTAAGATGTGCTAACAGGCGTTGTGTGCAGGATGTGATGCCATTGTGATATCTATATGTATGTATGAGATGCTTATATGTGGTAATGCAGGTGCAACTACATGAAATGCAAATGTTTTTGGTGTGTCATTATACTCAGTCATGTGATAGCAGGCTACGCGGACTCAAGAAGGACGATGGAAGTCAACCAAGAAAGGGGGATGGAAGACAGAAGATATGAAAGTGAAAGAGCTTCTTGTGCGTTATCATCATTGAGCTTATTATGGCAAGTAGGTTATGACAATCGAGGCATGAGTTCGACCCAGAAAGTCATTGTACCTGTTTGCATGGAGATAAGACAATCACAAACAAGGAATGCCCCAATTCATACTAGACTCATAGTGTCCTCATATCCTTGGACAAGTCATAGCATTACTAAGAGACAATCCACAGACAGCAAACACAAATAGGTGACGATACCCCATCCTCGCCTTTCTAGTCAAAGACATCCTGGAGATAGAATCTCTAGTCAAAGACATCCTGGAAAAGCTAAAAGACATGTCACCAGAAAGATGAAATCAAAAGAAAACCAAGACTCGACACCAACATCTACTGTAGTCCTCAAGTTTAGTGTCTCTTGTCACTTGTATAAGTCATGTTTGATTGTGGTCACAATGTTCACTTTCACAAAAGGGATAGATTAACATTGAACCATAATGTTGTCTGAGTCTGTTGAAAGATTTGATTTTGTTGAAGCCCATTGTTGCTGCTGTGTCTCATCTGAACTAACTGAATCCATGAAACTAATACTTTATTGCGAAGAAGATGAAGCTTTATTGCGGATCTGGCGATGCAAATGTTGCTTTATTGCGGATCTGTGATGCAGATGCTGCTTTATTGCGGATTGTGTGCGGACAGACTGAAGGAAGCTGGAAGAAACTGTACTCCTCGAAACATGTGATGTTCTTAGTTCCACACCCATTACTAGACGTAGGATTTGCCTTAGCCACAGATAAGATCTGATTTATTATGGATGGAAAGGGAGTGAAAAGGGGGGTTTATTATGAATGGCTAACCAATCTTGGGTAGATCAATAACAAGCCATGATGGGAATGGGTAAGTTTGTTATGAACGAATTGGTCGTGAGTGTGTGCAAAGTGAAATGATGAAAGAGAATCCTGAAGGAGGGAGGAACAATGTCTCTACGCATGGCGCTGGGAACCCAGTTTTCACCATGGTACTTGCCCAGGGCGCCACCGAAGTGGTTTTCACCGTTGGACGAAATTATTTCTCTTTACTTTTTTCGATTTTTCAATGTTTTTTGTGTCACAAGGCGCCTGTTTGCCAGGTTTTCACCAAGTAACGATTTTTTTGTTTTATAATTTTTTTTTTGTATTTTTGAATTTTTTTGATTTTTTTGATTTTTTTGAATTAGGATATTCCGAAGAGCTATGTGTAAAACCTGCGAAGGTGCATGCTGTTGATAGGGTCCTCCAAAGGTTCACCTTCTGTAGTTGAGAACTGATATGCCCCAGATCCATATACTGCTGTGATGATGTAAGGACCAAGCCAGTTTGGTTCGAGCTTGCCCTTCTTATCTCTGTCTTGCTGATTCTTGGGGTTTTCTCTGAGAACTAAGTCACCTGCCTCAAATGTGCGAGGCTTGACTTTGTGATTGTAGCTGCGACTCATTCGCTGTTGGTAAGCCTTGAGATGATTAAAAGCAATTTGTCTCCGTTCATCCAACAGTTCTAGTTCTTGTAAGCGAGAGACCCTGTAATCTTCATCGTTGATGATGTTTCGCAAAGAGACCCGTAAAGAAGGTAACTCGACCTCAATAGGCAAGATGGCTTCAGCGCCGTAGACAAGTGCGTAGGGTGTAGCTCCTGTAGGTGTGCGGACACTTGTGCGATAGGCCCAAAGTGCAGGATTAAGTTGGATATGCCAGTTACGGCCAGCGTCGTCGACTGTCTTCTTGAGGATTTTAAGGATTGTTTTATTAGACGCCTCAGCTTGGCCATTACCTTGGGGGTAATATGGTGTGGAGAAACGATGGGAAATATGGAAGCGGTCACAGAGTTCACGAACATCCTGATTTTTGAAGGGACGCCCGTTATCAGTGATAATGGACTTAGGAATACCATATCGGCAAATGATATAGTTAAGGATGAAAGTAGCAATTTGTTTTCTAGTGACTTGTGTGAGAGGCACGGCTTCAATCCATTTTGTGAAATACTCTGTGGCTGTGATAATGAATTTATGACCATTGGAAGAAGGAGGGTGAATCTTGCCTATGAGATCGAGTCCCCACTGACAAAAGGGCCAAGGAGATGCAAGTGGTTGTAGTTCTTGTGCTGGCGCATGTATGAGGTCTCCATGAATTTGACATTGCTTACATTTCTTGACAAACTGATATGAGTCTTTTTCCATATTGGGCCAGTAATATCCAGTCCTAATGAGTTTCTTGGCCAAGGTAGGACCACTAGCATGTGGACCACATATCCCTTCATGCACTTCATGTAACACAATCTGAGCTTCGTCGCTTTCTAAACATCTAAGAAGAGTGCCATCTAGACCTCGTCGATATAGGATATCAACTAAAATGACATATCGAGAGGATTGGCGAATGAAAGTGCGGCGTTGGTTGTTTGATAGATCAGGAGGTAGGGTATTGTCGCGAAGGTATGTGAAGATGGAGCCATATAACTGGGATTCGGGATCAACCACACATATCATCTCAGTAGGCATTATCTCATATGAAGGAACCAACAGGTTGTCTACCAGGAACTCATAGCAGGTTTCATTTTGAGGCAGGTCAATTAGTGAAGCAATTGTAGCCATGGCATCTGCGGCGCGATTCTGCTCTCTTGGTATCTGCTCAAAATCTATCTTTGTAAAGTGTTGTTTCAGATCATCCACCATTTGTTTATAAGGCAGTAATTTTTCATCTTTTGTTTGGTAATCATCAGTTGCTTGACGGATAACAAGTTGGGAGTCTCCAAAAACACGAAGTTCCTGGATCTTCCATTGAACTGCAATTCGTAATCCTGTTGTTAATGCCTCATATTCCGCTATATTGTTGGTGCAAGGAAATGATAAGCGGTATGATTTTGGTATAGAATCGCCTTGAGGAGTTATAAAAAGAATACTAGCTCATGCCCCATGTTGTGTGTATGAACCATCAAAGTATAATTGCCATGGCTTTGCATGTGATATTGTTAGAATGGATTCATCTGGAAATTCTGAATTTAGAGGAGCATCATCTATCATGGGAGCATCTGCTAATTGATCCGCGATTGCTTGTCCTTTTATTGCTTTTCTGTCTACATACTCGATGTCGAACTCACTCAAGATCATTACCCATTTGGCCAGTCGCCCAGTAAGTGTAGCTTTGTTGAGAAGGTATTTTAATGGATCAATTCTTGCAATCAACTTAGTCTTGTGAGTAAGCATATAATGGTGTAATTTCTGTGAAGCAAAGACCACAGCGAGACATGCACGCTCGATCGGTGTGTAGTTTAGTTCGTATCCCACCAATGTGCGACTGATATAGTATACTGCTTTTTCCTTGTCGTCAGCAATTTGTTGCGCTAAGAGTGCCCCCAGTGCTGTTGGAGTAGCTGAAATGTATAATAACAGTGGTTGATCTGGAACTGATGGCATCAGAACTGGCGGATTTAGAAGATAATCTTTGAGCGTCTGGAAAGCCTGTTGACAGTTGTCATCCCATTTGAATTTGATGTTTTTATGTAGCAGGTGCTGGAAAGGATTACACTTATCCGCCAGTTGTGTTATGAATCTTCGTATAGACTGGAGTCTCCCTTGTAAGGATCGAAGTTGACTAATATTTCTTGGTGGTTGCATTTCCAAGATAGCTTTGACTTTTGCTGGATCCGCTTCAATTCCTCTTTTGGACACGATGAATCCTAGGAGTTTCCCGGAGGTTACTCCAAAGACACATTTCTTAGGGTTTAATCTTACTTTGTATTTTTCCAACCGATCAAAGGCAACTGAAAGTATGTCCAAGTGTGTATTTCTGTCTATTGATTTGACCAAGAGGTCGTCAACATAATCTTCCACAGTTACATGCATGAGATCATGAAAAATAGTGGTCATTGCTCTTTGATATGTAGCACCTGCATTCTTCAGCCCAAAGGGCATGACATTCCAACAGAAAGTTCCCCACAGACAAGTGAATGATGTTTTATGTTGATCCTCGGGTGCAATTCTTATCTGATTATAGCCAGAGAATCCATCCATTAATGATAGCATTTCATGACCGCTGTGAGATCAACGATCAAGTCGATATTTGGTAATGGGAAGTCATCTTTTGGACAAGCTTTGTTGATGTCTCTGAAATCTGTACATATTCTGATGCTGCGATCTGGTTTACTGAAAGGTACTAAATTGGAGATCCATTCGGGGTAATCAATTGGGCGTATGAATCCGACATCCAATAATTTCTCCAGCTCTGCTTTGACTAGTAATGCCACTTGTGGATGCATTTTCCTTAATTTCTGTTTCACTGGCTTTGCCCCCGGTTTGACTGTCAAATGATGCATTACCAAATCCGGATCCAGTCCAGGCATATCAGCGTATGACCATGCAAAGTTGATTTGTCGTTCTTTGAAGAAGCTTATGAACTTTCCCCTTTCGGACTCTGTCAAGGATTGAGCCAGGAATATGTTGTGTGGAATCTCTTCTGTACCAATGTTTGTCTTGATAGTCTCCTCTACCAACATGGATGATTTTTCCTCATATGATGTTGGGAGAATGTCGAGCCTTCCATCTTCGGGTGCCTCAGAGAGGTTTTCACCCTCAGATACGTCCTTTCTTTTTACTTTTTTGGGGTCAGATAGCGCCACAGTGTGGTTTTCGCCATTTTCACATTTTTGTGACTGGAAGGTCCGACACCCTCACTGAAATATGCCATGTTGTTGAGTTCTATGATGTATCCTGCTTTGTGGTCCCCAAGGGGAAGATCATCTCGTATGCCAAGATAGTCAATAATAGCTTCGTCATTCTGAAATGTGTCGAATTGTGCTGGTCCTTCATAATCCCAGTCAATGAGTTGGTGGTGAACAAGGGAAAGGCCTTTAATGTTTTCAGAGTTTGCAGGGCTAAGAGTGAAGATATGGTTATATTCGGGTATATCGAGGCAATTATCGAGGTCATCGATGGCACTCTCCTCGTCAGTTTCGATCGCAAGTGAATCCAAATTATCATTACAAGTAGCGCATTCCGGAACAGGTGTTCTCATCCTATGTGATTTCAACCTAACCTCGAGACAAGGACTGTGTAGACTCCTCATGGGTTGTTTCTTGACCAACTCTAAATTTGTTATAAAACTCCTCTTCTTCTGTGGGTTCATCTGGCTCTCTGAATGTCTCGGTGAGCTCATAGTCACTGGAGGATTTGTCTGAATCCCATTCCCATTCGTTGGAATCTGTGGAATAGCAATCTTCTTGTTGAACTTTGGCAACTTTGATTTGTGATGCCTCTTCTGTCCTCTTTGTGTGGATCTTGGAAGTCAGAAAACCAAGTCCCTTTGAGCGTTCTCTTCTTACAGTCAATTCAGGTTGTGGGGGTTCCATGACGCCTTCTTTGCGTAACCCAAGAGGGCTTTTCCCATCATACCCGAATTTTTGTAGAATCTTGAAGCCTTTGCCATATTTCTCACAAGGTATATTGATCTGATCATGTGTGTCATCTTCAATGTCTTTATAGAGCATTTTGTATAAATCTTCCTCTTCCAATTCGCCCCATCTTTGAAAGGTAGTAGGATCCCATTTGAGCGTCATGATGAATGTTTGCTTGTTAGGATGTGGCCTTCCAAATTCTTTTGGAGAGCTCATGACTTGTCGTAAATACATGGTCTGATTTAAAGTGTATTCTCTCATGCCTTTGTCCTGAAATTTGCCTTTGAGTTCACCTTGCTTTGATGTCGAAGGTTTTAATGACTCAGGATCAATGTATGCCGAAGAAGGAACAACTTCACGATTACTGGGAATGATGGTCTCCGTATGTGATCTCAGGTTATTGCAATATATGAACGGATTAGGATCACCGTTAACTGTTACCTCGACTCCATTATGAGGAAACTTAATGCATTGGTGATATGTCGATGGGAGGGCCCTCATTTCATGAATCCAAGGACGTCCTAGCAATATATTATAAGTGAGATCTAAATCCAGGACCTGACAAACCACATCCTTTGTAACTGGCCCAATTCTTAGAGGTAAGGTGACCGTGCCCTTGGATGAGCGTTCTTCATCATCATATGCCTTGATGGTAATTTGGTTCTTTGAATTCACAGCTTTATCGGAATATCCCAATTATTTAATGGTGCTCAACGTACAAATGTTTAGACCAACTCCTCCATCTATCAGGACTCGCTTTATTCGATGCTTGTGTATGAAGGCTTCAATATGTAATGGTGCATTATGTGGCTGACTTATGGAGGCGTCATCAGCTTCTGTGAATGTAAGGGAATGTGGAATGGAAAGATATCCCACCATGGCTTGAAACTGGTCCACGTTCAGATCGGTAGGAACGGCGGTGTCTCTCAAGATTTTATCAAGAATAGCCTTATGAGCAGGGGATATGCATAAGAGCTCAAGGATGGAGATGAGCGTGGGTGTCTTCCCTAACTGTTCTACAAGGTCATACTCAGGTTTAGTAGATGAAGAAGAGGTGTTTTTAGTGGAGGCACCTGGCAAAGTAATTTTACCTCGACGAGTTGTTACATGACATTCAGAGGTAGACTCGGACGAAGATCCCACACCTCTTAGAACAATCTTGGGTCTCTGAGGAGGATTCTCAGGATTTTTGTTCTTGATGGTAATAGTAGAGATATGATTGTCCATTGAGATGTGATTGATAGTTGAGTCATAGTTGTAAGGTGCTCTAGTATAGTTGGCCTGATCATCTGTGACTTGGGCTTTTCCTTTGTCATGCTTTGGGAATGGTTCCTTGAACATCTCATGTTCTCGATTAGACGAATGTCCCTCAATCTCAATGTCACCTCTATCAATGAGATCTTGCACAATATTCTTCAGTCGATGGCAATTTCCTGTCTTATGTCCCTTGCTCTTATGAAACTCACAATACTCATCATCATTCCACCAATTTGGTTTGACCTTTGGTTCATATGGAGGAAAATCTGGAACTGTGATTATTTTGTTTGCCACTAGCTTTTTGAAGACTGATTCAAGTGGTTCTCCCAATGGAGTGTACTTCCTTCGTGGTCTGGAAGTTGTTTGAGTATTCACTTGATTGTTTGTAGAACTTGATCCTGAAAAGATGAACTTGGGTCTCACTGTATTGGCATCAACAACGCCATCGTTGACTGTGTTCTTGTTTTTATTCCAAAATCTTGGCTTGTCTTTTCCTTTAAAGTCATCTTTGTTTTCCTTGAATAGCTTGATGACTCCTTGTTCAATTAGGACCTTTTCTGTTGCTAAGCCTTTTTCAATAACATCCTTGAAGGTGGACAAACAAGCTTTCCTTAGATCATAGCCAATATCCTTGTTAACGTTTTGAGTGAACATTTCTACCATTTGTTTTTGGGGAATTTCACAAGAGCATCTGCTGGCTAGATTTCTCCATCTTTGTAAAAATGACGCAAAAGATTCTCCCTCCTTTTGCTTAGTATTGCACAAAGTAGTGATTGATATGTCTGTCTCTATGTTGTAGGAGAAATGCTGAATGAGTGCCTCTGTTAAGTCGCCCCATGACTTAATACCGGGAGGTAATTGAGAAAACCATTCCATAGCTTGATCGCCTAAGCTCTGCGGGAACAACCTCATCAAATATGTTTCTTCTGCCGCTACCTCAATGCAGGCTGTGAAAAATTGTCGTATGTGTGCCTTGGGGTCTCCCTTTCCTCTATACTTGTCAAATTTTGGCGTCACAAAGTGTGCAGGAAATGGAGGCATTGGGATGCTCTTATCAAATGGATAAGGACATATGTCTCTCATAGTGTATGTTGGTTTTGGTGCACTCATGTCCTCCATTTTCTTTTGTAAATCTCTTATTTGTTGCTCCAAATTGCTCTTGGGAGGAGATCTATTTCTTGTAGCATACCCCATGTTTGGGACGCCAATTTGAGGAGGAGCTTGTTGCATGTATGGATGATACTGATCGTAGACATGTCCATATGGAGGTCTATATTGATGCGGCATATAGGGAGCACTTGGCATAGCTTCATGTTGAGGAACCCCATATCTATTTTGTGCATATATACCATATTCTATAGGCACGTCATGTTCTATTGTGTTGCCCCCAAATTTGACATGAGGTTTCCTTATGTCCAAATTTTGAGGATGCCTTTGAGTATCCACTTGTTTTGATTGATCCATAGCTAGAGCATGTGATTGAGCATATCTATCTACATAAGGCTTCCATAATGGTCTTCGAAGGTAAGTATCATATGTTTGAGCTTGTGTATGTGGGATTTCTGGTTTTTGAAGCAAAACTGATGGTGACTCAGGCATCATATTCGGTCCTCTATTTCCTCCACTATTGGGTCTCCTTTGATCCATGTTGGATTGAGTTTGTTGCAAGGGTCGATTTTCCATAAGTTGAGACATGTCAAAGTCATGAGGTATTTTAGCTCCACTTTGTGCCATCATGTGTAAGAAGTATTGTCGATCTCTCCTCATTATCTCTTCAACCAATCTATTGAAATGAGGATTCATTATGGATTCTTCTATGTCTGCTGATTGTATTGAAAAGTTGTCCACATTGTCATTGTGTGTAGCATTGTTATTTGTAGTGTTTGTGTTCTCAACATTTGGATTGTTTCTATAAACCTCCATGTCAGGCAGTGTAGTGTGCTCAGGATTGAAAAATAAATCATTGTCATACTCATAAGAACTCATGTTTGCAGACTCTTGAGCTTCTTTAGCTTTTCTCCTAGATTTTTTAAGACGGGTTTCAACCATGAACTAGGTGTTTGACCAAGATGTGTAAGACTAGTTGAAAAATGGAAAGAGTATGGAAGACCAAGAGTTGTATGGAGTGTAAATGAATCTTGAGGTGTACTTGCAATGTCCAAAGTGTAAGACCAAGTATGTAAGTAGTAGAGTAGGTGTGACTTCCAAAGAGAGGATAGTTTCTCTTGATGAGGTAAGCTGACCTTGACCCTAAGTAAGACCAAATGAGACCCAAAGGTAAGAAACCTTGATGAGGGACCACTTAGCAAAGTGTAGTTGTATGTAGTATGTTGACAAAGTATGATGAGGACAAGCAAGTGACCTTTTGACTCAAGTTTAGACAAGTATGAATGTAAAATGAGATGTGAAGCAATGATGGACTGTATGAGACCCAAAGACAGGTTGAATGCTAGATGAAACCTGAAGAAACAACCTAGGAAGCTCAAGTATTCCGAAACTGATTTCTTTTGTTTGTTGAACTCTGAAAATTTTCTTTTTTTTTTCTTGCAATTTTGAACACAGACGCGCCTGTATACTGCACAGACGCGGTTTCCGAACACAGACGCTACTATGTTTAACCCAGACGCGCTTCTGTGATTTTCTTGTTTATGTTTGTTGGACTGTAAAGTTTTTTTGCAATTCTGGACACAGACGCCTCTGTATACTTCACAGACGCGATTTCCAGACACAAACGTGTCTCAGTTCGACACAGATGCTTCTAAAAACACAGACGCTATTCTGCCCTTCACAGACGTGCTTAGATTACCCAGACGCGGTTAAAACAGACACAGACGCGTTTCTGTAAACTTCGTGCAATTTTTCCAATCTGTGAAATTGTTTTGTTGTGACCAAATCTGACTATTTGTCTGTTTTTCGTGACAAGAGGACACAATGTTGACGAGGACTCAATGTTTGCAAGTGTTTAGACTCCAAAAGTGTGTTGTTTGATGTAAAAAGTTTTGCATACACTTGAAGACACAAAAGACACAATGTTTTGTTGTTTGGTCTTGAATGTTTGAATGTTTAACATAAGTCAAGCACAATTCTTATGGTTGGCCAAGACAATAGTTGTTGATCCCACATAGGGTTTTACCCCCGAGGCTACGCTATTCAGAGCGGATACTTAGATGCTTGACCTCATTGGCTCCACCCTCGGCACTCACTTCTCGAGTCAGCCAAGCATCAGTCTCCATGAAAACTCCCCATGGCGAACTTTGTAGCTCTACTAAGAACCGTATGTGTGTGGGCCGCTACCAGAAGTCCGACCTCCTGCCCCAACAACTAGAAGGATTTGGGCCTCTAAAACAAAATGGTGCTAGTAAGGGCATCCGCTCGTGTGGCCATACATGCGGCACTTTCAGCTCTGTAAATACAGAAGGCTCCTAGCCGGTAGGGGTTACGCCCTACAAATGATCAAATAAATTTGATCAAACGGGTTTATGGGGAGACATAGTGTCGGTATGAACTAATCAGCACACGTTATCCATAGTTTTCACCATGAATACATTTGATTATAGTGGTTCGGATGAGGTGGGTTTTTCTCGCTACCACTTGGGTCATCCTCTTCTCACTAGTAGTCCTAATGACCACACGGGAAGACAGACCCTCTAAAGATTAAACAAAAAGAGCCTATTGCTCAAGACACAAAAGACAATGATTCAATTTTAGTGCACCAATGGAAGTGTTTGCTAATCTATGAAAACAAGGCACACAACAAAATTTCAAAACCCTAGCCAAGGACCTGCAACAAAATTTGTTAGTAGTTTGGGTTGTTTCAAATGATCACCCCTTCCTGCAAGCACACAAGTTAGGTGAATTTTAGAAACCCAAAAGACTTTGTGAAAGAGGGGCCTTCAACCAAAACGTTTTAGCTTCCAAGGCGAGCTGCACCAACTTAGTTAGCTAGATCTGAAAGTGTTAGTCCAAAAATAAACCAGATCTGAAACATTAAATGCAAGACAAAATGGCGAAAAATGAAAACCTAAAAAATTTTTTTTTTTTTTTTTTTTTTTTTTACATAGACGCGATTTTACCTTACATAGACGCGATTCTGCCCTACACAGACGCGATTCCACAACACAGACGCGATTTAACACCTCACAGACGCGACTTCGTGACACAGATGCAGTTCTGTGATGCACACACGCGATTAAAATGATCACAGACGCGACTTCGTGACACAGACGCGGTTCTGTGATGCACAGACGCGTCTGCAAAACACAGACGCGGCTAAAAACACCGCGGATGCGACTAAATAACACAAACGTGCTTTCCCGGAACCTGCAAAATAAAATATTTCCAGTAATACAGACACGATTCTAGATGTCGTAGACGCGCCAGAAAAACAAAAACGCGATCCGAAAGTGCGCAGACGCGGGAATGTCGAAAATGTTGTTGAAAATGCCAGATCTGCAACTTCAAACACAAAATCTGCAACAAAGATGTTAATGTAAAAGGGACAAGAGTCCCACCGGGCATGCCAAAATGTTTATGGTGAAAATGGATAACAATAATAACAATATTGAAAGGCTAAATGAATCCAACCACAAAACCCTAGCCTAACAATCAACAAAGATCCACCATAACATATGAAGATTACCTAAGACAATGCAAATCACATGAAATCACAAAGATTATACCATCACATGTCCAATAGGGTTTTGATCTCCATTTTTCCTATCTCCATTGATCTTGCTTGATATATTTGCTCTCAGATTTTTGTATGCACAAGAGCTCAACAAAGAACGGAATGTGGTTGCAAGTAGGATCGTAGTGTAGCAAGTTGCATGAAAGATCATTAGCATGAGTGATTAGGGTCATTAGGGTTTGACAATGAAGAAAGCATCTTCTTAAATAGAAGACACAATATGAAATGGAGGGTTAAGATTGAGAGGTGTAAAAAGGAGGTCGGCTAGGATTAGAGGGTAGGTAAAAGAAATACCAAAATAATGAAAGAGGTAGGTAGTGTAGGAATTAAGAGATGAATGACATGTGTCATGTGTAGAAAAAGCTAATGAATTGATTAAATAAATAAAGATTTATTTAATAAATAGAAGAAGTAGGATAATTAAATAAATAAGATATTTATTTAATTTAGGAAAAGGATAATTTAAATAAATAAATGTATTTATTTAAATGAGAAATAAGGCTAGAAGAGGATAAATGAATTAATTAAATAAATAAGGATTTATTTAATTAATAGAAGAATTAGGCTTAGATAATTAAATAAATAAAATATTTATTTAATTAGACTGGACAATTTTAGGTGTCTACAGGTAGTAGTCAGAATGTGGGATTGAATAAACATTTGACAGTACCAGTAAGACCTTGGGAGGATATAAGCATGGATTTCATACTTGGATTGCCTAAAACACCAAGAGGGAATGATTTATATTTGTGGTAGTGGATAGATTCTCGAAGATGGCTCATTTCATACCTTGTAAGAAGACATCAGAAGCATTACATGTAGCAGACTTATTTTTCAAGGAAGTATTGAGATTGCATGGATTACCTAAGAGCATAGTTTCAAACAGAGACACTGAGTTTTTTGGCTATTTTTGGAGAACATTTTGGAAGAAGATGAAAACAAGTTTGAAGTTCAGTTCTACTTTTCATCCACAGACTGATGGACAGACATACGTAGTTAACTGAAGCTTGGGAAATTTGTTGAGATGTTTGGTTGGAGACAAAACCGGAAGTTGAGATTTAATTCTTGCACAAGCAGAGTTTGCCTACAATAATTCAGTAAACAGGAGTATCGGAAGAACACCTTTTGAGATTGTTACCGGAACACATCCTAGAGGTATATCAGAATTAAGAGATATTAGTAGTGAAGACCGAAGAAGTTCAGAAGTAGAAGAATTTGCAGATCACATGAAGGACTTACATATTCAAGTTGAGCAACATTTGGAGGAAATGAATAGCAAGTATAAGGAGAAGGCATATGAGAAGAGGAGACATAAGGAATTTGAAGTTGGCGATGAAGTGATGGTGTATCTGAGAAAAGAAAGATTCTCGGTTGGAACTTGTAACAAATTACAGATGCAAAAGTTTAGACCTTGCAGGATTTTGAGAAAGTTCAGTTCTAGGAATGCATATGAAGTGGAGTTACCGGATAGTTTGAGTATTTCACCTGTGTTTATCATTGCAGATCTTCACCAATATCATGAACCAGAATTCAGTGAGGACGATATTGCAGACTTGGAGAAACAGTTGCCCCGGAAGGAGCCGGATTAGATTGAAGACATTTTGGACAGTAGGATTGGACGTAGTACCCAGAGCAGTCGGTATAAGGAGTATCTTGTGAAGTGGAAGGACAAACCAATTGAAGATTCATCTTGGATTTCTCAGGCAGAGGTAGACCGCCATGGTTTTCCTCTGACCTCGACAAAGTGAGAGACTCATTTTTTCAACAACCCCGGATGTTTGATGTAGGAGCATCCCCGGTTTATAGCAATCTTGCATCAACCAAAAATATTTGCTTTTTGTTTTGCTTTTTGTTTGCAGTTTCAACATTTATTTCTGTAAGTCCCAGATTTGGCTCACCGGATCCTGTAGAGTTGGATTTTTCTTGAAGACTTGATCATCTTCCTTATTCGCAAACCTTGGAGAATTTGGATCGTTTTCAGGCAAGTTATCGCTATCTGTTTTCAAGATAGTTCCTGTTACCGGTTGCTAGTTTCTATTACCGACTGCCTAGACCTATTTGCATTGGTTATCTATCAGATCCCTTCCATAGCTTGCGGAGCCCTGAGCGTTGATTCTGATGTTCCTTGGCATGTGGATGACCTTTTCCCATCATCTACTCTTCATCCTTTGGATTTTTCAGAGGAATTTCTTTGGCGGAGGTCGACCTTGTTGGTTTTGCACGTTAGGTCTTGTTCTTCGGGTTTTGATCCCTTTTTAAGCCAACCGGATCCTCTTGGATTGTATAAATCATTGTAATAGAGAATTAGAATGTAATCAAGAAGTTAGACATAGCATAAAAGATAGATCTTAAGTTTTGAGGTCCCAGTTGTGACCTGTTATGTATTTTGAGCATGTTTTAGCAAGCGTGTGAGCTGGTTTCTGTAACCCGGTTGTTACCGGTTGGTTGTAATCAATTTTCATGTTATAATTCAATCTCTTATGCATTGCCTCCATCGTGTCTTTGTGTTTCTGTTGTGTTTACTCTTGTTGACCGGTCTGGACTGATCTCTTTGAGGCCCCTCCTAACCGGTGACTGCTTCAAAAACAAAACCTCTAAAGTAGAAAGATAATCAAGTTCCATTACCAACATGATCATGTTATGTTTACAATAAGGTGAGAGGGGAAAAGAGGTAGAGATAGGGATAGAAAGAGGGGGGAAGAGTGAGAGAGAGAGGGGAGGGGGGGTAAAGAGATAGAGATAGACAAGAAAATAGAGATGGAGATGGAGAAACAAGAGAAAAAAATGGAGAGAACATGGAGAGGGATATGCAGAGATAAAGAGAGAGGAATGAGGAATAGATAGAGATGGAATAGAAAAATAAATAAAGGGAGAGAAGGAGAGATGGAAAGAACAAGATAGAGATAGGAAGTGATGTATAGAGAGAGGGAGAGGTGTAGTGATAAAGAGATAGAGCTATAGGGATATAAGAGAGAAGAAATACGGAGAGATAGATATAGAGAGGAAGAGAGATATAGATATAAAGGTCTAAAAAGAGGAAGAGGGAGAGAGATAGATGGATAGAGGGAGACATGTCTAGAGAGAAAGATAGAGGTAAAGAGAAAAGATGAAAAATAGATAGAGAGATAGAGGGATAGGTAAAGATATAAAGATAAGGGGATACAAAGGAAGATATAAAGAGATGTAGAGGAAAAGGAATAGGTAGAAAGAGATATAGATGATGAGATAGAGTGATAGAAATATAAAAAGATATAGAGAGATGGAGAGGTATAAAGAGATAGAAAAACAAAGAGAACCAAAAGTAGACAAATAGAGATGGAGAGGGGGGGATAGAAATGGGGGGAGATAGAGTAGGATATAGACATATATTGGAAGGAAAAGTGAGAGATGAGGATGTATAGGAAGAGAAAGGGAGATATAGGTAGAGATAAAGAGACATATAGGGAGAGAGAGAGAGAGAGAGAGAGAGAGAGAGAGAGAGAGAGAGAGAGAGAGAGAGAGAGAGAGAGAGAGAGAGAGAGAGAGAGAGAGAGAGAGAGAGAGAGGGGAAAACATAGAGAGATAAAGATGGATATGGAAAGAATTAGAGAGAGGGAGAGATATGGAGAGACAAGGAGATAGATAGAGAAAGATATAGATAGATAGATATATAGTAATCAAAGAAAGAGGTCAATAGGTAGAAAGGGGAAGATGGAGAGATATAGATAGAGAGAGATAGAGAGATGGAGAGATAGAGAGAAATGTATAAAAAGAGACAAAGAGAGAAGAAGGGGAGAGAGAGAGAGGGGGGAGAAGAGTGAGAGAGAAAGAAGGTGATGGAGACAAGTAATAGATAGAAAGGTTTAGATAAAGGAAGGGAGAGAGAGAGAGGGAAGGAAGGGAGGGAGAAACATGAAGTGTGTATATGAGTTAGAGAGAGAAGAAGTAGAGAGATATAAAAAGAGTGATGGAGAGAGGGAGAGAAAGGGATAGGAAGAGGGAGAGGGTGAGTGATATGGATAGAAAGGAAAGATGGAGAGATAGATATAACTTGTGAAATATATAGGGGGTGAGAGAGAGAGATATATGGGAAGTGATATATAGAGGTAGAGAGGGATACAAAGAAAGAATAGGAAAGATGGAGGGAGAGGAATGTATAAGAGAGATAGATAGATAGATAGATAGATAGATAGATAGATAGATAGATAGATAGAGCTATAAATAGAGATGGGGATGGATAAATAGGGAGTGTATGTCTATGTGAGTGAGAGGGATATATAGATAGGGAGGGAGAAATAGGGAGTGTATGTGAGTGTGAGTGTGAGAGAGATATAGAGATAGAGAGCGAGAAAAGGGGAATGTGTGTGTGAGTGAGAGAGATAGAGATAGACATTGAGAGGGAGAAAGTTATGGGAATGAATAAAGAGGGGGAGAGGGGGGTATATGTATAAAGAGAGAGATGTGAAGAGAAAGAGGGGTAGAGCTCTTTATATATTTGTCTTGTTTCTTAATCTATCTCTTCCTCTCTTTTTTTGCTATATCTTTATCTATATTTTTTCCCCTTTTAATTGTGAACTGGGTACACTAAAGAGGTCTTAAAGGTGATTATCATATCTAATCAAATGACATGCAGTTGTAAGCATAAATTCGTAAGGGCATACTATCCTTAAATTATTGGCATAAAATGAATAATCAAAATTTAGTTTCTCTCTATTTCACTCTCTTGCTCTAAACTTTTAAGTTATATTTTAAGTTAAATTTTATTTTGCTATATAAATTAACATAAAAATTCATATATAATTATACTACAATAAATAAAAATTTAATAAGATAAACAATATGAGTTGAATTAATTTTAACATCTTTCAATTATTATTTGTAATTTCATAAAATGACATAAATAACAAAAATAAAATTTTAATTTAATGAAAATTAATCCTAAGAAGAAGAAGAAGAAGAAGAAGAAACAAATTCTTTCTTTTTAAAATAATTTTCCTTTTCTTATCAAAACTTTAAAAAAAAGATAGTGATAAAAGAGAGATATTTAATTCAAAATATAATTATTTTACAATAATTTAATAAGATAAATAATTATAAATTAGACGAGTTGTATTAATTTTTAATTATTATTGTAATTTTACATTACGAGAAGAAGAAGAGTTAGAATAAAGCTAATTCTTTCTTTTTTTATTTTTATTTTTTCCTTTTGAAACTTAAAAAACAAGATAGAATATTCTAATGAAAGAAGATAATATTAAAAGACATTTTTATCAAAAGAAAATTATAAATGTGAGATTTATCCTCTTATGAATATTTTTGTAATTAATAATATTAAAATATATATTTATTATTATTTTTTTTGGGTAAGTACCACTGTTATGGGGATGGCTCCCTCTATTAATTTTGAAAACCAAAATACATGTAACAATCCACGCCCATAGACTAGCAAAGGATACATATCGATCCATACCCACAAACAACCAATGGTTACAAAGACATTGTTGTTCTCACCCTTAAAGTTCATCCATGCCCGTAGGTGAGCTATGATTACATAAAAAATCCAAACCTTTGGCCAAAGGCAATTTGCAACCCCACTGTTTGCCAAGCCAATAATAACAATAACTAGATTTAAAGTCTTAACTCAAAGATTGGTCATTCATTTTGAGTAGCTATCATTTCCATGATTGAGGTTCATTTACTTGTCAACCCAGGGACATATTACTTGAAATGGGTATGCAATGTATATGCACTAAGTTCTTGTGATAGTCATTATGCACTAATGCAACAACTAAGTCTATCTAAAATAAACAAGCGAAAATATGACAAATGAATGGCTATAGGAAATCTTAACATTAACAGAAGATTCTAACCAAATAACTGTTAACTAAGTTCAGAGCTGACAAACAAGAATTACTCTGTCTGCTTTGGCTACAGGAACAGTCACAGGATCTGGTTTCAGTGGCTGCAGGAACAGTCAGTTGCTAGAACATCTACTGCAGCAAAAAGGAAACTTAATCTAACAAACACACAGGAATACTCACCAAGTGGGCCCCCTTGGATGATTGTATCCAGACTTCAAAGATGATTTTATATACTCAGAATAACATAACTTTTATTCATTATTTCCAAAAGTCGATACAATACATGAGATAAGAGAAATGCTTCTAATTCTGGAAAACGTTGTCTAACCTATGTGAAGAGGTGTGGGTCTTTATTTATAAGAAATTTATAACAAACTTCCTACTACTTAGATCATGCCCATGAAATTAGGCGAAAACATTTATTACTGCAAGGAGAAGACGTTAATCCACAGAAAACGCGGAATTTAACTAAACCGCAACCAAGAATATAGCATGGCGGTGGTTACTAGATTGATGCTCGCTGGAGACAAACATAAATGAAATTGGTATCGCCTCGCTATTCCTTTGCTGATTCTTTTGCACACAATCTTCTCTGTTGTTTTAAATGTTTAACTGCCTCGAAATGTCTCCAACTGTTTTCATGACGTGACTCTCCATCTGGCTTAAAATAACCACTTCTGCAACAACTTATTTACTCCTACATTAAAGGTTAAAACATACAAGCATACATATATATCTATTTCCATTAATCACAACATTTATACATCCACACATGATATTACCTATAATAATCTGCATAGCTATAGGAATATTAAGTCAAAATAATACAGAGTTCAGCAGGTTTGGCTATCACTCAGAATTCACATAATCAAAACTCTAATACATCACATGACTTAAATACTGTCCCAATATGCAACTTAAAACATAGGAAAAACTTATCAGTCATAGAAATAAAAGAGTTATTATTTTAGCTCATCACCCACTACTAGAAAGGGATAAAGCAAAATGCTTTAACAGTGATTCTAGCATAGCCACATTACCACTTGAGACCCCCACTCTGAACGCATTCTATGCTTCAGAGATACCATCACATTTTATTTGTGTTCCACCAACTCCTATTGCTAAGTCCTCTTCCATCTTCACATCATCTCCTGCAATGTCCCCATTTTCATGAGAATCGGTCCATAAAGGGGTTTGGCCCATTACTTGACCCTCGTAGGCCAAGGAAGGATCGCTTGGGCAGTTGCTTGTGGCTTCACATTTTATTTTTATATGATTTTTGATGAGATAACATATTCTCACGTATGGTGTCACATATAAAGTCAATTGCACTTTATATTATAATGATATTTTAATATTATCTAAAGTGCAATTAAATATTATTGTTAAGGTGCAATTAAATATTATTTTATTAAATGTGAATCTTCTAGAAGGGGCCGATCCATGTGAGGAAAATAATAAATAGGGGATGAGGCTCATTGTTTTGGCATTGAATGTTTTGACACCTTCTTTGTTTGATAGCTTGTGGAGCCAAGGGTTTCTGCAGTTAATCTTCAGCCATTGGGAAGAAAAACTCTCAATTGGTAATGCGATTTTGAGGTTGTGAAATATCTTCCAAATTATCATTGGTTGTGATCTCTACCCCAGGAGTTCAACTTGGGCTAAATTTTGTAGCCAAGGGCCAAATTTATTTGCAGATTTGGTGATTTCAATTGAGGATTTGATATTTGATTTGGAGTTCTTCATGGTGAAAGAACCAACTTGGGTTTCTACCATTATTGGTCATTGGGAACGATACCTCCCATTGATTCGCATAACTGAGGTGGTGAAATATTCCTCCAAGGGGTTGCAACTAAGAGGAAGACATTTCAGCCTTTCTAATTGAGCTTCATTGGTGGCCATAGGCCAAATTTTCTGAGATCATCTTGCATGGTAGATTGGAGATCATCGATAGAATTAGATTGCATTGATTAGTTGCATTAGAGGCATATTAGAGGCATTGGAGGACTGACTTTATTATTACCTGAAGTCTGATGTAAAGTTACAGTCATATTGGACAACCATTGGAAACCATGATTTCACTCATGGAGGGTTAATATTACACCATTTTCACTTGATAGTTGGAGCTCCCTCTTCCTTGGGTCATAGAAATGGATTTTAATGATTAAAGGGAGACAAAGGGGCTACCATTTATTTATTATTGACGTTCATATCAGAACAGGGGCGATTTTGGAAAATTGGTCGATTTGCTAAGAGCTGAGCATAAAGTGTATTGATATTTCTTGCTTCTTCATCGTCACACCTAGGTGCTTCATCCAGGTTCACTTTGCATTGTTTGCATTCAAATTTCAGTCATGTATGCATGAATTTATGGGCTGTCATTAGTACTCAAAATTTTTTAAAATAGCATTCCATTGTAAGCCAAGAGTCTTGGCCATTGCTTAAGTACTTTGTAATCAATCAATTGCTTTTCAATAATAAGGAGGAATAAGGTGCATTCAACTCATATGTTGTTACTCCAATTAATTAGTTGCATGCCAAATGTTTGTAAAAATGTCTCTTGGTTGTAGGCATGTATTTTCATTTGAAAATCCATCTATGTGCATCCATCTATA
This sequence comes from Cryptomeria japonica, assembly GCF_030272615.1. Classification (NCBI taxonomy): domain Eukaryota; kingdom Viridiplantae; phylum Streptophyta; class Pinopsida; order Cupressales; family Cupressaceae; genus Cryptomeria; species Cryptomeria japonica. The sequence goes on along the minus strand of NC_081407.1, from coordinate 500,209,572 downwards.
TGCATTTGAAATATCAAAGAGTCATTAATGCATTGAGTTTGTAATGTTAGATATCACTGAAATCTATTGCAAATGCATTTCTTGTGTATCTATTTCAATAGCATGCAAGGTTATCAGTTTGAAACTCAGAACAACAAGACTAATGTAATACCCCTTGCTGATTATGGCCTTAAAAGCTGAAGATAGGCTCAAGGAACATTGTCAAATACTTGTCCTACAACCTCTAAACTTGTTGCTACCAAAATCTGATTTCTTTCTTGATGTTCATGACCTGAGGTATTATATCAAATAATTCGCACACAAACATTAGGCTTGATGTTCTAAGTTTTTGACTGATAACCTTGCGTGTTATTGACACAGATACACAAGAAATGCATTTTCAATATATTTCTATGATATCTAAATCATAAACTCAATGCAATGATGACTCTTTGATATTTCAAATGCATATAGATGGATTTTGAAATGAAAATATGTGCCTACAACCAAGAGACATTTTTACAAACATTTTGCATGCAACTAATTAATTGGAGTAACAACATATGAGTTGAATGCTACCTTATCCCTCCTTATTATTGAAAAGCAATTGACTGATTACAAAGTACTTAAGAAATGGCCAAGACTCGACTTACAATGGAATACTATTTTAGAAAATTTTGAGTACTAATGGCAGCCCATAAATTCACACATACATGACTAAAATTTGAATGCAAACAATGCAAAGTGAACTTGGATGAAGTGCTTAGGTGCGAGGATGAAGAAGCGAGCAATATCAATACACTTTATGCTCTCCTCTTTCCAAATCGACCAATTTTCCAAAATCTCCCTTGTTCTGATATGAATGTTAATAATAATAAATGGCAACCCCTTTGTCTCCCTTTAAGCATTAAACTCCATTGTTATGACCCAAGGAAGAGGGCGCTCCAACTAGCAAGTGGAAATGGTGTAATATGAACCCTCCATGAGTGAAATCGTGGTTTCCAATGGTTGTCAAATATGATTGTAAGTTTACATCGGACTTCAGGTAATAATAGAATCAGTCCTCCAATGCAACTAACCAATGCAACCTAATTCTACCAATGATCTCCAATCTTCTATGCAAGATGACCTCAGAAAATTTGGCCTATGGCCACCTATGAAGATCAATTAGAAAGACTAAAATGACTTCCTCTTAGTTGCAACCCTTCGGAGGAATCTTTCACCACCTCAGTTATGTGAATCAATGGGAGATATCATTCCCAAACACCAATAGAACTCTGCAGAAGCCCTTGGATCTACAAATGATCATAACAAAGCAATATTCAACAACTGGATGCCCAACAATGAGGCTACCCCCTCAATTTATTATTTTCTTTCAAGAGGTCGATCTCCTTCTAGAAGAAATAAAATAATATTTAATTTAACTTTCTAGAAGTTTCCCTTAAAAAATAATATTATTTAAGTGACTTTATTATTTGATTGCACTATAGATAATTAAGATATCATTATAATATAAAGTACAATTGTCAACATACGTGACACCATACGTGAGAACACATTATCTCACCAAAAAATCATATAGAAATAGAATGTGAAGCCACAAGCAACTACCCAGGCGACCCTCTAATCAACTCCTTGGCCTACGAGGGTCAAGTAATAGGCCAAACCCCTCTGTGAACTAATCCTCATGAAAATGGGAACATTACAATCCACCCGCTCTGAAATTGCTTGTCCCCAAGCAATCTCAGTAGTAATAAAAACTCTACTCCACCTAGATCCCAAGGGAAGATATGTGTAATATCCCTACCACACAACTCCTATAACACAAGCACTAACACCACCAACGGAATCCGTTGTATCAACTCAATATCTAATGTGAACCATGTCAAGGAAAGATGTGTAATGGGAACCCAAGTAGGGCAACCATCGATCAATGACGAATCTACGAAGATTAAATCACCAACCAACAAGTAGATAGCTGCCATATCATATAAAATGGGTAAAAAATCCAAAGATGGATTGTGGTTGCCTTCATTACCCTCCAAAGACAACTCTTGAGTGGCTAATCCACTATGGGTGTCATCACAAAAATGTTCAACCTCAAAATTTCAAGAATTAGATAAAATTTCCCTATTATTTTCTATGGAGTGTTGAATGTCATGAATGTGTTGAAGATGGAGCTTGGTTTGTCGAACGAACAACTTGGATTGCGTTGCCCATTCTAGCCATCCATCAAACAATCTTTGGGACTACTCCATATCAGCTGCTCCAAAGTGCCTGAAACTTGTCCTAAAATGAGATGTAACATCAAAATTTCCATGTCCTCTGCTTGTATCATGTGTACCCACTATAGTAACACTTATGCCACTTCCTTTTCCATAATTAAAGGTTGTCATATATCATGAGAGAGTGAAGACATACCACTGTTGTTCATGCACAAAAAATAGGGACTAATTTGTCCTTGCCTTCGAATTCCTCTTTAGAATGATGAACAAATGCATAGCCTTTGTGGCTTGAATCCATATTATCTTCCTCATGTTTGTCACCCACAACTTGAGTGTTATCATATAAAGACTCCATAATACTATCTTCCTCATGTGACCATGTGGCTAACTCATGTTGATGTAAAGAAGTATGATTATTGTTATCAAAATCTAAATAGAACTTGTCATACCATTGTGTAAAGTCTTCACCCCTTTCAAGCACCTCTTCAATGCAAGCTTCATGCCCCACACTTGTAGAATCATCTTCACAAATTCTTCCATGTGTAAGGAATTGTATCTCATGAGAATTATGAAACATAATGTTGTTGTCCTCAAACAAATCAGTGATGATGTCATGCCACTGCAAAGTGTCTCCTCTATCAGGTGTAGTTAAAACACTAGTGGTTGCTCCATTGGGTAAAGGATCAATTTTCACATCCACCCTAATATCTTGGGCCTCAAATGTAGCAGTATCAGGTAAAAATTATTGCAAAGATGATTTAGACAACTCATTCCCCAAGGTTGTCCTCATATCCTCTCGAGTTAAATCAACATGCCTAACAAAGTCATCATATAAATTTATGCATATCATCGGTGAGGTATCTCTATCCTTATGTTGTTCAACCAATCTTCTTAACAATTCATGTACCATGGTTGACACATCTTGCTCACCTTTGTAAACAACCCATAAGTCATTTGAAATGAGTTTAGAAATTGCATCATCCTCATACAAAACTGAAAAACATGATGGATTGCGTAGAAGTAATCATGCTACTAGGATGAACCTCATCAATAACCCTTCAAAATATATGAAACATCTTGCGAATGATATCTCCACAATCCATGGATATCATAATGTTTTCAAAGTTAAACTTTGCAAATATTTCAAGTGGTTTTACCCTCTTAGAAACTAAGGGTTCTTGATGTCATCGAAACCTTCAAAGCTTGCCGCCATGATCTGAAGTACTTCTTTCATAATATGGTTGTCATAAGGATCATTAGGGGTTGTTATCCTCATAATTTAACTATTGCATGATAGTTGCAAGTTTTATCACCTCATCATGATGTCTCATAAATTGTGGCTTAACCAAGAACATACCAATCTTTGAATATTCACCAAAATAAGCCAGCAAAGGAAGTTCCAAAGGTGCTAAATTAACTTCAAATATTGCACTAGCCACCAGAAGGCATATTGTAGTCCCTTATGACCCCGTGCCCTATCTCAAATGTTTTCTCCCAAGATTCTAGTGCTTGAACCATAGGTGTGAAAATATAGTTGTAAATAGAGCCATCATGTATGTGGAAGTCCTCCCCAAAGCATGTCCTCAATACAAACTTAATGGCCTCCACTATTTCTTCATCAGGACAAACAAAGATTCTTCTACACTACGCACCCTTGCTCTCCTCTCATCACAAATAGGAAGTGCCAAAAGTATAAGACATATTTGCATTGAAGAAAATACACTACCAACATGTTGGTAATATAAAGGCTCCCTTCTCTCCAACCAAGATTGCAACACTTGTTCTTAGCAATGGTGGTATGCCTCTGCAAATAGTACCTAATAAAGAAGATTTGACAATGTCACAAGAAGTCCTTCCTACCCACATTAAGTGTCCTTCGTGTCTACCCAATATATGAAGGATTCACTTTCTCCCATGAGATTAGACCACTGTTGCATTCTGATTAAAAATTGTACAAAGGAATCATACATCACCTCATTTAGTAAATTTAGCTTTTAAATCTATCATCCTTGCATGATCTGTAGTGATTTTATCTTGTAGACCTCGCCAGATTATAGAATCAAGGCTCAATATGATTTTTTCTGTTTGATTAACACCCATATTAACAAGACAATCAACAACATGGTTTTCTTCTCTATATACATGGAAGATGGTGCAATCCCCAACATCTTTCAAGAAATCTTGTGTAATCTTAATCCAATTGGATAATTTCCAATTTGATGACTCGCCTTGGATCACTGCATGGACAAAACTTTTTGAATCCTCTTCAATATCCACTAGTACTAAATTTTTCTCCTTACATATCCTCAACCCAAGCACAAGCACCTCGAACTCAGCCACATTATTGGTGGCAACTCCCATTCATTTGGATGCTACTCACACAGTCTTTGAACCAATTCCTAATAATACATCTAGCTTTTCCCATACTAGGATTACCCTTAGCAGTACCATCAAAATTTAGTTTCAATCTTGGTAGTTTAGGAAATTTCTAGACCATATTCTTCCTATTCACTAATATACCCTCAGATGGTATTGGTGGTCTATTTAGTTCAAGCCACAATTTCTAAATCCTTTTATCCCACTTAGAGAAACATGTGTTCCTCCTAAAACTAACTTTGGAGTTCTTGACTTCAACTATCCCAACCCTAATTTTTCTTATCAAGGTATCCATTGGCATTTCCATGTCGTGAAAGATTCTTCTATTCTATTTCTTCAAAATATTCCAAATGAGCAATGACCAAGTGATGATCCAAACGATGCTCCATAAGGAAGTTTCATAAGGTGTTGGCTAGCTTTTGATGAAATCAACCAAATCATTCAGTCTTGGACCATTTCACGTAATTGATTTTAGTAACCAATCCCAACATGATGAATAATAATTGCAATTCAATAATAAGTGATCAACTATTTATGCATCATCCTTGCATAAAATGCAGTGAGAAGGCCCCACAATTCCATCTTCTGTAATCTTTCCCTTAATAAGCATCTCTTAAGCAGAGCCACCAGAGGAATTCCCCCACCTTCAGGAGGACCGCCTGGTCCCAACATATTTTCATACGCCATCCCCCAGCATGATTTATCTCCTCCTGAATTTAGTATCCTAATCTGGCTGAGTATTCTCTTGTTTTTGCACTACACCATATAATATCATCCCTAGAATTGTGCAAAAATAATATTTTTGTTGCCAATTCCTCTCTCAAAACGATTTGAAGATGTGGCAATATTGACAGTGTGGAGCAATCAATCCACGAAAACTCTATTCCATGTATATTTGGGCCCTTGTTAACGTAGTTGGCAATTTTAGAACCAAAGATCACCACCAACTCTTCTATATACTCTCCAATTTAAAGTAGATCAATTAAGTTTGTGCCTATTTCATGACTCCATCTAGAACTCTGCCAGATTGCCATTATAAATTTTCCAAGTTAAATGAGTCGTAATCAAATGCCTGCAGTCCCATAAAAATCTCCATATAGCCGAGTCACCCCTAGAATTGGCAATTGTTAAGATGAGGCTAGGCGCATTTAAGTCCAAATATTTATTTTAGAATATTCTACACCAAATTTTTCCAGGTGACCTATACATCTTCTAAGTTAGTTTGGACCTTGGGGCCAAGTTCTGCATCCTTGCTTTCCTCAAGCTAGCACCTTCATCCATTTTGGGTCTGTTGGTTCCCAAATCAATAGATTCTCAAGCCCTAAAGATTTATCCAACTTATTATCCACATGCTCAAGATTGGATTGGCCAACGAACGAGATTCAGTCACAAGACTAAAATCTCCTGCACTTTTGGCTCTGCAAGCCCAAGGCGGGTGCACCTAAGTAATGCCTAAATAAACTTCAGCTTCCAATATTCATGGCATTACAAGTTACAATAGATATCCTAATGTGTATATGCCAAGGAAAGTGTATGAAACTTAGATTTGGCTACAATCTCGACTTTTCAACTATCTCTCAACATTTGGGATGGGTTTCTACACTAAGCCTACTCCTAAAACTAACTCCTACAACATGAAAGAAAATACATTTTCATATTTAAATATATGGTTTCCATTATGAGTTCACACAAAAGTAAACATTAGGACAACTCTTTATCAACTTATAGATCCATAAAATGAAGCATAAAATCATGGTAACAATATATAGCATAAAACTAGTAACCTTTGAAATATCACTGCATTACAATGGCAATGCGTCACATAAACATATTGATCACATTCTTATTGATCTTGAAAGTGTACAATAATCTCCAGCACCTGCTTCAAAGAAAGCTTTGACATTCTCCTTGAGCATGAGCCTCCAAGCCAAACACTTATCACAACAAATGTGTGACAAAAACCATTAAAACCCTTGATTTCTCTTATTTAAAAGAAAATTGGCTAACATTTCATACTAGTTTGCTCGTTGTTATAAAAAATATAAATACAACACTCAAAAATATGAAAATGAAGATAAACTAAGTCCTAAGCTACCCTGCAAGTTACATTGCTGACTTGGAGCCAAAATCTGGAAAAGTTGGAACCTCCTTGAGAATGAGAGGAAACGAGAATAAGAAAGTGCAAGGAAAAACCCTAAAGAAGCCCTAGAATGCATCTCATTGGCTTGTGGTTTTTTAGGAATTTTAAATTCCTTTTCATGAAGATTTGCACCTCACCTTTGGATTTTGCAATTTAGAATCTTCACTTTCTCCCATTTTTTGTCCTCAATCTGCACCTTGAGCCTGCTGAAGATTTCTTGAAAATCTGAAAAATCTTCCTTCAGTAGTGTTGGTTGAAAATTTTGTAACCCATGTGAACTTACAAAATTATAATTTCAAACACAACAACATGGATATAAACCCTCCTATTCTTCTGAGGGGAGGCTCCCCCTTCAACTGTCCACTCTATTCTATTAAAACAAGATACAACCTTTAATTTCTATTCTAAGCATGGGTGGTGCATCATCCTATCTTCTTTTTTCAAGATAGATGTTATTCTTTTCCTCATACTTCAGGAAATAATTTACAACATAGAGTAGCGATAATTCTTACAATCTTGATGTTACAAATTAAATCATAAAAGCAAGAATGAGTAAAATAATGGATAAGGAAAGAAGAAAAGTTTCCATGAAGGGCTGAAAGTCCCCCGTTGCTTCTCTGGGACGGGAAAGAGTGCTCAAGCTCAAAGTTTGGAAGTCATTTCTCTCCTATCAACCTTTCTTCTGTAACCCAATGTGTTAACCAATAAACCAAAATAAAGCACAAAGTCTTTAATGAGATTTATGATTATGCTAATGATAACAATTTTTTCTAAACAATGATAAGAGCACAAAGTCTTCCAATCACAATCTTCTTTTTTCCCCAAGATAATGAGATAAAGCACAAAGTCTTTTATTACACCACTTCAATATATTTCAACTAATCTTAACTAGAAAATATCAATGCAAAGCACAAAGTCTTCAAACTAATATAAAGCTCACCAACTTCTATTTTAACAACAATAGCCAAGATATGACACAAAGTTCATAAATCAACAACTGCCTCTACACTTTAACAATATTGTCAACTTACCTTCACTTGAATATGATAAGAATTTATAACAAAAGTGACATAAGAACACTCTCGCCACAAACCACAAATGAATCCAACACAAAGTTTGGATGCCAAAAGCTTTCTTCTTATTTCATCAAGTTGCAAAATCACAAGAATGAACACAAAGTTTCACTTCTCAATTCTTTACTTCAGTAGATTTTTGGCATAAGATTAAATATAATAGATGCGCATTACAAAGAGCAATCTCATATATATAGAGAAGAGGTGCTGAGAAAATCTAGGAAAAACTATGACTAATTCAAAGAAGAGTCCTAAGTGAGTTTAGACTATGAATCTCCTACATGGAAAAACTAAATACATAAATAACACTTCAAGTGTCAATGTTTTATTCAAAATAACATCTAATATGAATTTTTTTTGTGTCACAAGACACTCCATTCTGATCTTGTTTCATGAAATCCTCGAATTTACGTAACACTGCTCTCATCTACTCCTAATCAGGATCTTTGGTGTGACTTGTGATGACCTTGACCCAGGTTATAGAATATCCAAGGCTCTCATAACATTTCTTGTGATTCTTAAGAAGGGAGACTAAATTATCCAGATTCACCTGGATATCAATCAACTTATCAATGGAGGAGAGTGAGAAGACTTTCCTATCAACCTCTTCACCAATCAGCAAACTGAACTCCTTCACAATAGCATCATGGGGTAAAGGCTTCTGAATTTCATCAAGTAAACTACAAGGAAGAGCCGATATTTTCTCAATAATGTTATTACCTTTATCATTACTTTAATTTTGGACTTTCCTCAAATCCTTAACAAGCATCTCCAGAGTATTCATATGATGTTCTAAAATTTCCCTTTGTTCAATGTACATGCCCCTTGAGGGAATCACACCATTGTCAACAAGAATGTCTAACTGAAAATCTTCTAACTTCAACCAAGCGTTGAAGTCTTTTTCATATGTTTCTAACTCAATTGAAAATAAATTCAAAGTATTTTCAATTTCAACTTTTATTTCCTCTAATCCACTTACCAAAGTAACAACTGAAAATAAGAGGTGAGTCCATTGACTCAAAATCCTATCCATCCATTCTCCCACGAGAGCTTGTCTATTCAGCTTGTTTTACAACCTGTGCATCCATTGAAGAAGTTACTAGCTCAATTACCTTAGAGGACTTGGTAATTTTGATTAAAACCTCTGTTAATTGTTCAACTCGTTTCTTCAAATTGTCCTTCTTCACCTTCTCCTCATTGTACATTATCATGAGATGTTGGAAAGAAGATTTAGCATCCTCAATTTTACCCTCATGTGTTTGTTTATCTAGCACAATCCTCTTAATTACATAATCAGTTTGTTGTACTTTGTCAAGATCTATTTCTGGAGGAGGAATAGCCATCTCCACATACTTATTCTTTGAGTCATCCACCCTAACCTTAGAAATAGTTTTGGCCTTTTTCTTACCCTTAGGCTTGACAGGTATACATTAATTAAAATCATAGTCATCAAGTGAAACAACTTGCTTTTTTTGTTTGGGAGTATTTGATACTAACCAAGGGGGTAATGAGGAATCTTCATCTCCCCCAATAGTCAAAGCTTGCATTGCCAACTCTTGAGATTGAGCACTGGTAGTAACAATAGGTGGAGGTGAGGTGACAACAATAGGTGGATTTGAAACAACAAGAACTTGAGGGGGAACTTGGGTCTCCATCATTAAATTACCAAATTCTTCTAACATAGAAGAAGTAACTTATGAGAAATTAGGGAGAAAGATAGTGTCCAAATTGTCATGAGGTGTATCCAAGGCAGATTGACTTGTAGAAGTAGAAGGAATATTATCAACCAAAGGAGATTGAGATGGTATCGATATGACATAAACCAAAGGAACAACGTCAACAATATAAACTGAAGAAGTAATTGGAACATCACCTGATGTAGGAGGAATACCTTCACACATCTCTTGAGACTAGGAAGTACTTGGGAGTTCAAATATACCCTCATCAAAATCTCCTTCAACTTGCTCTTGTTCATTGGCTGGTTCATCTTCTTCTTGAAGTAATTCTTCATTTTCTTCCTCTTCAACATCACCAGCTTGAATCTCTTAATTTGAAGACTCGCCTTGAGATTTTCCTTTTCCAACAGTAAATTTGAACTTAGGACCCCTAGAAGCTATAAGCTCTTGTCTATTCTTGGTCCCGAGTTCAGAAATTTTCCCTTTAGGCCCTGCATCTTCTTCTTCAAAAGATTAAACTTGAAAGGGTTTTAAATGAACACTGTGTATATTCAACCAAACATTAGTGTTGTCAAGAATCCTTTGAAACCTAGCCTTCATAGAAGTATTCTCCTTCTTGGAGCATTGAATGAGAAGCACAGGTAATCCAACAATATTTTCTTTCTCATACACAGGATCAAGAATGTCTTCATCTTCTTCAACATCCTCTGGAACATCAATGAGATCAAAATTCTCAATCTTCTCTACAGTGAGATGACAATAATCCATTCTTTGGATATCTTCCTCTATTCGGCAATCTATCCACGCATCTTCAATTTGGTGCACATGAATGCAATTTTTCTTAATCTTATTCTTCATGCCCCTATAGTCAAAATACTTTCTAGCTTTGAAGAATCTCATGGTTACGCTCCTGATCTCTTCTTCCATAGCACGAGCCTTGTAAATAGAGTTAATGGAGTATATTTCAATGGAAATAGAGAATTTAAGACCTGTCTTATGTGCTCCTGATTGATGCTCATGAATAGAAATAATTTGGCGGGCCAATTCTATAAGAATAATCTTATCAGATGGATACCTTGGTAGTATGAAAGGCTCTCTATCAAAACAACCAATTCTGATATAAGTGAATGTAGGAAACTGCAAGAACATGCAACCATACTCACTTACAACCTTCCAAGCTTCATCAGACACTCTCTTGTTCTAGAGATCTTTGTCAAACAAACACATGTAGTGAGAAAAGAAAGCGTCATTAACCCTTTTGAAGTGAAAAATACTCTCCTTGAGAGTCAACTGAGTAAAGTATTCATAAACAGGAGCCTTGACCATATCTCATGTGGTAGACAATCCTGGAAAAGACCTCATAGAGGCAGTTGTGTAAACCAAATAAGAAGTCATGTAGAATTTCAAGGTAGTGGGCACTTTAGTCAATTGCTCCAATAGGGCATCTGCAATTTGTTTACCCCAAAAAATATTCTTCTTATTCTCTCTGATGATATGAATGTATTGATACATCCATTTGTGATAAGTATTTAAGGTCGGCAAACCCTTTACTCTACTAAGAAGAGTGGTGAGATCATTAATTTACTTAATGAAGTCACTACGAGTAAAAGTCTTAGGCCATCTTGAGATTGTAGACCTAGAAGTCTTCAACCAATTATCATTCATGTTCCTTCGACACTTCTTGAATGCTTATCAAAGTATGCCACTGCTGACTGCATATCAATATCTACATATTGATCTATGGATGAAGACTTGAAGATTGTGTTAGAGAAATCCTTGTCAATCTTGATGAGTGTCTTCCCCTCAGAATCTCTCACTGAACTAGTAGAATAATCATATCGGTTGGCTAAAGCCAATACAAACTCTGGGTTCTATGTGGACATGGGAAAAGCGGCCACCAGATGTATCTCATTGTTAATAGTAGGTTCCATTAGGTATGATATTGGTAGCTCTTTTACCCTCTTAAGAAACTCTTGAAGATCCACGTGACCGATCTCTGTATCCCTAATATTCTCAATATTAGAAGACACTGATGAAGAAGGAAACACTGGATAAATTTCTTGCTTTTTGAACTTCATTGATTTCTTATTGGAGGAGGGCTCTATCATTTGCAATGACAAAACTACAATATAAAAATATCGTCATTTGACATGACTAGCTACCATAGAAAACTTCATTTGATACAAAATAGTTCAACAATCCATCACAAATTGATCAAAATTAATCAATTTGTAAGTGTGTGTTTTAGATGCAAATCGGACTTATAAGTTTGATTTACACTAAGTGCGGAAATCCAAGACAAATGCATATTGGACTTATAAGTTTGATTTGCATCTCATATAAATGTATGACAAAAGATAATGTAAATCAGACTTATAACTCTGATTAACATTATGGGAAAAATTCATAATTCAATGTAAATCAAAGTTATAACTCCGATTTACATTGTATTAAAAATGCAAATTAATCATATGTCTGTCAGGCTTATAGCTCCAATCCACATTTAACCAAATAATAGCAGTGTCGGGCGGGGATATATCCCCGGCCAACACTTCTCAAAGGAAAGCACAGTCCCCTGACCACCATCACTTACACAATGGTGGGAGTCAAGGGTACAAACCCGCCCACCACTCTTTGCAATGAAGGCCATGAAAATCATGGGGAATGGAGATACAACCCCATCCATCACCACAGTCGTAGACTATGGTGAGGGTCAGAGTAATATTCTCGCCCCGCACATTGCGAGCATACAGGGCAAAAAACAAACGAAAGGCGAGGGTGCATGCCCGCCTCACACCATAAAACATTATGGTGTGCAATGGAGATACAGTCCTGCCAACACCATAGAAACTCATTGATAAAGCAAAAAACTAAATCAGATTTTTAATCCGATACATATTTTAATATGTATCAAATTCCAAATTCAATTTCAAAACTAGGGCATGTGAAAATAATAAAGAAAAACTTAAATACTTAGGTAAATCGATACATATGAGGAAGAAAAATGGGGTTTGAAATTCAAACTCTCCAATCCACACAACAATCAATAATGAAAAATTAGGGCTCTAATCAAAGCATAAAAGGATAAAGAGATCCAATTTAAAACAAACTCCAAAATATTAATTACAAATTGTGCATAATTGTTGGTTAATAGATTTTTCTTTTACACATTCTAATTCTTTGACTTATACATGCCCATAAATAAAAGACAAAAACACACCAACAATTGGATAACTGCTTAACAATTAACCTCTGTATACGGGTACAACTCCCCAAGAATGTTTTTTCAATAAGCTTAAACTACGACAATTTACATGCACACTTTTTACTAGAAAGCATTAAAGGCACTTTATTCATATGTCAACACAAAATGAACACTGTAATATTTTCAAGCACAAATTTCTTCTAAAAGCTCACAAACTTTCATTCTCCTAATCGGCAAGATAGACAATTTCAAAAGTTTTCCTTTCACACACTCATATACACTACATTAGAAAGATAACAATTTCCGCAATTGAATCAAATCCTCATAGAGATTTACACTTCAATTCATAAACACACAGATTTATAAGATGGAAAATGCTGCAACTTCATTCACAAACAAAACTGCCTTTCTTTTTCAGAGTACATAGTGTAGACACCTAAAACTGTCATGTCTAATTAAATAAATATCTTTATTTATTTAATTAATTTTAAGCCTAATTCTTCTATTAATTAAATAAATCTTTATTTATTTTATTTATTTATTTAACCTCTTCTAGCCTTATTTCTCATTTAAACAAATACTTTTATTTATTTAAATTATCCTTTTTCCTAAATTAAATAAATACTTTTATTTATTTAAATTATCCTTTTTCCTAAATTAAATAAATACTTTTATTTATTTAATTGGTCCCACTATATCCTAAGGTATTCAGTCGATAGGAACAACCTACAAACAAGATAAAAGACCAAGGAATTGGGTGTGAACCACCCAGTGTTGTGGCTACTAAGTCTGAATGCAAATCTCCTCTAGTGGTGCAAGTGTCTCTTGATATCAATAGTCCTAAGAGTGTTTCCAACAAAGAATCTATTGAATATATCACCAACCCTCTTGAGAACTCACATAGCTTTACCATTTCATCCATTCATTCCATTTCCATTCCTCTCCCAGACTTGGATCAACAAGAATTTCAAAAGCCCTTACTAATTGGGGATCCAAAATCAAGCTTTCAAAAGAAAAATCTAAAAGTCAAAAATAAAGAAAAGGCCTTTAGCCCAAATCAAAATCAAAAGCTATTGGACTCTGAAAAAATTAAGGTCAAGGATAAAAATCCTATGAAAGAAAAAGAGCAAAAGTTGATCTCCCCTAATATCAAAATAACTGGGGGCAAAAGTTCTAATATTTCAAGTCAAAAAACATACTTGTTGATCCCAAGTCTGCATCATGCTATCCTACTTTCACTTCTTTTCACAATCATAAGCCTTCATCACTCATCCACTTGTTTTGCACATCCTTTCCCTTCTGGCGATACATCATGGACCTTTAAAGGAGCTTCCTCAAAGGACTTTGTTGTTAAGGATGCCCAAACTTCTTTAGGTGACACACATATGGGACTATGTAGTCCACACACTAGTAATTCTATCTTAGTTCCTTTATCAAGGAAGACAGTCACTCGAGCTACACATCATTCAGTTAAGGAATGACGCAACTAAAATCATAAGGTAAAGCCTCACACATTTGAGGTAGGTGACTTAGTTCTCAGAGAAAATCCTAAGAATCAGCAAGATAGACAGAAGAAGGACAAGTTTGAACCAAATTGGCTTGGTCCCTATGTCATCACAACAACCTATGGATCTAGTGCATATCTGCTCTAAACCCCAGAGGGCGAACCTTTGGAGGATCCAATCAACAACATGCACCTTCGTAGGTTTTACACATAGCTCTTTAGAGTATACCAAATAAAAAATACAAAAAAATAAAAATAAAATAAAAATACAAAAAAAAAATTCAAAAAAATTCAAGAAAATACAAAAAAAATCATTTAAAAATAAAAAATCGTTACTTGGTGAAAACCTGGCAAACAGGTACCTTGTGACACAAAAAAAACTAAAAAAAAATTGAAAAAATTAAAAAAATTAAAGAGAAATAAATTCGTCCAACGGTGAAAACCACTTCAGTGGCGCCCTGGGAAAGTACCATGGTGAAAACTGGGTCACCGACGCCATGTGTAGAGACATTGCTCCTCCCTCCTTCAAGATTCCATTTCATCCTTTCACTTTACACACACTCGCAACTCCTTCCATCCATAATAAATCAACTCCTATCTGTGGCTAAGGCTAATCCTAAGTCTAGTGATGGGTGTGGAACTAAGAGCATCACACGTTTTGAGGAGTACAGTTTCTTCCAATTTTCTTAAGTCTATCCGTGCACAATCCGCAATAAAGAAATAGATGCATCGCCAATCCGCAATAAGGTTTCATCTTTTTCACAATAAAGTATCAGTTTCATGGATTCGGTTAGTTTCAGATGAGACATAGCAGCAACGGGCTTCAACAAATCAATCTTTCAACAAACAGACAACATTATGGTTCAATGCTATCTATCCTTTTGTGCAAGTAAACATTGTGACCACAATCAAATAAGACTTATACAAGTGACAAGAGGCACTAAACTTGAGGACTATAGTGAATGTTGGTGTCGAGTCTTGATTTTCTTTTGATTTTATCTTCTGGTAACATGCCTTTTAGCTTTTCCAGGATGTCTCTGACTAGAGATTTTATCTCCAGGATGTCTTTGACTAGAAAGGCAAGGATGGGGTATCATCACCTATTTTCTTTGTTGTTTGTGGATTGTCTCTTAGTAATGCTATGACTTGTCCAAGGATATGAGGACACTATGAGTCTAGTGTGAACTGGCGCATTCCTTGTTTGCAACTGTCTGATCTCCATGCAAATGGGTACAATGACTTTCTAGGTCGAACATATACCTGGATTGTCATAACCTACTTGCCATAATAAAGCTCAATGATGATAACACACAAGAAGCTCTTTCACTTTCATTTCTTCTATCTTCCATCCCCCTTTCTTGATTGACCTCCATAGTCATTCCCGAGTCCGTGTAGCCCGCTATCACATGACTGAGTATAATGACACACCAAAAACATTTGCATTTCATGTAGTTTGCACCTGCATTACCGCATATCTCATTTCATACATACATATAGATATCATAATTACATCACATCCTGCACACAACACATGTTAGCACATTTTTTACATTCTCATCATATAAATAGTTATGTACATTATCATATTCATCTGCATTTCATACATTCACATTTTCATCATGCATAACATATAAAACATAAAAGAACAAAAATATTGCATTTTCATCATGTACATATTTGCATCCATATCATAAGCATCACATAGAAACATACATCATAAAACATATAGAAGCATCACATAGATACACATGCATATAGCTGCCGCAAGGATGAATCATCTCATATATATATATCAAAATCATAAGTGTCATGATACAATGATGTCAAATACATATGGCTACAATCACCTGAAGGTGTCATCATACAAAATGGTACAAAACTGATACATAGGGAGCCCTCTAAGGCTATGATGAACTCCCTCCCTCAGAGCCGGCTGGCCTCGACGGAGTCTGAGCCCTGGAAGGACCTGCCCTAGGATCATCTCTCTTGTCCCCTCTATCTGGTGGTGGTGGAAGACCCATAACCCCACCGCTAGACGCCTGTCTCTTGTCTCTCCCTCCAGTGGTCGTCGCAGTCTGCGATGATCTACCAAAGCTCCTAGCCCACTGCTCCATAGTATAGGTCTCTCTAGTAGCCTATCTCCTCCTTGGCCTGCATAACATAGGCGTATCTAGCTCTTGTGTCCTTTGCTGCCTGCCTCCCTGCCCTTAGTGTTGTCTCAGCCTCTATATAGTGCTGAATAGCCCGATCCCTCTCCCGCTCAGTGTCCCTCCGCTGTCTCTTGAGCTTAGCTGTCTCCCTCTCTAGATCCTAGATCTCATCTGCTTATCCCTGACAGATCTCCCTCAAAGATAGTAACTCATCCTCCTCCTCTCCCCCCTCACCCTATCCATGTCCTTGTGGCTGCTCCTGTCCCTGTCCCTATCCCTGTACCTATCTGGGAACTTGTGCTGCTGGCACCTGTAAAGGCAATCCATCTCCGCCCCTCACTATGTGAGCCTGCCGAGCCTGTCTCTCCTCTCCACCCTCTCTCCTTGAAGCCACTCTCCTCTCTACTACTACAACCCTGCCTCTGCCATCTCCACTATCATCTCCATCACCTCCACCATCTCCATCTATCAACTCCCCTGGATCCGTCAGCCGTGGAAACAAATGATCTGCCCAATATGTAGTGTACTCTACATCCATCTCTGCATCCTCTACATCTGCCCATATATCCCAAGGCATGGGAACCATCTCTACCATCTATGTCACAACCTGATCATAAGAAAGTAATGGCCCCAAATGCACCTGATCCCTCACTATCCGTGCATACATCCCTGACCCCGTGGCATCCGCTGTATCCTGCCCAACTGCGTACACACCCTATCTATCAACTGCCTCTCAATAATATATGGTGTTCGACCAATCAGATACCTACTCCTGAATACATATGGTAGCTCCACTGCGTCATCCTCCCACTCCTCACAATCTCAGTATGACCTCCATACCACACTGTCTATCTTGTCAATCACCTGACGCCAGTACTCCAGTCTCCCAATCTGTGGTTGCGACGTAATCATATCATATAAGTGAACATAGCTGCGCCCATGTCCTCTGCCTCTGAAGTGGATTGGTCATGTAACCGACAGATGCTCATATGCCCATACCTGCAGTAATGTCACCCCGACTCCCAATCTTGCTGACCCATGATACACAAACTGATGCATCTCATAATATAGGTGTGCGAGCAGACACGGTCCCCATGCAAACCTGGTGTGCTCTGTCACCAATGTCTCAAGTGTACTCCCCCATCCCACAGCCAACACTCGTGTCGCCCTATCCGCACAGAGGAATCCACTAATCACTCCTGCCAACACTGCTGGTAGCGCTAATCCTGTCCGTGTCATGGTATCCCAAGCCACATGTCCAGCCCTCATCTCCAGTCCTGGATCCTAAAACACTCATCTCAGTGCATCCATGTCTCCCTCTCAGTCGTAAGGAACTAATTCCCCATCAATCGGTATCCTCAGTATCCTATATACATCCTCTAAGGTGACTATCATCTCACCCATCGACAAATGAAAAGTACAAGTCTCTGAGTGCCATCTCTCAGCTAGCGCAGCCAACAATCCCATGTTCGCCCGAAACTCAAGCACATACAGAATATGTCGCAGGCCAATAGCCTCAACCGCTGCTCTATCCTCGAGTGTTAGCTCCAGTCGTAAACTCTAAGTCGACGAGAATCTCTCTCGTGACTCCAGCATAGGTAGGTCCTCCTGCAGTCAAGCAAATCAACTGTGTCAATTTTAGTAGCACTCCCTGTTCATTACAAAGTGTTGCTTTCTATCCTAGTAGCATTCCCTATTCATCACAAAGTGCTGCTCTCTATCCTAGTAGCATTCCCTGTTCATCAGAAAGTGCTGCTCTTTTTAGTACTCCCTATTCATCACAAAGTACTACGTTTTGGCATTCCCTGTTCATCACAAAGTGTTGCTCTCTTTTTTAGTACTCCCTGTTCATCACAAAGTACTGCTTTTTTATCCTAGTAGCATTCCCTGTTCATCACAAAGTGCTGCTTTGATCCTATCCTAGGGCCTCTACTTGAGTGTATCCTCTTGAGTAGTTTCTTGATTGGCAACCCTAGCCCTATATGCTCTTCTAGTCTTCCCTAGAGGACCTGCTAGAGTGTATCCTCTTAGCAGCTTATCCAATTGACTCAACGTATGTTCATCACAGAACTGCCGATTTGGCCTTGAAGACATAAACACGCATTCATGACATAAACGCGCTTACGTATTGCACATACACGCCTGATCTACACAGACGCGCCCCTGCTCAGCACAGACACGCCTATCCTGCACAAACGCGTCTGCACAACACATATGCGCTCGCATTGAACACAAATGTTGTTGCATTCATAGACACGCCTGGTCCAAACACAAACACACCTAGCCTACCCAGATGCACTTGGCACCAACACAAACGTGCCTTAGCATTTTTTGCCCCCCGCTTGACATACCTAAAGCACATTTATTACCTACCTAACATGCATTTATGACAACATTTAATGTGATAAAGTACAAGGAGGTTTTGCGGTGCTCACCGGCTCTCCTGCATCTGCTGGCCTCTGAAATCGGCGAACGTGATTGAATCTATGCACCAATGCCATAACTGTTGACTACTCTTTTCTCTTTCTACACTCTAATCTCTTAGGTGTGTGGATGACAATGAGGATGTTTTCCCTCGTAGTCTATCTTATAGACTACCCTAGCCCTAGTCTCCCGTATCAGTCTTCTTTATCCCGCGACTCTGTCACTCTATCTTGTTAGTTCATTCTAGCCTTTCTTTCTTATCGAGAGATTGTCTGCGATCTTTCCAGACATTTTCATCCAATCTCTCGAGGGGGAATATCATTCCCATCTTGCGGCAACTTTTTATTTGTTTATCTTATCTTCTTTGAAACAACGCGACAAGCTGCATTGTCTCAAAGAACGGCAAAATGTAGACACCTAAAACTGTCATGTCTAATTAAATAAATATTTTTTATTTATTTAATTATTTTAAGCCCAGTTCTTCTATTAATTAAATAAATCTTTATTTATTTAATTAATTCATTTATCCTCTTTTAGCCTTATTTTTCATTTAAATAAATACTTTTATTTATTTAAATTATCCTTTTTCCTAAATTAAATAAATACTTTTATTTATTTAATTGGTCCCACTTTTTCTATTAATTAAATAAATCTTTATTTATTTAATTAATTCATTATTCTTTTCTACCCATGACACATGTCATTCATCTCTTAATTCATACACTACCTACCCTCTCATTATTTTCTTATTTCTTTTACCTACCCTCTAATCTTAGCCGACCATTTATCATTTACACCTCTCAATCTTATCCCTCCATTTTCTTATAGTGTCTTCTATATAAGGAGATGTGTCCTTCATTATCAACCCCCGACTACTCTACGCTTTCGAACTTTCATATGCGATCAAGCCTACTTGCAACCACATTTCCGTTCTTTGTTGAGCTCTTGTGCACACATAAAATCTAAGAGCAAATATATCAATCAAGATCAATGGAGATAGGAAGAATGGAGATCCAAACCCTATTGGACATGTGATGGTATAATCTTTGTGATTTCATTTGATTTGCATTGTCTTAGGTAATCTTCATATGTTATGGTGGATCTTTGTTATTGTTAGGCTAGGATTTTGTGGTTGAATTCATTTAGTCTTTCATTATTGTTGTTATCCATTTTCACCATAAACACATAGCATTACAAAAAAGAAAATAAAGCTTTTTGTTCTATCTTAATCCAAAAATTCTTGGACCTTTTACAAGGCTTTTAATCAAGTATATATAGCCGCCAAGCTATGATAGTTTGTAACAATTGAACCAGAGTAAAAAGATTAACTCTTCATGAGAGTTAAAGAAGTTTATCCTTAAAACTGAAAAACAACAACTAAATAGGAAAAGTGACATAAGCCGCGAGCAATAGTGGTGCGATTAGGCTCCTGTAGATGACGTGGCTTCCACCTGTTTGTCCTGCGATGAAGGGGTGCTTCGAATATTTCGCCATTCCAAATGTGCTGAGGAGAAGTTGAGAATAAGCTAATAACGTGGAAGACCAATATGTAGAATTCACTACTTCCACACTTCTTTCTTTTTGCTCAACCTTACCCTTATGCGTCTCAAGATGATTGAAGCAAACCACTAACATGGATTCAATTCTTGCAATTTTCGAGAAATCCTCTATTGTCAAGGATTTTGCCTCTTGGATTTGTTACACTCAATCTTTGAAAGCTTGAATCATATCAGATGAGTCCTCAAGCGTCTGCTTATCTTCTTTTAGGAGTTGAAGATCTATGCACTTCATGTCTTTCTGCATAGTATTAGTTAGTTCTTTTAACTCCTTCAAAATCTTAATGGATTCTTCATGTCCTTGTTCAATAATTGAATTTCTCCACTCAATATTTTCTTTGCATACGAAAAGTACATTGTCATCAAGACCATGTACCGACTTTTCTGCTAGGAAATTCATTACTCCATACCTCTGTGTATCCCTCATTTGCTTCAATACAACCACCCACTTGCTTTTCTCTTTTTTTCAAGCAACTATTTTTGTTTCCAACTCCTTACCTACAGACTCTGCATTTTCAAACACCTTGACCAGATCAAAAATGTACCTAGTACCTTGTTGGTCAATTGATTCCAGCCATTCATTGAAGACATATGCAACCATTCGACTTCTTTGAACCTGATCAAGCAGTCTCTTATTCATTGGGGATCTTGGATCAAACGACAAAGGAACTTGAGAAAGCGGTTGAGGATTAGGATCCTGTATAGCATTGATGTATTGGGCCATTTACATTATGATCTGCTTCATTTCATTTTTATCCTTTTCATCTTTCCAAGTTCTGGTGAGAACTCTTTTAGTGGAAGTCTCCAAGTGCTTAGCATCCACAAATCGAGAGGTCACCCCTAAGTCAATATTTTCAATGACGAAGTCCTTCTCAGTGATATTCTTTGCATATTTATCTATAGGGGGTCTGGCCACCTCTGTAATCTAATGTCCTGTTTGGTCATCCACATCAATCATCGCTTCAGTCTTAAGTCTCTTGGACTTTGATGTTCTTCTTAGACATTTACTAACCATGTCCTCCATTGGGATTGAGATGGGAATTACATTCCTTTTCTTGGTAAGCGAAGCATTTAACCATTTGGGAACAGTAGATGTTTCCCTGGGTGGTGGTGATTGTTGGTTAGTAGTGACAACAACCATGGCGTTCACAAAATCCTCAGGTTCTTGGATTTCCTTTCCCTTATCAGCGGCACCTGTAATGAGCTTGTCCTACATCTAAGCATCCATTGCCCCTTGAGTTTCTTCTTCGAAATACAAACCTACTACAAGTGAACTTGTAAGGAGTTTTTGTCTGCTTTTCCTACTACGAGATCTGGTGACACGAGCAGGGGCGAAACCTAGAGAAGATTCTCCTAAATTTGCAATTTTGGTTTTCTCCGTCCTTTGTTTCTCATTACCTACAATATCAATAGCAATGTCAGAAGGAGAAAGAGATGCTTGAGAAGATGCATGAGTTCGACCAACTTTTCTACACTTAGGTGCAGATATGGGTTGTTGTCCAAAACGACAATCTTTCAGCCATCTTTTTGTCCGTCTGATCACATTGAAGGTTCTAGCCTAAATGTTGTCATCCTCTTTCCTATCCCAATCAACTTCTGGGATAGTTTTCCCTTGTATTTTCTCATTGAACTCAAGATAAACAACTTCCTCGCCTTCATCTTCTTGTACATTAGAGATATTCATAGACAAACCCATTGTCACAATTTGTTGAACTGTGAATCTCGACCACAATCTTCTTCTGACTTCAAATTCATCACCACAGTTCTCCCAGTAATCTTCTAACTGAGGTTCATGAAAAAAACCATCATCAACATTTAAGTTCTCTATAGAAAACCTTCGGCTGTCAAATTTATGTCTAGCAACATACAACTGCAGATTGAACTTCTTGAATTCAAGTTCAAGGTTCAAGGCATCTGAAACTGATGTACAACTATAGTATCCCAGCTCTACTAGAAAGACAACCCCAAAATTTCCTCCACTTCTTTTATCAATATAAGCTAGCTGTCGACTGACTTCAATTAAAATATAGCTATCTAGAGCATACCTGGGTAGCCTGAAAGGTTCACCTTGAAAGCCGCCAACTCTAATATATGTGAACTGAGCAAACTGGATAAAGAAACTACCATAAATACCAATAAATTCCATTGTTTTTGTCAACAATCTCTTGTTTGTATTACCCTGCAACTCATGAACTAATCTTCCTACAAAAATGTCATTCCATCTCATGAAGTTTTCTGCATATCTCTGCTCCTCCAGGTGAGGATAGTATTCATATACCCTTATTCCATCAATCCAGGGTTCATGGTGTAAGCCATTCCAATCTTGGGTGCAAGCAAGCATATAAAATAGGTATGAAGATATATAGAAACCACTCATCCCCATAATTTTGTTTAAACTCTCATGCTTTGCAACAACTTGTTCCCAATCTAGGTAGGAACTTCCATTCAACGTGACTTGGGATGTAGAAATGCATCCAGTCTTCCTAGTAAAAGACATGAGAATTTCCTTTCAATCTATTCAACAGAACAACAATGTCCCATACCTCTGTTATGAAATTCTCTCTAGTGAGTGGCCTTGGTAACCTGGAACCTCCTTTTTGAAATTTCAATAACCAGTTCCTGGCAATCACACTTCTGTAAGTGATCTTCTTCTTAGAAAAGGAGTTGAAGTACCAATGGTCCAATCTTCATATGGCTCCTTGTGAGGAACTCCCATAGCTGCCATTACGGTCTCCCTGTCAATTTTCAACAACACCTCACCATTAATGTCCCTGATACACCTGTGTTCTGCATCATACCGGTTCATACATTCTAAAACTAGCTTTGGGCATGGTGCAGCGATGAGAAATGTAGCAGCCTCAACCAAACCACTTCTTACAATTTTCTCCATCATAGAATTTTGTGCTGGGTTCTTAACTCTCTCAAGAAAATCAGAGAGGTCTGCCTGTGCGAATGAAGTGTCACCCATCTCTGGAAGCGAGCTAACTAAACAGGAAGTGTGCCCCAATTTCGGCAGAGTTGGCCTCATGATGGCCCCTCTCATATTTATCAAATAATTTCAGGAATGAAATGAACTCTTCTACACAACAAAAGGGAACAAACAACTAGCTTTTGAACAAGTAAATACAACAAAAGAGGAAACAATTGAAACTAACCTAAACCCGACAGCAAATTCTCGAAAACCTTATGAATGTAGATACAATACCTTCAACTTCCCTTGCTTTCACGACTACTGAGAAGGTACTATAAAGATTGCTAGCTTTTTGCAAGAAAAATGGACAAAATCACTCTCAAATCCTAGCTAACTATACCAATTAAGTAAGCTCCTGTGAATTGACACCTGATTTGATGTATAACTGGCATGCATTTAATTTCGGGTCATTCCATCACACGACACACGAATTACCATGATTGCTTGCCATAATTAGAAACTAACATTTCAAACTCCCCAGAATATTCTCCTTTCCCACCGTCATTTTTCCTCCATGATACACACACCATTTCTAAATGAACCCTCAGACTATGAATTTCGAACTTTGAACCTTGAACCTTGAACCAAGAATCGAAAGGTTCAAGTTCAATATTGAGAAATAACACAGAATAAAACATAAAACGGTCTCTACGACAAAACAAAGGGTAATGAACAAGCAAAGACATAACTGACGCATGATCAACTTTGAACCTTGAACGTTGAACCGAAAGGTTCAAAGGTTCAAGTTCAATACAAATTTTCAACAAAGAGCTCGGCTTTACCATAAAACAAAGCAACAGAGCCAACTATCTTTAAAGTGCGCTTTGAACTTGAACTTTGAACTAAGGAATGGTTCAGTGACTTGGGTTCAAAGGGAGGAAATACACGACCGAAAAGGGAAAATAAACATTAAAGGGAGACCTTCGAATTGAAACTCGAAGAAAGGGAGGGAGGACTAACAATAATAAAATGTGTAAATAGGACCTATAGGTCCGATTTGCACACATTAATTACTAAGTGCAAAATCGGAGTTTAAACCCGTTTTTGCACTAAATAATCGAAAGAATGCAAAATCGGAGTTAAATTCCAATTTCACACTAAAACAAGGATGTTCAATTTTTATGTTGAAATTTTGACATTTTAACTTAAAGAGGGAAATTCAACACTGAATCGTTAAAAATTCGGAAACAAAGAGACAACCAAAAAGCCTCATTTTCTTGACTTTGAAAGAAAAGAGGATGAATTATGAAAAATTCATAGGGGTTGCCTCGTTTTCAAGCAAAATAAAAACGAGGACAACAAGTAGCTTGTCCAATTCAATATCTTTCTCATTGTCCAAAACTTTTTAATTTTAGTTTGTTGTCCTTGTCAATAACACACTTTCCCGCCTGAGTC
Organism: Cryptomeria japonica; assembly: GCF_030272615.1. Lineage (NCBI taxonomy): Eukaryota > Viridiplantae > Streptophyta > Pinopsida > Cupressales > Cupressaceae > Cryptomeria > Cryptomeria japonica. The sequence goes on along the minus strand of NC_081407.1, from coordinate 500,184,898 downwards.
CCAAAATAAAAATTACCTTGTTCAGCTGGAAATATTTCACTTGGTAATTATTGATAAAAAAATTACCCCCTCTCCATAGAAAAAAATATTTTATGTATATTCCTTTTACTCAAAGGTATTTCATTTTTGACAAAGCCCTTTCATTTGCCATATTCCCCTTTTACAATTGACTCTCATTTTCCTCTGGTAAAGAAAATTCACTTGAATAAGAAAATGTTACTCCCTGTTCTCTATAATTTATTTTTACCCGTGAGCATGAACTTTATTCCATCCCTTTTGTAGGTACATTTCCCCTTCTCTACGATAAATTTTGTCTTTTACTTGCACAACATCCTTCCCTTCCTCTACCTATGTAATATTACCCTCTTAGCACCCGATGATTTTTCATAATGAGAATAGTTCCCATGCTGCACTTTTACACTCTATTGCTGAATTTTATCTTCTTATACTTATTCATCTTCCGACTGCCTTTTACCCGTGGAAGCACTTTCCTAGTAAAATAAATATATTTCATTTTACCCATTCACTTGACAAGTCTGCAATGCCACCTTTCACTTCTTTCCACTCCATTTTGAGTTTCTAATCAATATTTCTTTGGGAAGTAGTGAATACATCTCAACACCAAAATAGTTTATATTATCAGTAAATAACAATTTTTATTTTCTTATCCCCAAGATTACCCCGATCCTTCCTCCATGGCTCTTATTCTGGGGTAGCACATAATCTGGACCTAGAAGACACATGCAAAAATGCAGATTCTTGCATATAGTATTACTCAGGTACAAGAGCATCGAATCTTATCCCTCTAGTTTCCCTTTGAATGTAATATTTACCATCATTGGACCACACTCGATTCTAATGCTTCATCGTTATTAACAAACATATCTCACAATTTTCTTAATAGTGCCTTTGATACTAAGAGTGATAGAAAACATTGGCAAATCCATGTTTACAGTTCACCGCAAAATTTTGATCTTTCAAAGAGAATACTCATACAACCACAAATCAGCCCTTTGTCTAGCCACACCCTCTTCAACCACTTTACTCCTACATTGTCACAGTATTCAAAGTGATTTGAAAAATGACGTCCTTATCATTAAAATCGAGAGGGAAGCTCTCAAGCAATCTATTATTAGGTCCTCCTGTTCATAGGCATCATTGTTTAGGCCTGAGACTCGGTGAAAGGATGGGATCTTCAGACAAAAATGCCCTTGATGATATTTCTTTCTTCACAGGCTACTGTGATGAAAGGGTGTCAATCCTTGCATTACCACGCCCATCTGTTTTCTCAAAATCGAAACGGTAGAGTGTGTCCACGTCCAAACCCAATCTTGCAAGAATGATTTTTGTGGTTGTTTGGGCGAGATCCTAAAGCGTTGAGGCATACATGTTGCAACTGTCTCGTGGCAAGTTGTTGTCGTTTCCTCATCCAAAAGTGGCCATATACTTTCACAGACCTTTGACACTGAATGCGAGTTGGGTAAGTCACCGAAGCAAATGATCTCGTTCATGACAAACTCACTGTATCCATTGTTTGTGCTGCATGCAACAACCCTTTCTTTAGTTTCTGCTGGCACAGAAATAATTATTTCGTTGTCTGTCAAAAAGCTTAACAATTGAGGATTCACTATGCAAACCTGAGCATAGAAACCAAAACTATTTCCTTGAACCCTTACGCTGTGCATGTCTCTCAACATACACCTTCGCATTGCCCTAACTTTTCATCGCTTCAAGGGTTGTTTGTTTTGTTTTGCTCTGTTGCCCCGCACAGTATCTCCATTTGTCCTTGTTGTTATGCGGGGTAGCGGGGAGAAGACTTTCCCCACTCGTCCCCTTCTCCCATGTTCAGCCTGGGAGGCTCCATCCTGCCGTGGGTTTTCTTTTCCCCTTAGCTTTGACTTTTGGGTTACGTCGCACTGCCGCTTGATATCTCATTTCCTACTTGCGGGATAAGTGGAAGGCACTCCACCCCTCCTCTCTGCTTGAACTCTTACCCCGTGGAGTTCTTTGGGTGCCTTTAGACATAGTGCGGGGTAAGGGAGATACAGATCCCTTGCATCCCCACAAAGAGTCTTATTTTTTCACCTTTACCATGCGGGGAAGAATCATGAGTTCGAGCACATTAATTTATATATACAAATCTTGTGCGGCCCCTCCATGCTAATTCTCTTCCCACGATCATAAGGCATGTTTATATTTTAACCTTAAACGCCACATTATTGAAATATTGCCATGGCTGGGTTAATTACATTAAAAATGTAATTAATCATTTCGCATTAAATAGTTATACAATGATTTAATACTCTAGCTTCTTTTGCCTCATTATTTAGGGTAACTCATCAACTTCAACAATTTCATTTGCTCCTAACTATTTCGATTAGTTCAAAAATGATATTATTTAAATCATTTTGATATATATTTCCTTTGGCGGACTCAAATGGTCACCATGGGCCTCATCATTAGTTCGGCCTCAAGTGAGCTCGACTAATTTTTGTTTCTTGTTTTTGGGCAACTAACCCACTCAGAATGCTTCAAAATACTGACTGGAAGCACTTTGAGTTCGAAAATTTACACACATCATCATTTAAATTTGATGTTTATCGTTTTTGGTCTATGGCCAAAAACACTTGAGTAACTCTCGAAACCGGCCTTAAAAACTGACTTAAACACCTTGTTGAGGCCTGCAAGTTGGCACATTGGCAAATTGTCATATAGAGAATCCAAGGCATCAAACAAATTCTCAAAATGATATCTGAGGCAAAAGATATTAATCCTCAAAGTTGCGTACTCAAACTTATCTGAAACTGAACCTGTCAAATCAACCTGGAAACCCTTCAATCACTGATTGGAAAAAATATCAAACCTTCGCTTTAGGGGCTGCCACTTGGTGAGCTGATACATTTGGATACCTTGAATAGGTGTGCAAGAGGGATTGCTCTAATTTAATCACATGTGCAAAATTTTAACCCTCAAAGTTGCCTCCTCTGAAAATTCTGGAAACACTGCTTGTCAAACCTTGAAAAATTCAGTTTGGAATGGGCCTTGAAAAAATAGCAAATGATGAGCTGGGAAGCTATAAACTGGCACAATATCGGATAATGTTACAGAGAATGCTAGGAAACATTCAATTTTCATGTAGGTCATTAGGGTCAACAAATATCAAATGCAAGGCTACTTTCTGCAGATTGTGCACAGTCAACTTGCAAAACTGAACTTTTTGCAAATGGAATGGACTTTGAAAACTCATCAAAAAAATTCATGGGACCAAGCCAACTGACATGGGACTTTAAAAAATTGTAGATAATCATGGACAACTATCAGTTAGGCTTAATGATCAACGAGAACAAAGATGAAATTCCTCAAAGAGGGCTTACTCGGAAAGGTTAACAACTGCAAATCAGCAAACCAACTTTTGGACCTCCCAACAAGGGCATCGAAAATACACCAAAACTGATCAAGGAGGTTGTAAACAGACATATGACTTCTCCAATAGGTGATTAACACTCTCCCAAGAGGGTTTTTCATGATACTTCATACATGCCAAAATACAGGCTCTCAAACTGAGCTACTCAAGCTGATTCAACAAGGTGCTTTTTGAGTGCAAAAATCAAAATTTCGAACTTGGGCCTTCAAAATTTGACAAATTTTTTGAAGTCCCAACAGAGCCTACAAACTGTTTCCTAGCCAATCAAGGGAATCATTCTCACCTCCTTCAAACCCTCCCATAGAAACTTTTTCAAAATTCTCCAATATTTCTTCAATCTTGTGAGTAAGTGAGAAGCAAGACATGACATAAATGAGCATAGCTGATAATACCGACTTGATCATTACTGATCTTCCTGCTAATGATAGCCATTTATTTTTTCCACAATGTTGCCTTTATTCTACATCTCTCCACTGCAACTTATGAATACCTAGACATGCATAACCCATCAAATAGAGGCACCTAAGGTATTTTGCAAGGAAAATGACAATGGTAAAACTAAGTTTATTCTTGATCTTTCGCTGCAGTCCCCTCTTGGTGTTAAAGAAAAAAATTATTGACTTATTTTTGTTCATCACTTGGCTAGACTGTTGTGTATATATGTCCAATGTTTCCTTAATTTATTCCGCCTTCCTCAAATTTGCTTCCCCAAACAACGTAATTTTGTCTGCAAATTGGGAATGGGTTACAGGCTCACAATTTGCAGCCACATTGATGCCTCGCCATTCTCCATGCATCCTCCGGTATTGGATAGCTCTTCCAAGTATAGACAATGGGTCCCCTTATCGAACATTGTTTGTCGGCTTAAAAAAACTAAATAGAGCACCATTGATAGAAATGGAAAATATTACAGAAGTCACACAAAATCTAATCAGAACTCGATCCAATGATTGTAGAAACCCAGCTTCTCCATTGCCTGAAATAAAAATTCCCATACTACTCTATCATACACCTTGCTCACATCCAATTTTATCATCATCCCCTTTATGTTTTTCGATTTCAATGTATGGATGACTTTATTCATTAGGATGATGCAATCTGAGATGTCCCTTCTCGGTATGAAATTGCTTTGTTCCTCAGAAACAATTTCACTCAAAACATTTTTGAGTCTATTGGCGAATACTTTGGGAATCATTTATATAATGTGTTATAGAGAGATAGGTATAATCATTGAAATACTGACAAGATTGATTTTTTGGAATTAAGGCGATAACAGTGTTATTGATCTTGGACATACATTTTTTTAAAGCGAAAGTCTTCCACAATTCACCAAATGTCCTCTCCCAAGAAAGGCCAATATTTATGAAAAAACTTCACAGGAAAGCCATCTTGGCCTATTGATTTGTTCGGATGAAACTGGAATAAAGCCAACCTGACCTCTTCAATAGAGACGGGATCACATAACATCTGATTATATGCCTTTGTAATTAACTTAGGAATATGACCCATCTCACATTCAGGGTTGCTCCTCACATTATTACTGTCAAGTATACCTTTGAAATATTGGACCGCCTGCACTTCTACCTCAGATATGCCAAAGGATTTAGACCCATACTCCTTAATGATTTCCTCAATCTTGTTTGCCACTCTTCGAGCCTGAACAGATGAATGAAAAAATTTCGTATTCAAATCTCCCACGCTCAACCAAGCTTCCCAAGACTTATCCTTCCAGTAGGCTTCCTCTCTTGCCAAAACTTCCTTTAATTATGAAGTCGTAGTTTTTTCTCTATCAAAATATTCTCTAAACATACCAAATTGAATTACTTTTTCATTCAAAATTGCAATCTCCTGCTTGATTATGAGTTTTTTTTTAAAATGTTTTTGAAGACCCTATCATTCGACTTGTTCAATCTTCCCTTAATATGTTGCAACTAAAAAAAAAATGAAAGCTAGGCGTGCCATTCACCTTGCACTCATTCCACAGGCTTTGATGAGCTCAATAATGTTGTTGTCGCACCACCACATACTATCAAGTTTAAAACATGCCTTGAGTAGTTGTGTGTTGCCTCGTATTTCGAGTTCTACTAGGAAATGGTCTGAGATGGAAAAAGGGAGGATTCTAGATGTTGTAGTACATGACTCATTAGCCCATTCCAGAAAGATAAGAAATCGATCAAGCCTTTCTGCAATATTAAGGAAGTCCCAACTCCGATTTGTCCAAGTAAAGATGCCATTTAAAGTAGGACAATCCATCATTCTTGAATGTAAGACAAAATTATTGGAAACACCACCTTTTTTCTCAAATAAATTGAGGATTGTGTTAAAATCCCCACCAATTGAACTTTCTATTCCTTCTTTGATTCATAAAGCCTATAATTGCCTGCCAAGTCATGAGTCTTCGTTGGATCGTAAACACAAATCATCATGAAGCGTCTAGTTATGGTTAGACTTGAGCATTTAAACTGACAATTATTTTTCCTTCCACATAATGCCCAAACCCCCTGTCGAGTCATCAAATCCTTGAAAAAACCCTTTCCACCATTTGCAATAATTGAGAAACTTAATCCCTTCCTCCACAAACATTTTTGTTTCCTGGAGAAAAAACATATCACCTAAAAATATCTGAAGTTGATGCTTAATTAAGCGTCATTTTCCTTGAGATTCCATTGTTTCCCAAGGGAGGGACTTCCTCCCTTGGTACTTGACAAGAATTTCCTAATGCTTGTAAAGTTTTTCTCTTCTCTCAACTATCTTAATGATTTACTTCCTTTTCCACTCCTTTTGTAGCCTGATTTGGTAAGTCCCAACGCCCTTGCAGCCGATTGGGAAATACCCCTTTTCCTCAATTATACTCGGGTCATCCTCCACTTGATCATTCTCTGATTCATCCTCTGATACATCAACTCCTAGTTCATTGACAGAACCCTCATTGCGGATTACCTCTTTAGGAAAATCTTTAGTGGTCTCGACCACACAATCCACATCCGAGTTCAAATCTGCCTTCCCACCATTCGCTTGTGAGGGATTCCTTCCTATGACCTCCTCTTGTTTTTTAACTATGAGATTCTTAACTCTCCAAACCATTTTGGTTTTGGGATTAACCAACGCTTTGCATTCAGACTACCAATGGTTCTTGGACCTGCACTTGATACAAAATTTCCTATCTTCCTCTATTTCAATCTCATGTATCCATTCTTTACCGTTTACCAACAAAGCTATTTGCCCAAGGACGATGCACACCGTCGCTATCTATAGTCGCACATATTTACCAAAGTTGCCCTCCAGAATGCTCATGTCAATTTTCCATGAGAGTGCCTAAAGTTCTACCGATCTTCTCCACACATTCACCTACCTAATATTCCATTGGCATGTTATACATGCAAATTCACATCGGCTTTTCATATGGATGTAATCCCGCTGGATTGAAATTTCGGGTGCCATAACTGCATGTATAATGGTGCCTCTCCCATTCTCCAAACACCTCCTTTCTGAATCCTCTGCTTCTCTTCTTCATTCGCAAAAATCGCAATGAATTTTTTTTTGGGAAGAAACTTAAGAATAACTTTAGTATTTTACTCCAAATCTTAATGGTTGATCTTTTTGTCTTTGCACTGATGAAACGACAGAAAATCGCAAGATCCCTAATAATCTCCATATCTTCACTTACCTCTTTCGACTAATCAATGCGTATGAGATTGTATTCTGGATCCTGTTCGCATTTCGAATCTCTGTTCTATGCTTGCTTTCCTTCATGCGGGATAGGGTTTTTGCTTTTTGCTCGCACACCACGCACAACCATTTTTTATATTTTTTAATCATTAAATATATTTTTTGATTAATATAAATGCAAGTGTACAATTGAGATTAATTCTATTGTCTTGCATCCTCCTACACAATTTTGAATCATTGATTTCAAAAAGTAGGTATGAGATATAGGGAATGCCTTCGATATAAGAAATATAATAAAGATAATATATTTATAAAATAATTATTGTAGTTATTAGATAATAATATTATATAAAAATAATTATTGTAGTTATTAGTTAATAATATTATATAAATATAATATTGTTATATTATATTATATTGTATTTACATTATTATTTAAATTATCATGCCTATTAATGGGCCTTATAAGGTTGATCATATACCAAGGGCACAAAGAAAGATAGTTTGTGCAAAACCGGAACAAGAATGGGTTAAAATCAAATTCGACAGAGCCTTTAAAGAAAGTTTCAGAATCTTGGGTGCTGGATGTGTAGCAAGAAATGAGTATGGTATTATTTTATCCATAGGAGCCCAAAGACTCAAGGATGGAACCAATAATGAGGTTGAAGCACAAGCTACTCTACTCACAATGAAGCTTGCAAATTGACTTTCAATTTCAAAAATTCACTTGGAAGGAGACTCTCAAATAATAGTGAATGTCATCTCCTCAGGAGAGGCTCAAAACTGGAAGATTAACAAATTTATTAAGCTAAAATTGAAGCAACTTTGTGGCTTCCAAGATTTCAAAATATCTCATATTATGAGAGAGGGCAATTCGATTGTTGATAAGGCTTCAAATTGGGCATGTGATATGAATATCATTGATCACATTGACTAGTGGGAGGATTTTAAATTGATGACATTTGAAGTGGGTGAGGAGGATGCAAAGTCTAAGATTTGAATGGGAATAGTTGTACGTGAGAGCAAACATATGTGATTGTGATGCAAAATAAAAAAGGTAAGGCCACTGCCTTGGTAGAGGTCCGCCAATTTGAGATGCAAAGCCAACAAAATCAAAGACCTTGGCTAGTGAGAGAAAAACATTCCAAGGTGGTGGAGTCTCTTTATAGTGTAGACCAGAACTCTTATCAAACCATTTGGATGAAAAGGATATTGAATAGGTGAAGGTGTCTAATATTTTTTTTGAATGCATTATGGAGGCTAATTTCTCACTCGGTGCAACAAAGCAGCAGGGGCATTCAAGGGTGTTATTGCAAAGGAGCATATGTGACATATCTTCAAAATTGAAAATTCTTAGTTCATACGCACGATGGATTTTTGGGAGTGAAATACATGAAATCCACCTTCATATATCACACCAATGTAGATGTGGTATCAATATTTTTGGCATGGTGCTTGGAATTGGGAACCAAAGAAGATGTCAAATGGGTCATGAGAGAGTGCATCGGGGAGGAGTGGAAGGAGGGACTCAATTATTTCTTAGTGATGGAATGAACTAGGGAAGGGTTCATTGCAAAGAGTGGTGAATGGATGAAAGTGGTTGAGACTAATCCCCCAATGGGACCATTCTTGGTGTGGGGAGTCGACAAAGATTGCAGGGCTTGAAGAGTTGAAGTGCAAGACGAGTGAAACCATATCAAAGAATACCTCAAAAATAGAGAAGAAACATCGCAAGACCAAGAAGAGCAGGGTCCAAAGAAGAAGAATAAAAAGAAGCAGTACTTTAGGAAGGAATATTATTGGCTCACCTGGGGTAGGGAGTTGAGGGTGAATCTTCAAACAAATAAGGGTTAGTGTTGAATGTTGTTTTTCAATCAGTATGTATGTTTTGTTTTGGGGTTTGGTTATAGAATATGAAGTATAGGAATCTTGGGACATAGGAATAGTGGAGTATTTGGTTGGTTTGATATTGCAGTCTTTGCTTTGTATCTTACACTTATTACATAGGGGTGATGCTAGATGATATGGCTTTTCCAATTTTGTAAGCGACTATGTAAAATTTTATTTATTATATAAATACTACAACTTTTATCAATATAAAAAAATAAATTAAATTATTATTACAACTTAATTCTATTAGAAAGATGAGATTTCCGCAGTCCATGCTAAATTGATATATGCTTATGGATTCAACTGTGTAGGAGTTTTTTTTCCTACAACTCTCATCCTGATGATGAATCACAAAGTGATTTGAAACATTGATGCAAAAAACTCCTACACAACTGAATCCCAAAGCATATATTAACTTAATTCTAACTAAACTATATTTCATATTATCTTGGATTTCCTCTTATGGCGAGTCCTTTGACTAGAGGGTTTTGGTTAGATATTATGGATAAGTTTCAATGAAGGGTCAATAATTGGACTTGCAGATGGATTTTAACTATTGGGAGAGTGACTCTTGCCAAGTTTGTGGATCAGGATCTCCCATTTTATAGATGCTTTGTGCAAACTACTCTGACAAGTTTCATTAAGGAATTTGATGCCCTCTCTTTTTAGTTCTTATGGGTGGCAACTTTCTTTCTTCAAATGGAGTTTGTTCAACTGGAACTCTATTTGTAGGCCACAACAAGATGGTGGCCTTGGTTCAGAACAAGTGGGTATGAATGGTCAAGTGTTAGTTGGCAAACTTGTTTGGAGATGGTGCACTAATCAAGATCAGGTTTGGGCCAAGATCCTTACTAGTAGGTATCTTGGGGTGGTGGATAGTAAGGATGTACCTAGATCCAATCTTGATGGTAATGATTTCGAACACTCTTAAGAATGGAGCTCAATTAATTAAGCAGGGTTTTTTTTGGACTTCTTATGGAGGTTCAAAAGTTCCTTTCTAGTATGATTTTTAGGATGGCTACCCATCTGTCATATCTCAATTTACTCGTTTGCAATATTTATGCAATAGATTCCTAGAAGTTGGCTAGAGTAGAGTTGAACATTATAAAACTTCTTTGAATATAGGCCAATTTGAGGGGTCTAGATGGAAATGACCTCATGAATTGCCTCTTAGAGGGTCAATGGAAGATCGAGTGTAATTGGCTAGGATCCTTGATATGAGAGTTTGTAATTTTTTGAAAGGAAAAGACGTCCTTTCCTAGAGCCCTGATCCTAAGGGCAAGTTTTTAGTGGCTTTGGGTTATTTGAAGTTGGATAGATAGAAATGTGGGAAGGTTGAAGTTCCTTCGTGGAAGTAGGTATGGAACACGTTTGGTTTGCCCAAGTGTAATTTTTTCTTATGGCTAGTGGTGCAAAACAGATGCCTCACTAGGGAGAATCTTAGAAAGAGAGTTTTTCATGGGCCCTCTATCTGTGTTCTTGGCAATAATAGTGATGAATATTCATCACATATCTTCTTTCAATGCTTGTTTGTTAAGGAAATTAGGCATTTGTGGTGGGGAGTTTGGAAGCATGTCTATGTTCATGCCAACTCTTTGATTGATTTCTACAATAGTCTAGGGATGCCTCTAGCTAAGGCTTCTTCCTGCATATAGCTTAGGATATTGGCCCTTCTTTCATTATATGGAAATTATGGCTAGAAAGAAATCATAGGATATTTCAAGATAAGAAAATGATAGTGGTTCAAGTTTGGAAGAGAGTTATCTGCATGATGCTAGAGACTTTGTATGCAAAGTGTGATCTTTCTATTACTAGGGATCCTGGTGACATGTATATCATCTAGAATTTGAACCTCTGTGGAGATGGGATTATAATATCTTTATCAAGAAAGTGTTAGCATGCTAAGAGGAAGATCCAATGACATGGTCAATGGTCTCCCCCATGCTAGGTTGATCCACAAGGGCTTCAGCCACTAGGGCAATATGGTATGACGTGTGTTCATATTGAGAGATTTTATATCCCCAAAATCCAAAGAAATATATTGCTGATATATTAAGGATGTGGGGGTTTTATAAATTTCTATCCCGAATACAAATATTCGAAGGTATTTTTTATTCGTCAAATGTCAAAAGTAGGGGTTGGACATAGGACTTCTACATGTGTCATAATCGGTGGATCACGCGAGTCAAAAATCTGAAAGCATTAGCTATAACAAGATTTTGCCGATGGTCACCCACTTTGCTGGAAAGATGAGATTTGAACTTTGCCGGAACACAAAATTTCACTCCAAAAAGTGAGAACAAGTTGAACATAGGCACAAATTGGCGCAGCAAAGGACAAGTTGGATGCATTAAATGCGTTTTTAAATTTAAAATATATTCATTTTGAGTCAAACACACATCAAACAATGTTCATTTAGAAGGAGGGAAGTAAACCTCATGGAAACTTGCAACTTCAAGCCCTTTTCAAGATTCACAGTGAAAGAGGATCGAGGAACCACTAAGGAACAACACTTAATCAGGTATTTAGAAAAAATATTGTCCCCTTCATTTGACTATTATTCTCATTCATTTGTTTTGACTTAGTAATGTCGACCATGGAAAGCACTATTACATCTATGAAAAAAAATAGTATACTAGTGTGAAGAATACATGAAGCACCATCATTTGATCTGTAAGTAAGAGCTAGTGAATACTAATTACAGTTTACAATATCTAACAATACCTTGACGAAGTGTTTTTAAGTAAGACCTACCTAGGGGGAGTACCCTATATATTTATAGCATCAAACATTACATAAATGAGTACACAACAACATATGAGAGATCTTTGCTCTCAATTATATAGATATTTGATACCTTCCCCAATTTGCACCACTCGCTCAACTATCTCCTTAGGCATGACTCCTTTGTTCTCTTGTGTGAATGCCTCAAACTTCTCAATTCTATACTCTTTCATAATCCTTGCATTGAACAGGCCCCAAGCTTTCTGCATCTTTTTCTTCTTACCCTCTGCATTCAGGTAAAAGAAGCCCAACATGCATCCAGAGGCTGGGACCACTTTAATAGTATCCAAAGATTCAAATACTGCCTGTTTCAGATCCTCTCGAACTATCCTCCTTACTATGCCATTTGTAGATATGGCATGTTCTAGTGATTGAACAATGGGTTCGAACAGGCTCTCCATGACCAAACCATCGTGGACGTGCCCTTCACTCCATAATTTTGTCCCCAACATCTCCACCACTGTTTCTTTTTCCTTATCATTTTCTTTATTGAACAGATGCGCTACCTGCTCCTCGGGTGACTCTACCAGATCATCTTGCTCCAGACACCAACACTTAATGACAAAATACTCAGCCATCTTCTCTAAATGCTAGCACCACTCTATGAATTTGAACTCACTTCTGCTGTGTTTATAGTGCCTTTGCTCTCTAGAATGCTCAAAGACAATCAAATCAATTCACTATCTCGAGGATATAAGCTCTCTGAGTTCAGGAGGAAACATTTCCAAAAAGAAACAAATGATCCCTTATCTTACGGATGCCGTCAAACTAGTTTCCTTGATGTTGTGATATGATTAGATAATTACTGTTCAGTTCTGCTAGAAAATCAACTCATCGAGTTCCAATGTAATCTTTGTTTAATCCTTTTTATGGCCTCATGGATGGTAGACTCTACCACCAAATTGGAGATTTGCAATCTTACAAAATGAAATTGTAGTTCCATGTGAAGCTATGTCTTTTTGTCCAAGTAATAAATGTTGATTTACAGTTATATGAAACTAAAAGATCTCATAAATCATTCCTCTGTAAGCCCAATTGGAATAGAAAGGAAAAGAAACAGTTCCTTGAGGCAACTGCCAAGGAAAACAAACACCTTCATTGACTCTTAATTTTTCCATTTCCAAATTAACCCCTTCATGTGTAAAATTTCTTTTTCATTTAGTTATGGATGCACCAAGATGAAAATACACATCATTTCATAGCAATATTATAACCAGACTTCTGAATTTTTTATTATAATTTTATCCATTACTTAACCAACCGATAGGTACATGTGGAAAATAATGCAGATGGATCCAATTGTAGAAATGGAATATGTAATTGTTATCAATGAAGAAAATTATGTTGTTGACATAGTCATTTGTCGAAAAGGTTGTACACTTGCTGACATCCATCATGAAATTTTGGATGATGAACTCATTGAATATCCTTTTTATTTTATTAGTGGGCTTGGGCATCTTTTAAATATAAAGCAAGAACAAAAAAGGAAAGCTACACAATGACACTTATAGGCATTAAGAGGAAACATGACACAATGTATGCTGGTACAATTGAGTCAAATATAGTGGAAAGTACACCAAAACCTCAACACAATAGAGAGACCGCAGATTTAGGTATACATAAACAATCAAGAGTTGGAGATGGGTCCGAGTCAGTGGAACAAACCATGGTTGTTGATCCTGATGTATTAGCATCTTGGAATAAAAATCCGAATAGTTTAAATAAAGAATTTGTCAATGAGATACTCACTCTCAAAGTATATTTAGAAAAGGGAGAACCCAAATTAAAACTTCTATCCATTGTGAAAGTCGTGGCATTGATTGTGGAACCGGGGAAGTATCTGTGGCAACACGAACAATTCGTAACTTCAGAAACAAGCATACGAAAACAATGTCCCATCGACGTCACATTTTAATGGAGGGGAATGGTGAAAATCATTCAAGTAGCATAGAAAAGTAGACAACCGTGGTTAGAGATTGATTTGAGATTGATCAAGCAATTAAACTTCTAGATGATTTCAAAAAGACACAAGAGCCTAATTTGTTCAAGGTGATGGAAGCAACACTTGCTGGCTATGAGGATAAGAAAAAAGTAAGAGTGGAATGTACACGATGCAATAAATGGTTTTGTTTGGTGCTGGCAAGTGGTAATATTGTCAGTTCTCTAAATAAACACATGAAATCAAAGAAGCACACCACTAATACAAATGAGGATTCAGATGATATGATTATTTTAAGGAGTGGCACAACTGAGAGACCCAAGAAGCCTACCAATGAAAATTCCCAACAAAGTTTGACTAGGTTCTTAGTCCCATCATCACCATCTATATTACACAGGGGTTCTACAAGTGCATATCCTTCTACTTCAGGTGTGTTAACTACCCAAGTTCAAATTTATTTTGAATATGATATGTTGTAATTTGTTCATTTTTTGTTCTATCATCTTAGTAAAGGTCATTCATCCCCATTGATGCTACAATGTTGGGGTATTAGTATTCCTATATTAGTAGAAATGGAGAGAGATTAGACACATATCCTAATGGATGATCAAAGGTGTGGAAAACTATGGGCCATAGAGAAGCATACCAAGATGATGCTACGTTATGAGGGTAATGAATATTGTATTGATGACACATATAGGCATATTAATTGCAAGAGGGATTCTGAGACAGGGATCCCATTTGAATCATTGACATGCAAATTTTGTAAGATGATTCCAGAATGTGATGATTTTAGGATGCGTTTATATCGTGAATCAATATGTGCCAATAAAAGACATGGGAGGGATACAGGGAGAGGGAGAAGACTAGACAAGTTGACTCAAAATGAACTCAGAAAAGCTGCCAGGGTTTCAAATGCTAGCCACAGATCAACAATGTGAGCTCTTTGGTGGGAAAAGACAAAGGTTGCTATACTCTCTATTAGAAAGAGATCACTAAGTTGTTTGAATTGACTGAAAGGAAGGATGTCTTTAGGTTTTGCAAGGATGTGTGTGAGGCACATAAACAAGGAAAATTACAAGGTAAAGATGTAGTTTGGGATTTTGTCAAGGATATCTTTCACAACCTGATGCATCCAAAGGCAGGGAGAAGGTATAGTACATCCACTAAATCACTTTATGAGATGATAAAGTTATGGGGAGGTCTTAGATTACATAGCTTTATTAGCATGAATTTGGATGGTCCTTCAATTTCTACAGCTTTGAGGCAAGTTAGAAAGTCACTGGCATACATCCCGGGGGAGCACGACTATATTTTTGAGGCAGTAGGAAAAGTGTATGCTTCTTTAAAACCAAACATGATATAGATGGTCCATTTCATGTCTACCTTGTTGAAGATGAAATTGTTGTGAGAAAGTATGTTAGGTGGGTAGCAAAAAGTGATACATTGGTGGCTTTTGTGGTAATAAAGAAGAACATCAATGCTAATCACATTTCCTAGTGACAGTTGGTGATGGAGTTGTAGGCTTTGATATTATAACAAATTATTTTAAGAACAATGTTATTGGGCACTATGCACGTGTTATTGTTGCAAACCCTTTACATGAAAAGCTTCCTCGTTTGGTTGTGGTTTCCCATCCAACATGCAATAGGTTCAATGTAAATTTTGTTCGTCAACAATGTAAAAGAATAGAATTTTTGTGGAAGAGACATGTGGAAAATAATTTGGGACCTATTGTTGGTCATTCCTCAGATGGTGATAGTAGAAGAAGACAACTTATGTTGATGGACTATTGTTCAATAAAATGTATTTGATATAAAATTCCTTGGGAAGGGTGGAGACTAAGTGGGTTGTCCAATTGTTGCAATGTAACAGGATTGCATGACCAGGATTACATCCACAACGACAAAAAGCTAGTGAATCCTTTATTTAGCGGTTGACAAGATTTCATTTTAGGAGAAGAGATGATAAGTTTTAATCATGTTAGGATGATTTTTAACACTTTTAAAGTGGATGATCACAAGCTTCAAAGTGAAGATATAGAGAGGATAGATCGACAAAATTGGGGTTTGGTACAACGAATTGCTTCAAGGCATGTTCAAAGCTATTTGAAAGAGATGAGAAGAACATCCACTGGAAGAGTAGAGAGGACAGTAGGTACAAAGACATATCTAATGATTGTTGTCGACTACATTGACATTTTTATGTCTCAGAGTTTGACTCTTTGGGAAAGAGTGCGAAATGCTTCACGAGTTCATCATTTCTTCATGTTATGGTTATGTTGGCTACAAAAAGAATTAATAATAATGTCAACATAAATTTCATCAACAGAGAGGCATATCAAGACGTGAAAATTTCTTGCCACTTTGTAGTTTTGTGGTTGAGATTGTTTTGAGATCAATACTCTCACTTGCCATGTGTTTTGCACCTGATTGGGTCAGATGTATGTGAGAACTTCTTTAGCAAAGTTGGTGGGATGGTTCGAGCAGAAAGGACCTATGATTTCACGGACTTGCTTCACGTCGTTGGAACCCTAAATAGAGTTACAGAAGAAGAATAAAATCCCCAAGGGTTTCATTTTAATAAATCTCATAAGAAGCATGAAAGTATTTGGAATAGATTGCAGCAAGAAAGGATACTAAACGTTAACATATTATCAGAGTATGATTCAATATCTACAAATGATTAAATTATAGAAGCCCTTAATATAGGATTGAAGGATGCACAAGATATTTTATCATCTCTTGGCATGCGACCAGAGAATCCCACAAAATATTCTTGGTGGGTTAAACCATGGACAAAGGACCAAAATTATCCAACATTCCAAGTTGTGGAGGAAGTAGCTGATGACTCTGCACCAACTCATTCCAACTCTATATTCCAATCTGTCTGTAGTGGCACACAATCATGGTGAATTTCAAATAATGGAAAGTGAGTGGAGGCATGAGTTAGATGAAATTTTAGATTGCATTGATGAAAATGTAAAAAAACTGTAAAACCAGTGGTAGAGCTTGATGGTAAGGATATGTTAAAAGATTGTTTGGTTAGTATGTTGAATGGAAATCCAACATTATCGAAAGATAGGTTGACTAAAGTAAGGAATGGGGTCTACTTTAGGTGAGATGAGAGGGCCTCAGTAAAGGGTGTTTCAATTAGCTTTGGAATTGGATCAGATTGCGGGGTGTTGTTTGAGAGCAATTCAATACCTTCCAGTGAACGTGATACAAGAAAAGGTGTTTCTCAAAGTACAAGACATGGAGTTTCTTGTGGAACTTGGTACATTGGAAGGGTTCAAAGAATACGGAGGAAGGATGGTAATAGGGTGTTTGATTAATGACATTGACCTTTTCGATAGGCTAGAAGGCTTCGATCTTCAATTATGTTGGTACAATAGAATAAAGGGACAATGCATGTACAATTATGATTTGACAGATCATGCTTTTGTGGAAGTTGATTCTGTCATGGCAACAACTAACTTATCTTACAATATTAGGAATGATACATAAAAATTAGAAGAACGAGATCACAATTTTTTTTTAGATTTTGTTAAAAATATGAACAAGGTGTATTTTTAAAACATTCTACTTTCTTCTTCACTATGTAATCCCATATGTTAGATTGTTTAATTTTTTATTTATTTTTATCAAATCTAATATTGGTTTTATACTTTTTGGATTTAGGTGCAATGCATATTGTCGATGGTGAATGTTCGGGATAGCTCAACCAATTTGTTGCTACCTACTTCTTGGTGTAATTTTCTTTCACCAACCATTCATATTTTGTAGTGAAATAAAATTGAAGAAACGATAAAATATGTTCTAAATGAAATTTCAATACAAATTTGGGTCTCACATGGTTATCCAAATGTGCAAGTACATGGGTTGACAAAAATTCACATGTCATTCATGATGTCAATGGGGTTATCAAATCAAATTCAAAGGTGTTAGAAGGTCATCAATCAAACAACTTGGCACGGTGCATGCTCTATACAACTCCTATAGATATTATATTTGTATTATTTAAAAATCAGGCAAATGCCCTTTATGAACTTGAATGAGACCAATTAGGTTGTCCCATTACATGAAAATATTGTTGGTGTTAATTGTTGAAGGTGGATGCGAGTTTGTCTAGCCCTCTATTGCACCATTAATTTGTATCCTATTTCAACTTTGCATAATAATAAAGAAAAATTGATAAGTTGTAGATGCTTCCTCATGGATTTGTTGTCTTTACTTAAGAATCACTATAAGTTGTGTCTACCTTGTTGCAATATAATTACAAAATTAAATTTTTTTCCCTTGAAATAAACCTGCAATTTGTTGGTGTTTCCAACTAATTTCTCCAAGAAATCTCTATGAGAGACCAATCTCAATCTTTAAGACCTCGGATTAGTGGACCAACTGACAGAGTGTGGACTAGGGATAATGACCTAATCACACTCTCTATAGTTTAGGCTCTATAGGACCAAGGTGGGTATCCCTTATGGTAGAATTTTTTATCTTCTCAGATAGACATGATGTTAAACATACATGTTCTCAAAATATTATGTGAATCAATGATCTTTAAACTATATAGGATGTGACCTTCATTCCTATGTAATTCCGATCACAATGAGAACAAAGCTTTCCTAAAACTTAAAAAAGAACTCTATGAAATGAAATGATAATTTGAAATTTTTTGGTAAAATCTTTCCTCTTAGCACAATTAACAACACAATAGTGTGACCTATGCCTACTTGATTGGGCTATGCACTAGATGAACCATTATTACAATAAAAAGATATGACCAGTGCCTATTCCATTGGGCTATGCACTAGATGAAGCATTATTACAATAAAAAGATATGTATCCTCTGGAGTGCCTTGGGCCTTGTGTGGTTAATACTTGGTATTAGTCACAACAAAAGATGAATTTCTAAATTGTAACTAAATACTTGTTGTCTACATAGAATCATTTTGAGAAGAAATTAGCAAATTTTAATCTCCTACTTTAGAAGAAGCCAAATTATATCCAAAACTCATTCAACACAGTGAAGAGATATGATTTCAAAACCCTTGATTTTATTAATTCATATAAGACTCTGGATCACAAGTGTAGAGAAACAACTTCAAAACCATTGAATTGGATTTCAAGGTGTTTATATATATATATGCAGAATTCATACATACGATCCTTTGCAAAGCTTTCTGCAAGTAGGAAACATATGGTCACAGTACCACTCTGTAAAAGACTACTAAACTATATGGCACACTATTCACCCTTAGTGAAAAAACGAATCATACAAGCTTCTCAAAAACTAGTCTTCTATATTTCTCATTTTTTCAAGAAGAAAGAAACAAGGCCGTGAATATCCTTTTATAGAAACAAGGATGCAATAAGCTTCGGGCCTTTTACAACTTCAAGAAAGAAGAAACTGAAGTTACAAAAAGGCGGGAAACTATGAATTCAAAATTTCAAATTCAGAAAAAGGAAGAGAGAAAGGAAATAGGGATTAGAATTCTCTAAATCCATGTTTCTTAAGGTCCTAAGGAGCCTTGATGTGCTGTTGGTACTCCTTGTTTGCAATCTTTGACATGGCAACCTCCATCCTTATCATACCACTGTCCAATCTTGAAGGGCATCCATGTATGACCCTAACTTCTTGTTGAGTTGTGCATCATCTGAAGTAACCTTAGGAAATATATGTCTCTAAAGTGTTCTGATGTTAGCTATCCAATCTGTTTTAGCCCTTAAAAAATTCCTTCTTTCTGTCCTACTTCTTTCCCTGTCAAACAAGGTAGACATATGGCTAGTGACCAAGCATGAAAACTTTTGATTTCACTGTTAATTCTCTAGGTGAACATCCTATGAATGGTGAAGAGTTGCCTTGTTATTTCAAATTTGGCCTTAAAACTCTCCATCATAGTATGTAGATAACTTTGGAGAGGTCTAACCAATTAAATCTCCAACACTGCAATCGCTTTGCTCATATGAGATAATGAGAAAGATAGAAAACACTGCCAATCCAAATGTTCCTGAAAAAAGCTTAACAATTTTCTATGCTGATCCCATGTTGTATCTACATGCTCCAAAATTTCATTGATTTTTGATTGCAATAATAACTCTGCCATACTTGTCTTTACCTTTCTTTCTGTTTGCAAGGCATCCACCTTCAGGCCATCCCTTTTATTTCTGAGATCAACAATCTCCAATCTAGCCTAAGCCAAATCATCTCTTAATCCAATACTTTCATCTAATACATACTCAATTCTCCCTGGGTGTGTGTGTGTAGGTACCATCCATAATATTTATTCTAGAGTAACCACCTTTTCTCTCAAGAGTGTGAGTTCCTCTTCTATCTTCAAAGAAACCTTGCGATTAAACTTTGCCACATTCAAATTGAGGCCCGTTGCTTCTATGATAGAGGTATCAACCACTCTTTTGACCAACATACCAGCAAACAATTGATCCATCTCATGGCTCATGCTAGGTCTCCTTGTAACCTTATGAAGGCACCAAATAACAAGTTGATCAAGGTGATCATCAAAAAGAGATCCAAACAATACCTTATCTCTTTGTGTTGGATCCATTGAATCCAAATCTATGTCATGTCTCCTTCTTATCTAGTCAAAAACAATAGTAGAGGAGATATCCCATCTTTTCAGAAGGAGTATTCTACTTTTCTTCACAATCTCTCTCCCCATTTACAGAGTCATAGTAGCAAATTGTTGATTTACAATCTTCAATATTTCATGCTTTAATTTTTCCCTTCCACCATATCCTAATTTATCAAAATCAATTCCTTGGGTTCTCTCTATATGGTTTGTCAAATGTCTAATAACAAATTGTTTAAACTCCCATGTGTGGATGAAATTATCATCACTCATGAATTCTTCACAAGAAGCTAACCTTACATCTTCACTCACATCACCTCCAAGCTTGAATGAATCCAGAGCCCACTCCTTAGGAGGCTCTTGGACAATAAATCTTGTTGTTGTATCAAATATGTGAGGAGGTAGTGGTTCATCCACTTGGAATTAAAAACCCTAGTATGATTCATAAGGGACCTCCCTTCCTGGTGACAATATGTGGAAAGGAGTAACTGCCCTAGGGCTCTCAGGCACTTGGTAAAGTGGACCACTTGGAGCCGAGCCAATCACACAGTTCTTCATAGCTACTTTAGCAGGAAACATCTTAGAAGGGGAAGGTTCTGAGGGTTCAGGGTCTACAATAACCATAGGGGGAGGCATTTGAGGGCTTGGTGGGGGATAAGGAGGTCCAATGGGGGAACTAATTGATTGAGGGGATTGAGGCCCTTCCACCTCCATTCTTTGAGCTGGTGGTACAACATCAAAATGGGGCCTTTCATGTGGCATAGGTGGTAGAGGCATCCTATCAACATCTATGTAAGCAAAAAAAATTGCCCTCATCCTTGCCTCTGGGATCTATAGTGGCTCCCAAGAAGTAGAGTATGAAATATCTTGCTTCCTCTTTCTATCTTCCTTATATTAGATCTTACACCATCTTTCTTTTCTTTTTAACACCTCCTCATAATCAGATGCATTTCTTATGAGGTCTTCATCATTCTTTGTATCTCATTGGTGATACTGTGGATTGGCCATACCAAGGCTCCTAACAAACCATTTTGAATCATAGTATCTATACTTAGCCCAAGGAAGCCTATACTTATTCAACATGGAGTGAAGAATAGCATATACCTTCCTATTCAGAAAATGATACATCTTAATCACAACTTGTGATGTGATCATTGATCCTTTCTTATATGACCCACTCATCAAAGACTTATGTTCTTCTACCAATTGATGCATGATTTCAAGGATAGCTACCTTATCCTAAACAGTAATGGGTAAGCACCTAGGAGTGACCAGACTACCAAAAACCCTTATGATAGTGTGGCCCTTGAAATATAACCATGACCCCTAATTATGAGTAATTTTCAATTCAGCCTTAAAGTCCTTAGGCCTTAAAAAATCTTTGGCCTCCCAGGATAGTCCCCACCTAACCTTCTTCTGCAAGATACTAAGGAGTTTTCTCACAAAAATATTTTCAAACATCAAATAATCAGATCTATTACTATGAGAATCCCAAACATACATCTATTCTTGAACCGGGAGAGGCTCCCCTATAACCTTGGTAATAATCCCCAAATCAGGGTGCCACACTTTGAGACCCTCATACAAAAATATATGCATCAAAAGGGAATAAAACCTAAAAATATTTGACTTTCCCAATTTGAAATAAGAGAGGGAATTATGCAAACCTTTATCCACCACAAAAGCATAATCAAAGGGTCTGTTGATATCTCTGCTCTGAACATCCGCACACACAATCATCATCCAGGTTGGTATCATGTCCTTGGCATCAGTAGAACACACTTGATAGAAGGCATGATATGTATCCACAAAGTAATATGTAAACAGGTCCACACTATAAAGGGGATTTATATTTTGAAGTCAACAATCTATCCTCCCCTTTGAGTTTTGCATGCAAGAATTATACCAACTTCCTCTTATACATGTTCTCAATCTTCAGTTCATCCAAGTTGATGGGCCAATCAGTATGGGGTTGAGCATAAAAACTTCATTTATCACATTTCTATTAATTTATATCAATCTGCCACCCCCACTTGCTACAATTTCCCTAGTAGCAAGATTATAGTTTGTTGCAATTGCAAAAACCAATTATGTGCTCACATATACATTTGGTACCACAAGCTTCCCCAAATTGGAAGTCTAGATATTTGAAACCGGGACCCCCTCTTTCTTCTTGTTATAACCCCTCCTCCAAGACCAAATCTTGTTGGGGGAATTAATGCATCTCAAATGCCTGTTGTGTGGTTACTGATGAACTGATCTGGCCTTGAAGCAGGCTTTGACCTTTTCCGAGTCTTAGTTGACCCATGAAGCTGAGCTATAATCTCGTCAGACCATTTCCTCTTCCCTTGGCTAGAGGACTCTGCCATTGTTCGGGTTAGGGTTTTATGAGCAAATTGGATGAAGAGCTTAAAATATTAGCACAAAATGAATCTTAGGTGCTTACATGGCTGCGAACAATTAAAATTTTTCATGAAAGACAAAAGGCTAAGGAGAATGCAACTCATGACACAATCGACAATTATTTTCAGAAACCCTAATTATGAGAATGAAAGAGCGAACAAAAATTGACGAAAACCAAGAGCATATACAGAACACTGTAAACATGAATCAGAGCAATCTCGGTGCTAAATAGGCAAAAATCTGGATCATCACGGGCAAGATGAAAAAATTAAATGTAGGCACGTATACTAGTGTCACGACAGGGGAGAGCCATTGCATTTCATATTTGAACATTGGGGCCCCAACCGCAATCAGAACTTGACACATCAGTATTTATATCATATTTTATTTTTCCGCCAACCTTGGTCACAAAAATCTTTCCTGTTGCATAATCATTGTGGGTACGTGGCCAACTTGGCCTCGTATATATGTTTTTATTGGCTAAGCAATCATCCTTGTCACCCGCGGGTCTCAATTGCCAGATCTGCAGCCACATTGCAAAATTAACTTATGGGCGCACCTTGGAATAACTACGCAATTGCACAGTCACCACATCCGTTGATTCAATAAAAATGACTGTATATTATCTCTATCGAGTCCCTCTGATAAGTGACTCACCTTGTGGGGCCCTTAAGCCATGTTACCGACGAAGCTGCAGAGTTAGCTTCTGCCTGCATCTTTATATAGTCGTGCAGTTGCGCGCTCATCCCGCACTATTGATCTTGATCAATGTAATCACTACTTACTTCCTTTTACAACATGAGGGAAGGCTTGGCCCACGTTGCTACTTGGCGGCCTGCGATCTACGTGGCAACCATTGACAAGTCCACTCGGGCAATGACTCATTTAGGTGGGGCTCGTCCTCGTTCACCTACACTTGGCTCCTTAGATCGACGATTATGTGGAATCCAACTCGAGCCAATTAGTAGTGTACATCTCCTCGTGTCAGAACCTTGTCATCCCTTGACTAGTCAGCAGTGGCATTGCAGAGTTAGCTCTGTTGTGTATGTTGAAGCAATCACGTAGATCTTGTGACCATTGATCTTGGCCAAGATGCGAATGGTATATGGAGCTTGGGGAAAAAAATTCAGCTAAATGGCTAACAAGGAGGGGCCAGTCATCCATACGACTTAAAAGGCTTGAGGGGCAACTTAAATGACCAGATATGGGTTGTGTGTGTGAAAAGTGGACCTGTATCTATATCTGGAATACACAACACTTCAATTAAGTCATTAGATGCATGGTTAGTAAATCAATAATCAATGAATAATAAACCATTAGAAAGCCACCCATTGCCTTCTAGTAAATGCAAGTTTAGATTGCTCTCAGATTGCTAAGCTATCCAATGACTAGACAACACCTAAATGAAGGATTTTTAATCTATATGAGCATGAATTTAAGCTAGATGGATGCAAGATTAATCTAGATATGCATGATTTAATCTAACATGATTTAAGTAATATATGAATATTTAAGCTAAATGATTTATGCAATATGAAATAACTAATATGCAATATCTCAATGCAAATTCTGAATGAACCTAGAGCAAAAACAACATAATAACAATATATTCTCTAGGATTTTTTTGAATAAGAGATGAGAGCCTGAATTTATAAAAAAATCAGAAAGAAACCAATGGCTGAGATCAAATGATGATGAGCGGTCAAGATTTTCCAAGAGGAAGCACAATCCAGGTGAATTGATGTGATTGGATGCTTTTCTTAGTTTTAAAGGAAATTGAACTAAAATTAAGATAAAATCAGAAAAAAACTAATTTAGTCTCTATTTCATTCATTTTTAATTGATGTCATGGAAATGGGGACAAGGCAACAACAAAGTTCAATGTTAATAAGTTAGTTTCAACCATAAAAACAAAAAAAAGAACTAAAAACCATTCCAAACATATCAAAAGAGATTTCAAAAAGCATGAAAGAAGTTTAACAAAATACAAGAAAGGAGAAGAGCCTTCCCAAGATGCTTCCATGATGCCTTTTGATGCTTCTCCCTTGTTTCTCCCCTCTCCAAGTCCCAAATGAGTGTAGCTCTCAGCTTTTAGCACTATCTATGGATGCCATATGGAGATTCAAGATGGTTGAATATGATAAACAAATGCTATGCAAGTGTAGATAGTGATGCTATGAAAAAGCTCTATGCTAATGCTAGTATAACAACAATACTCTAATGCTTCCTCTTTGCTCGAGGAGAAGGGTTCTATTTATAGAAGAAATGGGGAAATGAAGGCTTAAGATTGAGTAATCTTAACAAGGGTTAGGATTGAAAGATATTCAATCCATGTGAAACTTTCAATCCAATCCCATGTTGACAAGTGTCACCATGAGGAGGCTTGAGAGGAGAGATAAGGAGCATTGAATGCTTGAGGGGACATGATGGTTACCCTAGTCAAAGAAATAAATGCTTTGAAGAGACACATGGGTTACATGAGGGTTAAGTTAGGGGTCAAAGTCCTTAACCATGGGTGCAAGTGGAATTAACCATTAATGGTCATGTAAGAGCCATAAGTGGTTTGGAAGACTTTAGAGGTTAATTTGTTGAACACACAAAGCATTAATTGCTTTTCAAAGACTTTGGAGTCTTTGAGAAGTGACTTCAATTTGCTTAGGAATGTGACAATATTTAGAGGATGGATTAGGTTAATTAGGAAGGGTTTAGAAAAATCTAGAAGGGGTTTAGGCATGCAAGTGGATTTTGTAGGAAAATGCAAGTGGGAGGAATTTTGGTATTTTCAATTAAAATAAAATCATTTATTTCAATTAAATGGTGTAATTTGCATTTGGGTAAATATTCAAATAAATATTAATTTATTTAAATGAGAAAAAGGAAGATAAAGCATTAAAATGCTTGAAGACTTTGAGGGAAACCATTAAAGGCTTGACGACTTTAAGGGAAGCAATTAAAGTCTTAATAAGACTATAGAAGGAATCCATCAAGTTTGAAGACTTTAAAGCCATTAAGTTTGAAGACTTTAAGGTAAACCATTAAAGGTTTGAGAAGACTCTAGAAGGAAGCCATTAAGTTTGAAGACTTTAAGGGAAACCATTAAAGGTTTCAAGTGGGTGAGGATAAATAGGATTTTAAATAAATAATTTATTTAAAATAGTTGTGCAACTTGCATTTGTAGGAAAATGCAAGTGGGTGGAAGATAAAGGTGATTTAAATAAATGATTTATTTAAAATAGTTGTGCAACTTGCTTTTGTAGGAAAATACAAGTGGGTGGAGGATAAAGGTGATTTAAATAAATGTTAATTTATTTAAATGTGAGAGGTGGGATTTTGGGGGAATTTAAATAAATATTAATTTATTTAAATGTGAGAGGTGAGATTTTGGGGGAATTTAAATAAATATTAATTTATTTAAATGTGAGAGAAGATTTAATTAAATAAATATGATTTATTTAATTAATCAATGGTCTGAATTTGGTTAAGTGAATTAAATGAAATAAATTGAATAATTTATTTAATTAACAGGAGAAGAGGGTTAAGATGAATTAATTAAATATATTAATTTAATTAATTATTGATTGATGGTTAAATAATCAAATAAATACTAAATATTCCTTTTAATTAAGTGGACAGATTTATGTGATTACATTAATATTTAATTGTTTTATTTGCTTTCTTTGAGATTATTTATCAATTTTTTTTTTTTTTTCAAGATTATCTCCAATTGATTTCTTTTCTCAATTTTTAATTCTTTTTTTTTTTCAAATTAATTCCTCTTTTGAAGATTTGATGGCAAATTGATTTATTTAATTAAATATGCTAGGATATTTAATAAAATAAATAGGATAATTGTTTTTAAAAATGATTTACTTGGAATGATCAATTAATTAAATAAATATTTAATTAATATTGAGTTATTGATTTGCCATGTGACTTTTGCTGATTTTAGAAATTAATTGTGTGCTCAAGATTGATTTAATTGTCTTTGGTTAGGACCTTGGTGATTTTGTCGAGATTAGGGGCTCATGGTTTAGATGACCACTTTTAGGGTATTACATTTGCCCCTCTTTGAATTAATGTGCGAGCAGTGCGTTGGTTCAAAGAAAATTTGATGTCTAGGAGATACTAGTTCTGAACTTGATTGATCACAAACTGGATGAAGAGCGAGGTATTCAGCTTGTTTTGAAGCGATGAAACTGAACAGAGTTGATTAAAGCGATATCGATCCTGAACTTGATTGAACCATGAATGATAGAGAGAAAAGATACTGAAATTGAACATGATTGATCAAGAAGCAGATCTTACTGATCTAGAACTTGATTGAACTAGACACAGTGAGCGAAGATAAAATCGATCTTTAACTTGATGGATCAAGATACGATGAGCAAAGATAAACTATCTAGCTTGATTCAATGTGATGAAACTGAACACCTGCTTAGATTGAGTGTGATCAAAGATACTCTTTAAACCCTTGATTGAGTTTAAACGAATAATCAGCTTGATGAAAAGTGATGAAACTGATTAACGTTAAGAGACTGATTTAGACAAGGACAATGCCAACTTGATATGAAGTGATAAAACATATATGCCCCTAGCGATTGATTTGATGAAGCTTAGCTGTTTGAAGATTTGAAAAATTTTCTCGACATTTGAAGATGTGAGGTCATAAGGTTATGAGTATGCCCCCTCGAGAGTGAAGTCAAAAGATAGCGAGGGTACATGATTATAGGCAATTGTTTAGCGATAAGTTATTTGAGCACAAAGATTAATGTTGAATATTAAAATCAGAGTTAATGTGAGAATTAAATTGAGATTTAGTGTTGATTAACGAGAAATTGAGCGCAAATTGAAGAAGAGAATGAGCTTTTGGTGAAAAGCGCCAAGTGGTCAAATTTTTTGAAATTGACTAGTAGAATGATCTCGAATTTCGATTTCAATCCCGAAAATGGAATCAGAACGGGCAAATTAGCTAAGGGTACAATTTTCATGTCCATCGGAGCAAGTTGAAAAATTAGGGTTTTGGCTATATATGGGGTAAAAGTGTCATTTTCAATTCATTTTAACCCTCCAAGTTTGAAATTTCAAAAAGCCTTCTGGGAAGAAAAATGGTGGTTCCCACTCATGTGCATCGATTCGAGTGCTAGAGATGACATAATCGACCTTGGAACTATGAGCTAGCGGTAAGTGATCTATCTTAAGCCTGTTATTCATTTCAATTTTGAATTTTTTTAATTGAATTTTTCAATTTTTTGCAAGTTGAAGTTGGGCTTTCTCGTTTTGTCGTGCGGGACAGGATCCTGTCTCGTACGACAAACTAATTAAGTCTATTTTTTTGTTTTAGTCCATCAGTTTTGTCATTCGAGGCCTACCCTTATATCGTACTTAAACATTCAAAAGAGCCCCTTTTTGTCGTCCTAGGGCTATTCTTTTGTCGTATGGGAGTCTTTTGTCGAAGTAGGTCTATTTATGACTTGTATGAGTTTCTGCCCCTGTGATGTTGTCATTTGGAAAACTGTGAGCATTTTTAAAGGTGCAAACTTGAAATTTTGACTTTGCAGTTGACGTAGTTGAATTTGTGTGATGTTTTGCTTCTCTTATAGGCTAATTTGAAATGTTTTCTGATGCTCCATTGTTTGATTTTTTTTGCAGGTTCGATTGCCTCACGTTCTTTTCATATGTGTATATCCATCGATGATGACATTAGTGTGACAGTTGTCAGAGGTTGACAAGGCACATATTGATTTGTGCGGATTGACCCACCTTCTTGATTTACCTGATATCTGTGTGAATCACAGAATGTTGACTGTGCTTCTAGAGAGATTCCATTATGAGCATAACACATTCCACTTGCCAGTTGGGGAGATGACCATGACTCCTGAGGACGTATACAGGATTCTCCGTATCCCTTTTGTTGGGGGTAAGGTTGATTATGATGGAGCACAAATTCCTGGGTTACTAGCTGTTAGACATGTTTTCAGTTGGGACATGATGATGGGAAGGTACAGTGAGGAATTTCCACTTGCTTGTGTCTTGGCAGGTTTTATCGGCTGTTTTATGATGTCAGACATGGGACAATAGGGTTTTTTGTGTGGATGGGGCAGGATGTTAGAGAGGCTTATAGAGACCCCTTGGAGATTAGGCTGGGGCTCTTGTATATTAGCACACATGTATCGTGAGATGCATTAGATTGTATTTAGGGAGAGGAAGAGTATGGCTGCAGGAGTTTTGATTTTATAGGTATGGGCCTGGGAGCACCTCCTAGTTTGCAGGTCGATTGTAAATGACGATAGAGATCCTGGTCAGCCTATTGTATATATATATATATTCAGGATATGTTACTCAGCCCCATCTGGGCAAGACAGATTTTTGGAGACAACAACTGGATGATTTGATAGCCGTGACATGGAGACCGTACAGGGGTCTAGAGCCATGGGATGATTGGAGGGTTGTTCGCAGGGATTTGTTCATGACTCACCCTCTCATTGGTAGATCACAGATAGTAGGCGAGTGATTTGTTGTTTCCCGAGTGATGAGGTAGTATGGTATACCTTAGGGGATCTCATAGGAGTACACTGCATACGTGCATTATGCAGATGAGGAGAGACATGGATGGGCACCGAGATTATCTTATGCCTTGAGTATGCAGGAACTAACTGGATTACAACATCTCAGATGGGACTATATGGATGATGTTGCAGATACGAGGGTCTTGCCTCAGTATAAGGATTAGTTCCAACAACATCCATTCCCAAGATTTATGGATCCAACTGAGCAGGTACCTCACATAGAGGAGATAGAGGATGATGCCCCCACGTAGGGACAGGGACAGGGACAGGGACAGGGATAGGAACATGGATAGGGACAGGGACAGAGATAGAGAGCCGAGGCTCCGAGGTGGGTAGGTGGTGATCTTGGTGCTAGCAACAACGGGGTACCAGTTGGTGGTAGACAACAAAGAGGAGAGGGCAGATCCCTGGGGACGATTGGAGTGAGACTTGGTGGAGTGAGAGTGCCGGAGGGTGGAGGAGAGGAGGAGAGAGCAGCATCGAGACAGGTCAGGTAGAGGAGAGAGGAGCAGGGTGGAGCCGGAGGTGGAGATGGAGGAGATGATGGAGGCGGAGAGCCTGCGAGGGATCAGGGGGCTGACACAACGCGGTCGATGAGAGCACGCTTAGTGGGTTTACAGTCACAGCTGACAGTGGCACAGACTCAGCTGGCGGAGTGAGACCGACAGCTAGCGGATCTTAGAGTGGAGAGAGATCATCAAGTATGAGCTCAGAGCCGAGTGTGATCGTCAAGTCGCAGCGATGAGGGCAGAGCGAGACACTCTTCAGCAGGAGGTTCTCCATCAGATGAGTCGGGCAACCTATTATGTTGCAGATTATAGTGTAGCAGTTCCAGTAGCGCAACAAGTTGTACCGTATTCACAGTATATGGCTCGATCGAAGGGAGCTTGAGCACCTCTTCAGGATCCGGGTCAGCAGGCTCCACCTCCTCCACCAAGCGATGAGGGAGAGGCAGAGAGCTAGATATTCTTTTTGTAGCTCTGAGATTTTTTTTGTAGACACACCCATTTTTTGTAGCCCTTATGATTCTTGCTCCGATGGGAGTTTGTATTTTACAGTTGACATTATTTTGTACCCTGAGACTTGATCATTATATATATGAGATCTTGATTTAACTTCATTGTACTTGTGTCAATCAATTTATGAGATGCTTTTCTATATGCTTTATTCTATATGTATGCATATCTATTTAGCATTGATGTATGTAATCTAGATGAATATGGATGTTTATTTTTGTTTCTTTTCATATTGAAATAAAATGGATGAAAAATGAGTAATGAGTAGTGCAAATTTTTATTATTATTTTTATTATTCAATGCAATAAGATGAATGCAAATTTATGATAATGAATGTATGAATCTATATAAAATGCTCATGTATGCAGCTAACATCTCAATACACAAGTACTCGATCAGGGAAATAATGATGAAACAAAGACCACTTAGCGGAGAAAATGATGAAGCTTCAAACTCCCATTCAAAAGATAAATAAATCATTGTTATCATGCTGAAATCACTCTAAATTCACAAGATGCAGAATGAAATGCGAAATGAGATGCAAAATGAGATGCAACCTAAACCTAGTCACTAGATTTGAAAAGCTTAATTTTCATCATTGAGCGTTTTACAACCACATCAGGTAGATTAGAGTTCCTTACTTTTCATGTGCAATATTAATCATCTTGTCCGCAATGACCCTTTTTCGTTCATATCCTTGGACAGATTTCGCAAGGACCTGGATTGCATGATAAAGAAATTCCCTCAAAATAGACAAAGAAATGATGGGAACCTCCCTGTAGCATACAAATAAGCGGAGTCGAGGTATGTGTGGTGATTTCACCTTAATGTGAAGGCACTTATCACAGACACCCATCTGATTAGATGTTTTCAGATCATTGGAATCATTCCTACAAGTAGAAAACAAAGAAAATATTATGCCCCCAATCCTTGCTCCTCTTAGCCTAGATAGACTTCCTTGAGTTACTCAGAGGGATAATAATTGAAAAACCAATATAAAAGACAACACACAAAGAAAATTTCATGCATATCTCAAACAGTTTAGTGATTGTTTTCAGTTTTGTTGTTTTGCTTGTGTACTCAGTGATAAAACTCTTCAATAGTCAGGAGACATGTGACTGACTCGGAGTGGACGACTAGGTTTCACTGACGTAAAGATGACTTGGTGGATACTGCTTAGGACATGTAATATTCTCTGTTGATTAACCTAAGACTAGGACATTGATCAATTTCAAGGCATGAGGGTTACAACGAACCAAGATGTCACAAAAGTGATTGAAATATGTACAAGCGAAAACAAAAGATGCATGAAAGCGGGAATGCCAATGTTGTGTTGATAGATGGAGCGCTTGAGTACAAGAGGTGCCCATTTGCCAGGTTTTCACCTGCTTGGCAAAGATTCATTTTTTTTTTACCAAGGTAGTTTACCAAGTTTTCACCAAGGCATTTTCTCTTTTTTCCCTTATTTTTGTTAGGACTTTTTCTGATTTTTAGGATTTCTTCGGGACTTTTTAGCTACATAGGCTGCTGGAGCAGAGAATATTTAGGTGAAGAATTTCTTTAGGTGGATGGTGTTGATCCCTTCATGGAGCTGTTCTCCTTCTGATGTTGAGAGTTGATAGGCACTAGAGCCAAACACTGCAGTAACGATGTAGGGACCCAACCAGTTGGGTTCAAACTTACTTCCCTTTGTTGTCTCGAAACTATTGATTCTTAGGATTTTCTCTCAGAACAAGGTCACCAACTTTAAATTCTCATTATCGAACCTTTTTGTTATAACCTCTAGACATTCTCTTTTGATATGATCTTAGATGATCAAACGCCACTTGCCGACGTTCATCCAACAATTAGAGTTCTTGCAATCTAGCTATTCTATAGTCTTCATCAGTAACAAGACCTTGCAAAGAAAATCTTAGAGATAGTATTTCTACTTCAATAGGTAATACTGCTTCGGACCTATACACCAAAGAAAAAGGTGTATCCCTAGTAGGTGTTCTGATATTTGTTCTATAAGCCCACAAGGCAGGATTGAGCTGCAGATGCCAATCCTTTCCAGATTTATTGACTGTTATGTGTAAGATAGTCAACAAATTCTTGTTAGATGCTTCAACTTGTCCATTACCTTGAGGGTAGTACACAGATGATCAGTGTTGTTTTATTTTGAATTTTTCACAGAGTTCATTTAGATCTTTGTTCTTGAACTGTCCTCCATTGTCAGTTATAATGGATGAAGGTATATCATACCTACAAATGATATAATTAAAGATGAACATAGCTACTTGTTTACCGGTTGCTTAGATGAGCGGAACCGCTTCTACCCACTTAGTGAAGTACTCAGTGGCAGTTATAATAAACTTGTGTCCATTAGATGATGCAAGATATATTTGGCCAATTAGATCAAACGCCCACTGTTGAAAGGGCTAGTGTGTAACAAAGGGTATGAGATCCCTTGATGGAGCGTGTATAAGGTGCCCATGTAGCTGACACTTTTCACATGTTTTAGCAAATTTTATAGCTTCTTTCTCCATGTCTGGCCAATAGTAGCCAACCCTTAGTAGTTTCTGTGCTAAATTTAGACCGTTCAAATGGGATCCACAAACACCTTCATGGACTTCGGATAATGTGCGTTGAGACTCCTCATTTTCTAGACATCTAAGCAAAGTACTATCTAAACCTTACCTAAATAGGTCGTTAGCAATGATGACGTACCGTGAGGCATTTTGGATCAGGTTCCTTTTTTCATTTTGGGAAAGATTAGCAGGGACAACTTGGTCACGCAGGTAAGAGTAAATGTGGCTATAGCGAGATGAGTCATATCCAATAATAGAATAGACCATTTGGGACTCGGGAGAATCATAGGCAGGATAATGTAACTCTTCCACTAGGAATTCAAAGCAGAAATTGGATTCCCGTAGCTATGGTATAGACGCCAAAGTGGCCATTGCATCTGCTGCTCTATTTGCTGACCTGGGGATCTATTGAAATGATACGAAGTTAAAGTATTTCTTGAGATCATCCACCATTCTTTTGTAAGTTATCAGTTTCTCATCTCTTGTTTGATATAGATCATTGATTTGGTTGATAACGAGTTGAGAATCTCCATAGATGTGTAATTCAACAATCTTCCACTTGATGGCTAGCTTGATCCCATTTACCAGAGCTTCATATTCTGCAATGTTGTTTGTGCAAGGGAAGAGAATCTTATAAGCTTTTGGAATTGAATATTTTTGAGGAGTAATAAAAATTATCCCAACACCAGAAGCATGTTGAGTGAAATACCCATCAAAGAACATCTTCCATGATTGTTGAGTAAGGTGCATGATTGATTCAACCAAAAATTTTATATGCAAAGGTTGACTGTCTTCAATTGGAGCATCAACCAATTGGTCTACAATAACTTGTCCTTTGATGGCTTTACATTCCACATATTAAATATCAAATTCCATAAGAACTATGACCCATTTAGCCAGTCTTCCTGTAAGCGTTGCTTTGCTGAGAAGATATTTGAGTGGATCAATCTTAGCTACCAGCTTAATAGAGTGTGCTAACATATAGTGCCTTAATTTTTGTGACGCAAAGACCAATGCCAAGCATGATTTCTCTATTATATTGTAGTTTATTTCATAAGACACCAATTTTCTGCTGATATAATATATAAGTCTCTTTTTTATTTTCATCCTGTTGTGCTAGAAGTGCCCCCAGTGAATTATCTGTATCTGATATGTATAGAATCAATGACTTACCTTGAATTGGCGGCATTAATATGGGTGGATTAGAAAGATAATCTTTGATTTGTTTTAAATGTTGTTCATAATCTTTATCCCAGTTGTATTTAACTCCTTTCCTTAATACCTTTGTGAAGGGTTGAGCTTTGTCTGCTAGGTGAGATATAAAGCACCTTACTGACTGAAGATGACCCTGTAAACTTCTCATTTGACTGATATTCTTGGGCGAAGGCATTTCCATTATAGCTCAGACCTTTTCAAAGTCAACCTCAATTCTTTTATTTGAAATTATGTAACCAAGCAATTTTCCTGATGTCACAACAAATGCACACTTTTTAGGATTTAATCAGAGCTTGAATCTTTCCATTCTATCCAGTATGGGGCCTAGTTCTTGAATATGCGTAGATCTCTTCATGGTTTTTACTAGGATGTCATCAACATAATCTTCCATGTTTTTATTCATCATATCATGGAAGATAGTGGTTACTGCTCTTTGGTAAGTTGCTCCTGCATTCTTCAGTCCAAATGGCATAAAATTCCAGCAAAAGGTTCCACATGCAATGTGAAGGCTATCTTTTCTTGATCCTCAGGAGCTATTTTGATCTGATTATAATCGGAGAATCTATCCATTAGTGAGTACATCTCATACCTAGTAGTCATATCAACTATCATATCAATGTTTGGTAATGGAAAGTCATCCTTTAGACATGCTTTGTTGAGATCCCTGAAGTTTGTGCAAACTCTAATAGATTTGTCTGCCTTTGATATAGGTACTATGTTTGATATCCATTTTGCGTAGTCTATAGCTCTGATAAATCCAGCTTTTAGCAATTTTTCTAGTTCAACCTTGACTAGCAGTGCTACATGAGGATGCATCTTACAGAGTTTTTGCTTAACTGGTTTAACTCCTGGTGTGATAGAAAGATGGTGCATGATAAGATCAGGATCGAGGCCTGGCATATCAGAGTATGTCCATGCAAAATTGATCTTCTTTTCTAAAAAGAGATGAGTGAAATCTTTTAACTCTTCTACTGATAGTGATTGAGCTAGATGAATGATATGTGGTGTTTCTTGACTTCCAATATTGACTGGTTGTGTTGGTTCAATCAATATCAAAGACCTTTCTTGGAAGTGACTTGGCAGTGTATCAAGTATCTCACCTTCAGGCGCCTTAGAGAGGTTTTCACCTATAGGTATGTACTTTATTTTCTCCTTTTTAGATTTTGATACCCTGGCACAATGTGGTTTTCGCCATCAGATCTTTTAATTTTTATTTTTTTTATTTTTGCAACTAAGATACTTGATATCTGTTTCAGTCATGTTTTCACTTCGTTCACTAGTGGAAGAGTCCATAGGTTCAACTGCATTAAGGTAACAGGCTAATGTATAGTCATTGGCAAAAGTAGGTATATTAATGGGCTGGTCTTGTAAAGTACAATCAATTAGTTCTGGATGTACTAAGGATAAAGTTTGAACCGGTTCAAGGGAGTTCACGGTACTATCATCATGACTTCGGACTGACCAGTCAAGTTCCAGAAGACTGCCTTGCGTATGTGTCTCGAGACCAAGAAGAGTTACAACGCAATTATTAGAATTCATGTTAGTAGTTATTGGACCTAACCCAACCAACCTACTTCTAGCATCATCACCTACTTCAGACAGGACTACATACCGTGGTGTGATAGTAATAGGGTCAGTAGACAACATCTCAACATTAATGACAGAGTAGTCATAATTTGTTGTTGAATAGTTGTTATAAATAGAGTTCCTATCTGAGTTATCAGAGTCATAAGATGAAGTTTCTGACTCGTCTTCAAGTGGCTTAGTAAAAGTATATATAGTATCAATACCTACATCTTTGATGCTGCAAGTTCCTTCGTGATTTGGTTCATTGATCACTTGTATTTGACACACTTGTCGACATAACTTTGATGGTTCTGTTAATCCCTGCCATCTATTCCATTCAGCTTCCTCTGGATTGATGACTGGTTTTGCTTCTGTAGCTTCTAATTCTTCTTTTGTAGTTCCATACCTGATTTGTCCTATCTCATTAGGGGGAAGAGTTAGTAGATGAAGAAATTGTTTGTGTCCTTTCTTCCTCCAACTGTTGTTCATAGTCTTCTTATCTTTTCAGTCTGATTTCTTCTATTTCCTTTTGCATCTTTAAGCATACCATCTCTTGTGCGTCATCTGCGATATCACTGGATTCTTCAGGGGTTTCTGTAGTCGATGTATCTGAGAGGTGGTTTGGACCCCATTCATACTCATTTGAATCATTTACTTGTTGTCTGCCAGTATATGTGACTGGAATGTTTAGTGGTGCAAACAATTATCTGATTCTGTATACTTCTTCTCTCATATCCTCTGGGACTTCTACTTCCTATGGTATTATAGTTGATACAATTGAAATTTGATTACCATCTATTTCTACTCTCTGGGTTGGCAATTCTTCTTGTTCATCATTGCACTCTTCCTGAGTTTATTGAGTATTACTTTCCTGTGATGCTAAAGGTAGTACCTTTTTCTTCCACTTAAGTTGATGGTGAGACATATGTTTCTGATCTGATGAATTTCTTGGATTGTATCCCAACCCAGCTTTATCATTTGCAGACTTAGTTTGTAACTGAATAGGTTCAACAATACCTTCTTGACGCTTGCCTAGAAGACTGGTACTTGAATATCCCATGCATTGAAGCATCTTATAGCCTGGACTATATTGTGTCGGGGAAATATCACAATGTCATATTTCTTCATTTGCACTATCTTCTTTAAAAAGCCATTTGAGAGTAGCATCCTCTTCTATTTCATCTGCAAGGGAAGTAGAGGGCTGTATAAAGAGACCATCATAAATGAATTTTGGAGTTGAAATTTGTGCTTCATATGCTCTGATGGTTTTCCTAAATGTCTTGGTGATGGAGGAAGAGACATTAGCAAGAGCACAAGATCTATCTTGTAGCCATCCATGTCGATGTTTGTGATTTTTAATTTCTTCTCTAAATCTTTCAGCAAAGATTCTGAACTTTCAGCTATAGAGGCTGCTTGATTATGAGGAACAAAAGCATCGACACTCTATGTTAATGCATTGCAGGTATAGCTTGTATCAACATGAATACTGACTTCAACTCCATTATAAGGAAATTTCAAGCACCGATGATATGTAGATGGTACTGCTTTCATTTCATGAATCCATAGCTTACCTAGTAAGATGTTGTATGAAAGAGGAAGATCAAGGACTTGAAAAATTACATTTCTTTGTATAGGTCCTACCCTGATTGGTAATAGAACCAGACCCTTAGAGGTTCTTTCTTCTTCATCATAAGCTTTGATTGTTATTTTCTTTGTTGGATCAATAACGTTGTTCAGAAAATCCTAGCTATGTCAGTAGATTGTAGGTACAGATGTTCAACCTAGTGCCTCCATCTATCAAAACACGTTTAACTCAGTGTTTATGGATCATAGCTTCAATGTGTAATGGCTGGTTATGCGGGTGACTCAGTGAGTTATCATCTTCTTCAGAGAAAGTGAGAAAATGAGGTGAAGTGAGGTGACCCACCATAGATTGAAACCGATCTATGTCTAAATCTTTAGGAACGCTAGTGGTGAGCAAAGCCTTGTCCAAGATCTCTCTATGAGCCGAAGAGATCTTAAGCAGTTCCAAAATGGAGATTTGAGCATTGGTTCTTTTCAATTGTTTGACAATACTATAACTCGGAGAGGATGATAAAGCCAACCGTTTTGATTTGGCCATGACTGTGTCTGTTTGTCTATTTGGTAGATTTGATGTTGTTTGATCGAAAGTTGAGGAACTAGCTCCTTGGAGAGTAACTTTCTTTTGAGCATGGGTTACAACATTAGCAGTTTGTGCTTGATTTTATATATCTTTGATTATAATCACTTTGCAATATTCAGGTTGAGAAGATTCAATCATGTTGATCACGTTATCATTGTTAGTGTAGGTATAATTGACCCGAGCACCTCCCTTGGTTTTTTAGGAATCTCCTTGTTCATAAGTCGGTAAGGGATCTTTAAAGGCCTTATGATCAGCATTAGTCGCGTGATTTCCAACAACAATTTTGCCAGCATTAATGAGATCTTGGATTTCATGTCGGAGTTTCATGCAGTTGTTTATGTTATGTCCCTTGTTCCAATGGTAGTCACAGTATTCATTTTGTCTCCACCATTTAGGTTTAATTTCTGGGTCGTATGGTCTGGAATTGTCTGGCAATGTTATCAAATTATTTGCCAATAAAGTTTTAAAAGATGATTCATACAATTCATCTGGAGGACTAAAATCATGCTTAGGTTTTGAAAGCCAAGGTTTCTCTTTAAACCATTCTCTTGCTTTCTTCGGAGGATTTTCTACTGCGGTTTTAGCTGCCTTGAGTGCTTGCGTGCCACTAGCTAAGTTAAATATTGTGGATTTTGTCTTTACTTTAACATTGTCTACCACTCCATCATTAACAATGTTTCTATTGTTGTTTTTTCCATATTTCCATTCTTTGTTGTTTTCTTTAGAACTAGAACCCTGCGATGTTTCTTTCCAAAGTGATATATCTCCCTTTTTTATAAGCACGTCTTCCATTCTGAGGGCATTATCTACCATTTTGTTGAATGAAGGATGTACCTGCATCTGGACACTGTATTTCAATTCGGGGATTAAGTTGTTGACAAAGATATCCATCTTCTCAAGATCGGGAATAGTCCGTGAATATCTAGAGAACATCTTTCTCCATCGTTGGAGAAAAGTGAGAAAGGGTTCTCTTGTCTTTTGTTTGGTATTGCAAAGATCTATCATAGTGACTGGGTGACAAATGTTATAGGAGTATTGCTGTAGGAACAATTGGATTAATTCTTCAAAAGTTTTTATTCCCATAGGTAGACTTGAGAACCATTCCATAGCTTGCCCCCCTAAACTTCTTGGGAAAAGGCGCATGAGATACGTTTGGTCGTGCATGAACTCCATACATAAAGCACAAAATTCTCTGATATGATCTTGAGGATCTGTATTCCCATAATATTTGTCAAAATTAGGCATTTCTACTTTTGAGGGAAATGGAGGCATTTAAAGGTTTTTTTCAAATGGGAATGGGCATATTGTGTCCAAAGAATATTGTTTTGGTGATTTATCCTTGTTTTTCAGTTCTGTGACCTCAGTTCATAACACTTGTATTTGTTTTTTTAGCATTCCTAATGGTGTCTCTTCCTCTTTAGTGATGAGGGCCTCCACATCATAACCAGTAGGAAGCTTGGCGCCTTGCTTTGCTAGTTCTAGGAAATAGTCTTCTTTTTCTCTAGCCATGATGACCATCATTTTTTGGAAATCTTTATCATTTTGACATTTATGTTTTTTGACCTCTGGAGGTTCAGAGGCTTTAGATTCAGTTGATGAGGACTCATTGTTAGTGGCATGATTACTGAGGTTGTCATAAGTGTCTCATTTACTAGCTTGTCTTTCTTGCCTTTCTCTAGACATGGTGGGAGATAGGGGCTGACCAAAGATTGGTATATCGTAAACTGGTATTTGTGACGATGAGGGTTTATTTGAGATGAGGTTTTCTACAAAGAATGGATTGTCGTTTGATGAAAAGGGTGTTCCTTTTCCTATGTCTATTTTGCTGCGAGAACTTCTGGTTTGAGCAGGCATTTTCAACCGACGGGACCGAGAGCTAGATGTGTTGCAGACAGAAGTCAAGATCAAATTGTAGCTAGT
Source organism: Cryptomeria japonica (assembly GCF_030272615.1). Lineage (NCBI taxonomy): Eukaryota > Viridiplantae > Streptophyta > Pinopsida > Cupressales > Cupressaceae > Cryptomeria > Cryptomeria japonica. The sequence goes on along the minus strand of NC_081407.1, from coordinate 500,145,180 downwards.
TGTTCATTTAACGTAGCGATTGAGTGAAGTAACTAAGACCTGGTCTGGTTTCAGGAATGATCTATCCTGTGTAAGACGTTATCTAAGTTAACTTAGGTTTGATAAGATGTTGTTTGAACTAGCTGAGAGATGATCGACAAAATCGTGCAACAGAACGACAGGGGTACACTATCAAGGTTGTTTATGTTCAGGAGGATGAAAACCAGTTTTAGGCTCGCTGTAGATTATTTTAGGCAAGTTTGACTGTTCTGGACTGGCAAAATCAGAGATTCGTATGATAGGATTTTCAGGACCGGATGACAGTATAATAGCTTTAGGAAAAATGACAGTACTATTTCGTATGAGTTGCAGCCTAATACCGTACGACAGATGGGTATGTTTGAAATGACAAACTAATAAATGCAAGGGTTTATCGTACGATACAAGATTCAGGATAGAATGACAGTTCTCAGACCTGGACGACAGACAATCATTTTTCATACGACACATAATGTAGGCTCAAACGACAGATTGTTAGGATTGATGGAATCTCGTATGATAGAAGATATGTTGCAGAACGATAAAACAGAAGGCTCGTATGACTGTGTCTGGACAAAGATTAAATGCTGAGTTTTTGATGACTGAGTATGACCAATTTTTTATTAGGACTGATTTTCAATGACTGACGAGGACTAGTTTTTGACACTGACAGAGTTTATCATTGAGTTGTTTGGTATTGTTTTCTCCATTTTTGGTATTCCAATTTTAGTTTCAGGGATGAAAACACAGAAAAAACGCAATACGAACAATAATTTCAATCACAACATGCAAACCCTATGGAAGTTGGCTTAGAGAAGAAAACCTTTGCTTTCTGACTTAGGTACACACCCAATAGCTAATCAGAATACGGCCACTGAGTCTCACGCAATGGATTCTCAACACCGTATTAGCCGACTCCAAACGCTAATGGTGGCACGATATGACAAGTGTCTTGGGAGATTTACTATCTCTCTTGCACAAAGATTATCAACCTTTCAGAGGTGAATCAGGTAGCTTCTAATTTGAATTAGAACTAGTAAGGGGTCTGTACGACGTGTCGAGGTATAAACTCAATTAAGAGGTCTCCCATCCTTGGAAACCAAGGTTTAATATACCCGAAGGTACAAAGGAGAGCTATTCCTGAGCACTGCCATTGACTTGATTTTCATCAAATCATGTTTATTTTATAGTGGGTTGGAGTACTTGGCGTTTAGCCGTTCCCACTCGGGTCATTCCCCTCTCACTGGCCGTAATGGCTTTAAGAGTTATTAGCTCCTCGGGAGGGTAGGCCCGCTAAAGACATGCAAATCTCAAACTTAAAGAAAATGCCTCAAGGGTCTGGATTTCTGATTGTCTATACAGACAAGAGCATACTTTCCTACCTCTCAAAATTTTCTTAAAACACGAAATACAAATTTGTTCTTTAAACAGATAGAAAGTTAGGTGCCTAAAAATGAATTTAAAGAATACACGATGTTTATTTGATTCTCTTTAGGCAACCTATAAAAACAACGTATCAGTAGTCATGTTGTTTTTATTCTTTGACGGGCGTATGTTTGATTGGTAAATTCTTTGACAAGCATCCTACAAGAAACTGGTTAAGCTGTGAAAATATCAGGCAGACAAAAGACGATTAGGGGTTAGCGGTAGCGTAGTCAAAATTCGACAAAAAACCTAAAAAAGTGAAATTTGTTTTAATCCGACAGAATACAGCATCGTACGATAATTATCACAGAGTAAAACGACAAAAGGATTTTATTGTACGAGTTAGAACTGAGCAATAAACGATATAAGACAAGATCAGATATTTAGAGAAAAATTTCGTACGACACCATTTTTTGATTCGTACGACAAATCGGAGGCTTCGACAAAATGTCGTATGATGCAGTAATACTACTCGTATGATATTTCACAGAGATTGTACGAACGAAACCTGCAGGATAAAAAAAATGATTTTGAGGCCGAAAAAGTAGTCTTCTGCCCCATGGTGGGCGCCAAAAATGTGTGTGTGAAAAGTGGACCTGTATCTATATCTGGAATACACAACACGTTAATTAAGTCATTAGATGCATGGTTAGTAAATCAATAATCAATGAATAATAAACCATTACAAAGTGACCCATTGCCTTCTAGTAAATGCGAGTTTAGATTGCTCTCAGTTTGCTTAGCTATCCAGTGACTAGACAACACCTAAATGAAGGATTTTTAATCTATATGAGCATGGATTTAAGTAGATGGATGCAAGATTAATCTAGATATGCATGATTTAATCTAACATGATTTAAGTAATATATGAATATTTAAGCTAAATGATTTAAGCAATATGAAATAACTAATATGCAATATCTCAATGCAAATTCTCAATGAAACTAGAGCAAAAACAACATAATAACAATATATTCTCTAGGATTTCTTTGAATGAGAGATGAGAGCCTAAATTTATAGAAAATTCAGAAAGAAACCAATGACTGAGACCAAATGATGATGAGCGGTCAAGATTTTCCAAAAGGAAGCACAATCCAGGTGAATTGATGTGATTGGATGCTTTTCTCAGTTTTAAAGGAAATTGAACTAAAATTAAGATAAAATAAAAAAAAATTGATTTATTTGTCTATTTCATTTAATTTTAATATTTAATTGTTTTATTTGCTTTCTTTGAGATTATTTATCAATTTTTAATTTGTTTTTCAAGATTATCTGCAATTGATTTCTTTTCTCAATTTTTAATTCTTTTTTTCTTCAAATTAATTCCTCTTTTGAAGATTTGATGGTAAATAGATTTATTTAATTAAATATGCTAGGGTATTCAATAAAATAAATAGGATAATTGTTTTTAAAAATGTTTTACTTGGAATGATCAATCAATTAAATAAATATTTAATTAATATTGAGTTATTGATTTGCCATGTGACTTTTGTTGATTTTAGAAATTAATTGTGTGCTCAAGATTGATTTAATTGCCTTTGGTTAGGACCTTGGTGATTTTGTCGAGATTAGGGGCTCATGGTTTAGATGACCATTTTTAGGGTATTACATGGGTGATCAACAGTCACCATAAAAAAAGAAAACAAAAAGGGAAACCAACATAGGGTTTTGGATTTTAGGCCTTGTAGCCTTTCAAACATTCTCCGTGTTTTCACACATGCCAATAGACAAATGATGTACAACACAACTGAGAAGATTTTGTCATAAATACGTTTTCGGATTTCCAGGACCTCTACTCATATCACGTTTATTTCACATTTATGATCTCTCTCTCTCTCCATTATTTAGTTTTCTATATATTTAGGCATTCAAGGTTTTCAATACGTCTTCTCTTTTTTTTCTTTTTGTTTTTTTTAATTTAAATTATATTAAAAAATATTAGATTTATATTGACATATGAAACATTGAAATAATAAATTATTAGTTATATTATATTTATTCTATATATTAATATTATTTATATTAAATTTATTATGATATAAACATTAATATAATCTTTAATATGATATCTATTATTTGACGATCTTAGTTTGAATTTTTTTTTTATCAATCCTAAGGAAGAGGCAAAAATGAGAAACCTGGGTGAAACCTCAACGTGTGGTAGGGCTCCCCCTTTACAGGAGCAACCTTGGCAGGTTGTCAAAAACAAAAGATCTCTGAGAGAGGAAAAATGGTGGGCAACATGGCTTGATGATGGAGGCCATAAAAAATCTTAGATTTGGGCATTACCGATTACTTCTAGAATCCCTCCCTTTGCCTCAGGGGCAAATAGGGTGACATTGGGCAGCAGAGATTCTAAGCCTATGATAAACAATCGGCAGATCCACCATCAGATTACCCATAACTAATTTTTTCCCCTTAGAGGACTTGTGAAGGGTTCTGTAAAACCAACCAATGACGGGAGATTTCTTAAACAATGGAAAACTCGAGCCCCATAGAGATGAGGCATGCGCAGACCAAGGGCAACATTTAATTATTTATCAAAATAATATGTGGGCAATGTTGATCCTAGGGCATTCTCTAGACAGGTAACACAAAACCCTAATGTTGCTAATCACGACTCCACTGAGATAACGAAAAAAATGTATTCCAAGGTCTTGAGAGATTACTGCATGAAGAATGACCTCTTTGCTAGATGATGTGGTAGTGGCCATTTCATTATTGCCACCGCCGAATGCTGGAAGGACTCATATGCTAGCTAGGTAAGTATAACTACCCTCTCAAATAACATCATTTACATAGAATGTTACAAGGAATCTCTGAAACATTTAACTTCAAATTCTTAGATTGGCATCCTAAATTCGATGCCAATACACACAAATTTGATAAGATGTCAAGATGGGTTGTATTTAGGATTTGTCCTGTAGGACTAATGCATGCCCGTATTCTCTTCAATATTGGAGATAGATTAGGGGGTTTTGTAGGATTGGAGGAAAATTGGACAAACAATTCAAACATTAAAATTCTCATAGATATTGATCCAAATATCACTAAATGAAAAAATATAAATCTAACAACTGCAGATGATAAATTCATCCTTAAACCAGAATTTTATTCAGGCCTGATCTCAGATGAATTAGCATTTTGATAAAAAAACCCACCCCATGTGAATAAAACCCAATATTGGTCACTAGCGAAACCAATAGAGAAAGTAGATATTCGATTTAATAAGGATATGGGTGGCTTTACAATCAATTTTCCACTTTAGAAAACTACCTCGGATGACTCTCCTAGGAGCCCTAAACATGGACTCGCAAGGGATAAGAAGAAAGAGACTACAAATAACACTCTATCCCTAGAACAAGGCAATCTAGAGAATTTACCAACAAAATCAAATGAGGAGCTCATATAGAGGGAATACAACAATGTTATTAATAATCTCATGGAAAAATTGGCGGAGGAGATGGTAGATGGAACAAAAGCAATTAGCCAAGTCGATCTGGGTCAGGGCACCCAGGCAGGCAACGACCAAGGCTTGGACATCAATGAAGAAGCAAAAAATATTACAAAGGCTCAAAGACCATTTGAGACTAACATGATTGAGCCAAGTCAAATGGAAATGGTTAGAGAATTCCCTATGGATATGGATGATATGTGCCCTATGGTGGATGGTATGAATGAAGAAGAAGAAAAGAGATTCATCATCAATGAATTAAGTAAAATTTAGGAGGAGGAAAACAAAATGGAACTAATAGACAATTCCAAAGTTAATGAAGAAAGGGGCATACTACAGGAGGCCGACAATAAAAAGGTACTGGATTGTGGCAAATCATCCGCCAATAAAAGAGGAAGAAAGTCTTTTTAAGACAAAATGAAGATGGATGGGGAAGTGGAGGGGCATACAAAGATAACAACCCTGTTATGCTCGAGGAAGGAAAACCTTCCCCCAAGAAAACAATATAAATTTTGACTTGGAATGTTAGGGGTATGGGAGCCCCTAGCAAACAATGCTTAATTAAGCATAGTATAAAGAAATCCAAAATTGACATAGTCATGTTAAAGGAAACAAAATTAGCACAAGATGAAATGGATAAATTTGGGAGAAAACTTTCACAATGGTAGATGGAGGCAGTAGATTCAGATGGTGCTTCAGGTGGACTGGCAATATTATGGAAAAAGGGTCAGTTGCATTCACTTGCATAATTAGGATGCATCACTGGATGGCAGGCACTGTAAGATCCCTCCAATTTAATTTAGAATTTATCATTCTGAATGTATATGGGTCGATTCCCATAGACAAGAAGAAACAAATATGGCAGGAAATAGGTCAATTTCTGAATGGTCAGACCTCCCAACATTTCATAATCAGAGTAGATTTTAACACAATCCTTCACCAATCAGAGAAACGCGAGGGACTCAAAACCATTAGACAACCCCAAATATATTTCAAAGATTGGATAAATAACAACAATTTGTTGGAAATTAAAACAGAAGAAGGCGTGCACACATGGAATAATAGAAGACTAGGCTTTTTCTACATAGTTAATACATCAGACAGGTTCTTCTTGAAAGGTGATTTGACCACTTTTCCATCTGAAATGAAAGCCTCCGCTCAACCATGGTCTGGATCAGATCACTATCCAATTTTGCTAGAGATTATGTGGGAAATTAAAACCACCATAAGCCCTTTTAAGTTTGAATTGATGTGGCTCAAACATGAACTTTTTTACAAACATCCAAAAGTGGTGGATGGATGGGTCCTTCAAGGCTCTAAGATGTTTTGTCTGGCTTCAAAGCTTATAATGATCAAACATAGACTGCTAGATTGGAACAAGGAGAAATTCAAGAATATCTTTGAGGAAAAAGACAGAATTGAAAAGGAGCTGGAATGTGTAAATTGAGTGGTAATGAACAATGGCATGGACCAAGGAACATATTTGGAAGAAAATAAACTATTATGCAAATATGAAGATATCCTAGCCAAGGAGAAAATATATTGGAAGCAGAAATCCAAAGAAACTTGGTTGAAGGAAGGTGACAAGAACACTAAGTTCTTCCACAATAGTGTCAAAATGAGAAGAGCAGCAAATAGAATCACACATATTACCCGAGAGAATGGGTTGATAATAAATAATCATAAGAAAATTGCAAAAGATGCAGTAATGTATTTCAAGAATATCGTAAAAAACTGGGAATTCTTAGATCTATCCAATAGTTACTGATTAAGAATATACCTAAGTTAATAAATAAAGATGACAATAAAATGCTCAATGCCAAATTTACAAAAGAATAAGTAGAATATTCTCTGTCACAATTTCAAGCGGATAGAGCCCCGGGGCCAAATAGATTCCTAGCTTGCTTTTACTAGAAAAGTTGGCATATTATAGGTGAAGAGGTTACAACTGCTCTCAAATCATCTCATAATGCAGGAAGGTTCGTATAAGAGATAAACAATACATTCATACAATTACTACCAAAAAAAGAAAATCCTACAAAATGGGAGGATTTCAGACCCATCTTTCTATGTAACATGATATACAAACTACTAGCCAAGGTAATGGCTAATAGATTAAAAAGATTGCTTTCAATCATAATCTTAGAAGAACAAATGGGGTTTGTTCCTAACATATCAATACTAAATAGGGTAAATATTGTCCAGGAAGCCATTCACTCCATACAATCCCAAGGAATTCCAATTATGCTTATAAAATTGGATATCAAGAAGGCATACGATAAAGTTGACTGGCACTTCTTATGTAGTTGTTTAAGAGCCTTTAGCTTTGATAAATAATGGGTGGGATGGCTATATTTTTGTATATCATGCCCTAGATTCTCAGTACTAATTAATGGAAAACCGGAAGGCTTCTTTGAGATAGCTAGATGATTGAGGCAAGGCGACCCCCTCTCACCCTTTTTATTCACAATAATGTTAGAAGCTTTGGGGAGGAACCTTGAGGCAACTAGAAGATTGGGGAAGTTGGAATGAATTCAAATCACAAGTGGGGTGGATTCAAGCACTGATCGACAATTTTCAAATGACACAATGATAATGGGGAAAGGGAAGGTAAAGGAAGCCCAAGAATTCAAATGGATTCTGAATCGATATGGGAAGGCGTCAGGAGAAATAGTAAATGCTAAAAAGTCAGAGGTATTCTTTTTCAACATGAAGCCACAAGAAGAGATCTGAAAAACAAATCTTCTAGGATATAGGATTGGTCACCTTCCCTACACTTACTTAGGCATGCCCATTGAAAAAGGGGTCAGAACCAGTAAACTATGGGATCCTCTAAATGAGAAATTGTAGAAAAGACTGTCATCATGGAAAGGGAAATGGTTGTCTTGGGTAGGGAGATTGACACTAATAAAATCAGTTCTTGCAGCTATGCCTATATACCTCTTATCATGCATTCCACTTTCAGCTAGGGCACACAAGAAATTGATGCAAACAATTAGAAACTTCTATTGGCAAGGATCAGAGGAAAAATAGAAAATGGCATTAATCTCTTGGGAAAAAATATGCAGGGAAAGGCAAGATGGAGGAATTCAAATAAGGAACCTGCTTTGGCAAAATAAGGCACTAGGAGTGAAATTAGTCTGGAAAATTTACACTCACTCATAGGCCAAATGGGAAACAATACTCATAAACAAATACCTAGAAAACAATAATAGAGAACCAATATTTAGAACAACAGACCCTCCAAAATGGTCGAGAATCTGGAATTTCATGAAAGATTGCAGAAGACACATAATCAAGTACTTATCCTGGGATATATATGATGGTGTTAGATTCAATGACCGTCCCAAGGACACTTAGAGGGGGGGGGTGAATCGATGTCTAACCGGTTAGTGTTATATTTGAACTTATTTATAACTTTGCAACCCAAAACAATGTACCGGTAAACAAGAAATAATGCAGTAAAGAGAAATAATAGAGACAACATAAATGCACACCATAACACAAGATATTTTAACGAGGAAACCCGGTGTGGGAAAAACCTCGGTGGGATTTTTGAACCACAATATTTACTCACTGGACAATATGAATAAATAATACTTACAATAGAGGCTTGCACATGTAGAAAGGCCAACTACCTGGAGCGCATTGCTCAAAAGAGTCTCACTAACTACAATATGGATAATTAAATCCAATACAATGTACTGCTCAAAATAGCATCTCAAATGCCTGGTTCAGTACCGGTTTAAGCTCAGTCAGATACCTTAACCAAAACCTTCGCTGTCCACTATATCATCTCATACAATAATCTCCTATCCATTACTATATTACCATCATACAAAATGACCTATGAGATCTCATACATATATGAGTCTTTACAATATACCAAGTCGGCTTACAAATAATTAATTACATTTCCAATATAATTCATATAAGCAAAACTTTATCCCATGTGTTGAGCACCAGATTTGAATCAAATAAAACCTCTTGATTTGTGGAATTAAATCATAAAATCCTCCATTTTTATAAGAAACAATCATCATTTTCCTTCCAAAGTAAAATAACCTATAAGTTGTCGAAAAAGTATGATGGCATCCTATCGAAAAAATCCAAAATCAAATGGTATCGATGAGACCCAACGATGTCTCATTGATATAAAAGGGCTATCGAAGGGAAAGGGAACACTGATGAACTTGAAAGAAGACTCACCAAAAGCAATGATTCCATCGACAAAAGAGTATCAAAGAAAGTAAAAGTGGTCTCATCAATGGAAAAAACTTTCGAGGAAATAATGTTGTCGGCCCAACACATAGGAGACTCACTGAAAGCAACATTCTTATCGAAAGAATAATGTTGATCAAATAGAAGGAAGTTACATCGATAAAGGATATCGATAGGATATGAGTTTCGAGGAGACCAAAAGACAAGTTACCGATACACATTGTTTCACCAATGGAATTTTATCGAGGAGATTACTAATGAGTTCATCGATGAGAGATGACGATGAAAGCAAGTCATCGAAGAAAGAAGGGCTTCGATGAAACGATATACTCATTCGTCAAAGGGGTGTAATGATGTCGATAGAAAAATGTGTTTCGTTGGAAAGATAAGGGAAGTTATCGAAGCCTGAGGTTTCTTCAACATGGAACCCGATTGACATTAGATACGTATCGGTGAAAAGGCAAACGTTATCATCAAATACAACATTTTGATGAGGGGAGAAAATACCTAATCGACATAATATTAAAGCAAAAGTGTTTTCAATAGAAACAAAGAGATCGATGGACCGAAAAAATAAATGATCGAAAAAAATATTCTCATCGAAGTGATTATTGATTGCCGTGAAGATCAGAATCAAATCCCAGGGAGGTCACATCACTATTTAATTCCAACGTGTATCCAAGTGACCGTTGTTGAAATGCCATTACTAGCTACTTAAATTCGCCATAAGTAATGAATTGATATCAAAGGACACAATATTGAGGAATTCACAGGCGACGAACCAGAAGCAAAAATTGGGCGAATTCACAGAGAAGGTTCAAAGATTTCAAGTAAGTTGTCCATACATAGAGCCGCTTTATAAATTCAAATGGAGTCATCATCTAAGGCTAGTAAAACTAGAAAGGGGAAGGAGCCTCTTACCACAGAAGAAAAACCCAAGAGACAGAAAAAGGAAGGGCGTTCTTTGGCCCAAGATTTGATTGACCAATGGCCATCATCCAGTTTAAGGTCTAAAAAGATTAAAGCTGATGAGGAAGGTCTGGAGGACCGGTTTGAGGATCTTGGAGACACATGGACCGAGTTAAGGGGGTATGAATTGTTCGTATATGGATACAACAGAAGAGTTTCCCCTCAACCTATAAATAATTTATGGCGATTAAACCTAGGCAAACTGGTTGTGGCTAATGTCTTTGTAAATGTAGAGCTCATGAAAGCCTTAGCAAACAACTATGACCCTAAAACCAGAACCATATATAACTATATGGGTAAGTCGATTCTTTCAATTACAAGGGAGGTTATCGACACCGTGTTTGAGTTAGACTGGGGGTTTGAGGAACCAATTGACCTCAAAAAATTAACAAATGAATACTTTAACCTAGAACACATTTAAAAAACATGGAGGCTGATGAATACTAAGAGGGGGGGGGGGTGAATTAGTATGCCAAAAATCTTTGCACTAAAACACTTACACAGTCTAAAGATAAACCGGTAAAGCAATCTGACAGTCAAACCGGTTACCACACATGCAAACCAAAATGCGAATAAAACATTCACCCACAAAAATAATACAACCATAACACAAGATATTTGACATGGAAACCCAACTGGGAAAAACCATGGTGAGATGGAACTCACAAGTCACTATCTACAGAATAGAAGCCAGACCGGTTAAGGTCTTACAATGTTCTTCACCAGAATAGATCCTGTTAGGAATCTCAATCTCTGTTAGGAGATAAGTCCAATTAAAGACTACCTTGTTAGAGGATTTTAGATTCACATGTGTGAACCACCTTGTTAGAGGATTTTACAAAGGCTTTGAGGCCTACCCGATTAGGGGCTACAGACTTGTCAAAGATGTGAGTAATCAACAAGTGTTTGATCTATCTAATAGCACAAACTGCTTGGTTAGATCCAGTATTGCTCACAGCTAATGCATTCCAGTATTACTTCAGTCTTCTCTATCTCTCTCTTAGTTACAACTTGACCTTCTCAGATAAGATCACTCTTACAACAACTCAACATCCACCTTAAACCCTAGCTCAACATTCACCCTTTTCGCAACCACCTAAAACCCTAGACATGATGTCCTTTTAAAGGAATCTGATTTCATGTCGGTCCAATAGGATTTCTTTACAATTTCCTAGGTTCAATGAACCTAGACATACTTAGTAACACGACACAAGAATCACCGTCAATGTGTCGGCATCGTCAAACAATTGGTGGATTGGTAACTCATCACAAAATGCCGGTTGGTAACTCATCACAGAGTATTACCGGTTCATACAAAATACCGATTGCCGGTTTGACAAAAATGAAGACTGGTAAGAATGTGTTGTGCTGCTTTTCTCCCTCGTATCGCTTGTGATCTGCGAATTGCTTGGGGTCGACATGCAGCTTCAGACCGGGAAACACATTCTGCAAAATCGCCACTAGTCTAAAGACTAGTATACAACATATCGGTTGGAACAAATACCGATTGAGCATAAGCTCATACATATAAAGGGGATCTCAATACAAGTGTGTGTCCATCAATGAAAATCACAACATAAACCACAAAAATGCCAACAATCTTCCCCTTTGGCATTGATGGCAACACTTAGGAAAATAAAATTTTGACATCTAAGTGTTTTACAACAGAAAAACTTGTCATTAACAAAATTGCTCCCCCTAAGCATATACACTATCCCTTAATCAATAGAGTGTATAGAAATTTTGCATTCAGAGCATAATCATCAGAGCATATAGCATATATCATAGCATATATCAAAATTTCAAAAAAGATACTTCTCCATCTGATATACCAAAATTTCAAAATTTAAAACCATATACTTCTCCCCCTTTGCCAACAATGACAAAGTACCGCTGAAAAACCTGTTTCCATATATATATAAAAGAGTTTATGACAATAATGAATAGTACTTGTCAAAAACTGCTTTATAGTCCTACAAAAATTATTTCATGGAAAGAGACCAGGACTCAAGTAGGGAGGTCGCCACTTCCTTCTCTGTCTGCATTTGTGATACCTGTTCCTCCATGGCATCTATTGTGCTCAGTTCTTGTGTGACTGTCAGGGCATCTAGGTTCAAATAGCATTTCTAGAGAATTTGTAGTCATGGAAGTAATACCAGTTGAAGCTCCTGCAAATCCCTAGACCTTTTGCTGATCTTTTGCTCCATCTTGGCTGATTGGATCTGGAACCGGTGAATGGTTTGCTCATATGCTGCAAAGGAGTCGTAAGGAGTCTTGAATGTGCTCAAGTAGGACTGTAAGTCCGTTTGAAGCTGTTGCTTCTTGGCTAGCACATCATCACAGAACAGATTAGGTTGACAGATTTTGCTGAGTAGCAAGTTTCCCTCATCCAAGGCACTCCTTATGTCCTTTTGATCCTTTAGCAGTTCAGTCCTATGCTCATTCAATTTCTTCACTAGAGCAACATTAAGAGCCTTTTGGTGCTCTTTCTTTACATTGGCCTCTGCTGCTTCTTCTAGACTCTGCACCTGATCATCCACTACAGTACACAGAAGTTTGAGTTGTGCTAGTGATGAATCAGTGTCAGGAAGATTAATGCCGGGTATTAGACTGGTAAGTGTATCTACAACTGCCTGGATGATGTCCTGTTCCTTTTTCCTGCGAATGATCTCAAGGTGCTCTTGAGCAACCTTGATGCTCTGCATAAGCTTCAACTCACTTGCAGATTGGAAATCGATAGGACTAGAGAGATCAACCGGTGAGGGTTGACTTCCGGTTGCCTTCGGAGTCTCCACCTGAGAGCTTTTTGCCGCTTCTCATTCCTTGGCTTCTTCAGCTTTCTTCTTTTCCACTTCTCTTCTCTTCTCTTCTTCCTTGTCTTCCTCTGCCTTTTTCTTCTCCTCTTCTCTCCTCTTCTGCTCTTCCTTTTCTTCTTCTTCCCTCTTCTTCTTCTCTTCCTCTTCCTTTTTCTTCTTCTCTTCCTCTTCCTTCTTCTTCTTCTCCTCTTCTTTCTTCTTCTTTTCTTCCTTGTCCTCTTCTTCTTTCTTCTTCCTTTCTTCTTCTTGCTTCTTCTTTTATTCATCTTTTCTTTTCTCCTCTTCCTCTTTTCTCTTCTCTTCCTCTTTTCTCTTCTCTTCCTCTTTCTTCTGTTTCTCATCTTCATCCTTCTTTTTCTCTTCCTGATCTTTTGCCACTTGCTGTGTGTCCACAACTTGTTCACCACCCTGATCGGCCTGTTGTCCCTGTTCAGTACCCTCAGAAGGTATGTCTTGAGTGACATCTTCTACATCCAGGGCATTGACATCTATGGTGTCGATTGGTTCTTCCACCAGGTTTCCTTCCTCATCAAAAACCTCATCCGGTTTGGAAATAACCGGTTCCTTTTTCGCTTGGAGGTTGGCCATTTATGCTTTGTGAGAACTGACAGCATGGGCCATGTGCTGATGTGTATCTTTTTCTACATCATCAACTCTCCCCTCCAATAACCAGAGTCTTCTTCTCCTTGTGAAGAAGAGACCTTTATTTTGATCCAATATATCAAACAATTCTGAATTTGAGAGTTCGGGGAAGTACTGTGCAAAAATTTTCTCCCTAATCTCCTGTTCCTTTTCAATGGCAATGCACCATTTGTTATCCAATGCTTTAAATAATGAATCCGGTGTCTGAGATTTAATCTCTGATGGTGACCGGTCATTTTTACATAAATAAAGAATGATTTCCTATAGTACTTCATCTTTTTCCTCACTATTGAATTCATCATAATAATCTATTAAATTATGAAGTAACTTTCTCCTAATATTCTTTACTATTCTTTGACAATGTGTCAAAGGTTTGTAAGAGGAGATATCTATATTTACCGGTGCGGATGTTGCCGGTTCATTCTTCTTCATCTTCTTGGTTTGTCTAGCCTTCTTTGGCTGTTCATCAGACTCAGTTTCTTCGGAGTCCGGTTCATTTGCCTTAGTCTTCCTCTTCCTTTCGAAGACTTTTGCCGGTGTTACCTCTGGTTTCTTCTTTGCCGGTGACCACTTGGTCACTCTTGGAGTCGCAGTGGTAGCTGGTGCCGATGTTGCAGGCACTGCCTTAGCTTTCTTAGCTGCCGGTTCTTTTCCCTTCTTCATCGATGGTTCTGTTGAACACTATATTTGAAAATAAAAAATATATGAAAAAAATGTATATTCCCATAGGCGTGAAGACTGAAAGATGTTTCGGCCAGCAAATTGTATCGAGTACTGCAAAAGAAGTTTCATCGAAAGAGTATTTTCATTGAAACGAGGTATAGAAAGCACCAAGCAAAAGTATTTCGGCAAAAGTTACTTTCGATGAATGTAGAAAATCACTCATCGATACTCTAAGTTTCATCAAAAAGGTAAAAAACAAAAGGCAAAAGTGATTTCGAAGGAATATCATTACCGAAGAAACTCATAAAGCATCCATTGAAATGCAAGTTTTCATCGATGACATAATGTCGAACAAAAGCAAAGGTGTTTCATCGATAAAGGAGGATATCGATGAAAAAGGAATGTCGATGAACATACATGGGCCCTCACCGAAGAAAGAAATTCATCGAAAGAATGATTTCGATGAAGCTTGTGAGTGACTTATCGAAAAGGAGGTCTATCGATGAAAGAACGATTTCGATGAGTCTTGAAAGTGGCTTCTCGACATGGGCTACTCACCGAAAGAATAGTATCGAAGAAAACGGGCTTTCGATGAAAGATTTAAACACTCAGTCGAAGACAAGGGTTTCATCGATAACTTGGAAAATGATCACTTTGAGCGAACTGTACTTCCCACGAAAGAGTTAAAGGCCCAAGTGAAGAATGTCACATCTGCAATTAAGTTTAAACACTTGAGTAGCCGTTGTAGACGCAGAACATTAACTGTGCACAAGTTGCCCATACGATTACAGTTGAACTGACCGAATTTTCATAAGAACCAAATCAATGCTAAAAGACTGAAAATTGCGAAGAACTTGTGGAAACTTGCGAACGATAACCAGAAGAGCTGAGCATTTCTCCAAGTAAGTATTGTTTCTCATATCTACTGTAATCATGGAACCTTCGTCTTCTTCTTCTAAAAAGAGTAGGAAAGGAAAAGAGTTGAACCCTGAAGAGAAGCCCAAGAGACAAAAGAAGGAAGGAAGAGCTCTGACTCAGGATCTATTAGACCAATGTCCCTCATCTAGTGTAAGGTCCAAAAAGATCAAAAGTGAAGAAGAAGGATTGGAGGATAGATTTGAAAATCTAGGAGATATTTGGACTGAAATCAGAGGACATGAGTTATTCTTATTTAGTTACAAAAGAAGGGACGCTCCTGAAC
Source organism: Cryptomeria japonica (assembly GCF_030272615.1). Lineage (NCBI taxonomy): Eukaryota > Viridiplantae > Streptophyta > Pinopsida > Cupressales > Cupressaceae > Cryptomeria > Cryptomeria japonica. The sequence continues at coordinate 500,129,771 of NC_081407.1, read as the reverse complement.
CCATAAGTAATCTATGGAAGAAGAACTTAGGCAAATTGGTAGTCCCAAATGTGTTTGTAGATGTAGAATTAATGAAAGCTCTGGTAGATTGTTACAATCCAAGAACCAAAACCATATGTGATTACAAAGGGAATACATTAGTAGTAATTAACAAACAGACTATTGATATGGTGTTTGATTTGGACTGGGAGGTGGAAGAGAGTATCGATATGAAGAAACTTTCACAAGAATTCTTTAGTTTGGAAAACATCTACAGGACTTGGAGGCTACCTATTCACAGGCCAAAAGTGGGTGGGTCATTTGTTCCATTTAGCAAAGATGATAAGGTGTCGTTTGATGTCAACCATTTCCATCCTTATTTTAAATATACCTCCTATGTTGCAGCTCAAGTATTAGGCCTAGAGGCCCATCCACTCATGGATATTGGGGTTATGGTTCTGTGTGCTGATTTACAGTCAAAAGACCCTAGGTCATTTGATTTTGCCACTTATGTTGCAGATGCTTTAAATCATGGATTGGAAAAGTTGAAAGGGGACCTTGTGAATGTTCATTTTTCATTGTATTCCTTGTTAATGCATGTCATTCTTTATTGTGGACAAGAGATTAATTTCTGGTCAGATGATTTCTGCATTCGATCCTATGATAAAAATGGTTTGAAGAAGCTAGTTCAGTTATGGGTATCTGCATGGGACCAGAGGTTCATGAACAACCAGTACTGGCACTTTCAAGAATATTTTGTGAAACCTCTTAGTGCAGCTTTTGGGCAACATAGGGATTACACTTTGTCCCCTGAAATCAAGAGATTCCTTAGACCAAAGGCCTTCTCTCCAGAGTCACAGATTGATCATAATTGGGGTGATTGGTATTGCCATAACAATCACACAGAAATCAGGGTATTTGGATATGAAGGAAAACCCCACATGCTCCCAATTACAGTGCCAAACAGGGTGGCTAGCCTGGAGATTATAAGATAATTGTCTATTGTCAGTGCTAAACACCTTACAGATTCCGGTAAACAATCCATTGTTCCAGGCTTATTGGTTTTTTCTGATTTCATTGTTAAAAGTTCAAAAAGTTATCATTTACTGCAGAACAAGTTAGACTACTATGGCATGACTCTGGGTGAACCTAGAGAGAACTTCGACCCTGAAGGATATATAAGAGCTGCCAAAGTATCACAAAAACTCAAAGCTAGAATACATGTGGCCAAAATGCCAGATGACCTGATTAAGAATCTTGAAAGAGAGGAGGCCAAAGCTTTGAGAGGAAAGAGTGAGTTAGTTTGGGAGGCTTACAAATGGAAAAGGGCAAGAGGAATGATAGATGGAGATCGAAGATCCTTTGGAAGTGGCTAAAAGGCTGCTTCAACATGAAGCAAAAATCATGCATAGAGTGCCTTCGCAATTCCTTCATTTCATTAATACTGAGAAGGATAGTCAACCCCTAGCCCACATGTCACCAAAGTCGACCGCCAGTAGTATCCCACCTGATTCTCCTAGAGAAGATTATCCTCCTGGTTTCGAAGCAGAGATGAATATGGACACTGGTGAAATTAACATCAAGGATGTCGTCGATATAAGGATGACTGAGCATGAAGATTTTGTTGTTGATGATGGATTCGCCACCTCTAGGGAATTTCTTTCATTTTTATACCAATACAAAGGAGCTCATGTAAAACGAAGCATGGCTGGAAGACCAGAGGAGGAACAGATGAAGAGATTGCAAGATGAGATTGATGTCCTCATGAAAGATATGACTCCTGAGAAAGGGAGGAAACTACTAAAAGAGGCCGGTGTAATCATCTTCTCTGGTTGGGATATAAACTCAGCACTTTTATTTGATGGCTTCCTGAAGAAACAAGATTTGAATCAACAGGTGTTGCCTCAGGAGATAGACAAATTGTTCTTAGGCTCTGGATATGATCCAGACAAGAAAGCTCTCCTACAATGGGCATTATATCCAAAGGGGAAGAGGCCTATCATTGTGGACATTGAAGAAACCTTTGGGCACCTCATGGTTCATCAGGTTGGAAAAACAGACCCTAGGGTCACTGCTAAACTCAACTTGGATGTTGCTAGATTGAACCTGGACCAGACAGAATTTTTGGTAAGAGAAAACGTCACATATAAGGGGTTATATGAAAAATCTAAAGAGGAGACTCAAAAGTTGCAGGCAAAAGTATTGCAACTAGAGACGGGGACTCCTATCAGCGAATACACCTCATACCCCGCGGGACGTAGCTTGGACGATGTCTCTGATGCTCTGTACTGGAAGTACCAAGCAGAGAAGGCCAATAAACGCGCAGAAGGTATCCAACAAAGGATGGACAAACTGGTCGACGATATCATAGGACATCGGTTTAACACCATGCTCTTGCAGGTTGAACCATATTGGAAAGTATATAGTGGAACAATAAAGACATTAACAGAGCACGAGAGACTAAAAGAACGACTGCATGAAGTACTGAATAATGTCGATGCCATGACACCAGAGGAAAAAGCTGAGGGGATTGCATATATGGAGAATCATGTCAAACTTGAGGATGCGCTGAGGAGAGACCTGAAGGAATTGGATGATGAGAAACCTGTTGGAATGCCCTCCGTTTACAAAGAAGGAGAAGTGATATCCCTGGAGGATTTGCGAAAAGAGCTCACCAGTGTCAAGGATTGGGCCTTGTCAGAGATAGATCGAAGTAAGGATATGGCCCCTACTGTCAACCAGATAATATTCAAGTATCTGTCGCTAGGAGATGAATTGAAGAAATAGACTCCTCGAATCAAAACCTTCAAAGACGATGATTACATTCATCATTTGGGACTCCTAAATCTCTTTTTGCTTAAGTTTAGAAATACTCAAATTAACGATTAATATTTTGAAAGGTCGTGTCTCTTCATGAAAGGCCTTCATCCTCATATATATATGAGAATGATTTTTGTAATGTAAGGGGATAGTGATTAGATAATAAGAAGATGGCAATGTATGACAGCCTGTAAGTTTTACAAATTTCGATGGAATACATGCTATGAACTGTTGTTTTTCTTTGCGTATGTGTTGTGGATTATTTCACTTTGTTTTGGCAATCGTCTGTGATATTATCTAAAGTGATAAGGTTATTCATATTCTTGAAATCAAATCTGTGCTTCATGTTATAACGTTGAAACAAAAGTTTTGCTTGCGAATTGTAATTGTTCCTTGCAGTACTTCATTGATTGGTCCCTTAAAGGTGGGGTTAAATTCATTCAATCAACATATGATATAAGCATTCAAATTAATCTCAAAAGAAATAATAACCGACAGGTCTACAAAAGGGTGGATTAAAAAACTGTCTCACAGGCTCGCATAATAAGTCCTGAAGAAAGTACAATGACTCTGTAGCCCAAACAGCAAAGAAGGCACTGGTCACAATAGATTACACTCATCATTATATTTCACCATTTGTTATTTTAAAAGCAAACAGAAGTAGTTAGGAAACATAGATCGAATAGCTTCTACAACAACAATCTTGAACTCGTCTGCTATATCTCCATTCTAGGAACTTGTGCCATTTTGAGACTAGGAAATATCAGATTGAGAAATTAGATCTGCTATAAAAAGCATTAGTTGGAGGAACAGCTAGTGAGTAGGTATACCCGCCTAGGTCCTGCAGAACCTGAAGTGAGAGAGTTAGTAACCAAATAGGTTCACTCTATAAGTTGGCCAAGTCAATTGGAGGGTTTGATCATAGGAGTTGGCATTTCCTTAGAACCTATCTAATCTGTTGATTTGAGACCCAACAGGTTCTTCAACCGGTGCGATCCTCTCCAAGTAGGTTCCAGTCCTCTTAGCCTTTGGATCAAGAGGCGAGGCAATAAGGGTTGAAGCATACCCTTCTAGTATGTCAAACATGACCTCATAGCCCATAGGCTCCACTTCCGCCATTCTAGGCTCAACAACCTCCATTAGACATTTGTCCACCTGAATAGTGAAACAAATGTCATCTTTGTATTTCTTTACAATGTCACCTGAGATTCTTACCCTCTGACTCATCTTTCTTCTGAACTCATCAAAGTATTTGTTCAGTACCTCAGGGTAGCCGGTTCCAATGGTTGCACACTTTCCTTTATTTGCTTGGTTACCGATTGGTTAGGGGACCACTGGACATCTCCTACACTCGGAAAGTAGCCTTGGAAATAGAAAAACAACCCTACCAGTAGTTGTCCAAACTTAAACCTCAGTGAATTGTCCTTTTTGATTGCCTTAAGATTTAACAGGAGTTGCCTCTACACACTGGTGCATATGTCAAATGATTTATCCTCTTTAATCATCCAATAAGCGACATTTACCACTGTAGCAGATACAAAATTAATCCAGTTGGCTGAGAATGTTCTGTAGCCTATCACCATGCAGGCGTATTTCACCAGTTCATCCTTGATAGGATTAACTGTCATACCTCGTGAATCACTTGTCGAACCGGTGAGCTTGGTCATTTCCATTTTGCTTACCGTTCTCAAGGCTGACACTTCCCTTGTGTTGCAGAAACTGGTGACTGCATGAATTGCCTTAGGTGTGATATCATGCGTCCTCTCCAGGTACATCTTGTCACCATGGACTCTACTCAAGATGATCCTGATGTGATCCTCCGTGAAGTCTTCCAGAAAATATACCGCATTATGGAGTTTCTTCTTCTCTAAGATACTGAACTCTGGTTTGATCTTTTTGTCCTTGCCACAAAATAGACCTAACTGAGTGTGAATAGCTAAAGACCCTAGGTCTTCAACTTTGCAATCAATATAATCAGAAATTCCTTCTTCGACTATGACTCTAGCCGGAACTTGTGATAAAGCATTATATTTGGCCTTCCTTTGAATAAAACTTTCTGACTCTATGGATGTACTCAAACTGGTATGAGATGTAGAAGCCATTGTAGAGTATTTCAAGAACACGAAAAAATACCTTTCAATCGCGAATTTAGGGCTTCCAGATTCTGCTTCACTTCGCTCTCCGTCGGATGCCAATTCACCGCTTTGAGTTCTCCACTACCGCTTGCAAACTAAATTTGAATCTCTTTCAAGGTTATCCAATTTCTTGAAATCTAAGCTCAAATTTCCTTTTCTTCACTTTGCACTTGAAAACTTTTCTTCGCTCGAAAACAGATAGTGAGAAATGATTTGAAAAATTGCATTTATACATGTCTCTCACCTACCGTCATTAATGCTCCTCTATTAGGGCGTAAACCCTAATTTTCATTTTTACCATTTTCGATCTTCTACCAAGCAACAGGTATCACATACCGATTAAGGTCTTTTACCGGTGTCAACCGGGGGTTCGAAAGCATTTCGCCGTTTGCTCCCCCTAAGCCTTTGAGGCTTAGTTTGCCAGTTCCGATATTTCCACACTAGGTGCAGAAACTGGTTCCTCCTCTGACAATATTGGTTTCTTCCTCCATGTTTTCTTCATTCCTCCTTGAAATTTTTCAACATCTATTTCTCCTTCCTGAGTGACCGGTATATCATCAGATATACTTTTTTTGCTTCTGCAAAATCTTGCAATGTGACCCAGTTTGTTGCAGTGATAGTAAGCAAGTCCAGGTGCTCTCCAAGGTCCATTGTACATGTTTCCATTCTTCCTTTTGCATGTTGTAGCAGTGTGACCATGACCATGACAGATCATACAACTTTCTCTCCATCCGGTTGCTGCTTGATGACCACAGCTTCTTGACTGATGATTGAAGTCATTAAACCGGTTGTGGTTCCGGTTCATAAAAGATTCAGAACCAGTTCCTTGGGTCCTCTGAGGATATCTTCCAGTGTTATCCACTATAGACCTGCGTTCAAATGCTCTATGCCCAGACTTGTTGCATGCATAACAATGACCATTGAACTTATTGAATCTAGGTACATTGTTGATGAAATAAGGAAAATTATTGTAGGCTTTGCTCCTACATACATTGGCAGTGTGTCCTTCTTTAAGACAGTTAAAGCAAACAGGTTTGAATTTTTGCTTACCTTTTCCTTTGAGTGTCGGTTGCTTCTTTGATGCTTCAGCATTTGTTCCTGAGGATTCTCCTTCCTCATGTCTAGAAAAACCAAGACCATTGGTATTCTTTGCTGGTCTAAATGACTCAAGCTTTTTCTCTAGCTTGACAGTACTTTTGCCAAACTTAGCAAGTATTTCCTTTGACTCAAAGAGTTCTTTGGAAATAGCAGTATTTATCTCCATTAGACTTGCATTTTCAGTGATGGCTATGTTCAGTTCTCCTTGCATGTCTTCCTTTTCCATTCTTCTCTCATGAAGGTGAGCAGTCAGTGCACTAATCTCTTGTTTCAACTTGGAGATCTCATGATCTCTATCCTTTATCCGATCTTCAACTTTTCTCCGGTTGTCAAGCTCTTGACTAAACTGAATAGTCAGTCCCTCCAATTCCTTTCTCAGATTGGAGTTTGAATCATTCAGCTTATTCACTTCAGAAATCATGGCTTCCATGTTAGCTTCATCTTCGGAACTACTTTCAGATAGTTCCATCAGTCTCTCTGCATGTTCTCTTCTTTTTGCTTGAGATGCCTTGTATTTGACCATAAGATCATCATAGGCTTGCTCAGACTTAGTGAGCCATTGAGTAAGTTCCCTCAAGGTGTATTCCCCCATATCTCTTTCCAAGTGGTTAAACTTATAGAAAGGTTGGCTCTGATACCAATTGATGAATACTAAGAGGGGCGGGTGAATTAGTATGCCAAAAATCTTTGCACTAAAACACTTACATAGTCTAAAGATAAACCGATAAAGCAGTCTGATAGTCAGACCGGTTACCACACATGCAAACCAAAATGTGAATAAAACATTCACCCACAAAAGTAATACAACCATAACACAAGATATTTGATGTGGAAACTCAATTGGGAAAAACCACGGTGAGATGGAACTCACAAGTCACTATCTGCAGAATAGAAACCAGACCGGTTAAGGTCTTACAATGTTATTCACCAGAACAGATCCTGTTAGGAATCTCAATCTCTGTTAGGAGATAAGTCTGATTAAAGACTACCTTGTTAGAGAATTTTAGATTCACATGTGTGAACCACCTTGTTAGAGGATTTTACAAAGGCTTTGAGGCCTACCTCGTTAGGGGCTACAGACTTGTCAAAGATGTGAGTAATCAACAAGTGTTTGATCTATCTAATAGCACAAACTACTTGGTTAGATCTAGTATTGCTCACAGCTAATGCATTCTAGCATTACTTCAGTCTTCTCTATCTCTCTCTCAGTTACAACTCGATCTTCTCAGATAAGATCACTCTTACAACAACTCAACATCCACCTTAAACCTTAGCTCAACATTCACCCTTTTCGCAACCACCTAAAACCCTAGACATGATGTCCTTTTAAAGGAATCTGATTTCATGTCGGTCCAATAGGATTTCTTTACAAATTCCTAGGTTCAATGAACCTAGACATACTTAGTAACACGACACAGGAATCACCATCAATGTGTTGGCACTGTCAAGCAATCGGTGGATTGGTAACTCATCACAAAATGCCGGTTGGTAACTCATCACAGAGTATTACCGGTTCATACAAAACACCGGTTGTCGATTTGACAAAAATGAAGACTGGTAAGAATGTGTTGTGCCGCTTTTCTCCCTCGTACCACTTGTGATCTGCGAACTGCTTGGGGTCAACATGTCGCTTCAGACTGGGAAACACATTCTGCAAAATCGCCACTAGTCTAGAGACTAGTATACAACATACCGGTTGGAACAAATACCGATTGAGCATAAGATCATACATATAAAGGGGATCTCAATACAAGTGTGTGTCCATTAATGACAATCAAAACATAAACCACAAAAATGCCAATAGAGGCTCCCTATACACAGGCCTAGAAATGCAGTGTCTTTAGTGCCATTAAGCCAGGATGACAGAGTCCCTTATGATGTCAACTCATTCCACCCTTACTTCAAATATAGCTATTACTGTGTTGCTCAAGTTTTAGGGATAAAAGCCCATCCTTTAATGGATATTGCAGCCATGGTTATTTGGGCTGATTTGTAGTCTAGAGATCCCCGCTTCTTCGATTTTTCTACTTACCTAGTTGAAACCCTGAACCATGGGTTGGAGAAGTTGAAAGGGGTTGTGATTAATGTGCACTTTAAGCATTATTCCCTTCTTATGCATATGCTATTATATGTTGGCCAATATGAAGGATTATGGCTAGAAGAATTGTGTGTCAGAGCCTATGACAAGGCTAGAGTGAGAAAACCGGTTCAATTATGGGTTTCCTCATGGGACCAGAGATATGCTAATAATCAGTATTGTCACTTTGAGGAGTTATTTGTTAAAATATTGTATAGATTGTTAGGATGTCCCTATGACCATGCCCTTGCACCAAAGATTCAAAGATTCTTGAGGCCTAAGGATTCTAGTGAAGATTCCTCAATTGACCATAATTGGGGAGACTGGTATTGTTTTTCAGACTGCACACAAATTAGGGTGTACGGGTTCAAAGGGAGACCATATCTATTACCACTTATAGTGCCTAATAGAGTGGTCTGCTTGGAAATTGTGAGGCAATTGTCAATTGTGAGTGCAGAGCATCTGACAAACCATGGGAAACTGTCAATTGTGCCTGGATTGTTAGTCTTTTCAGACTTTATTGTGAAGAGTTCCAAAATTTATGGCTTGCTGTAGACAAAGTTGGATTATTATGGCATGGCAATGGGGGACCCAAGGCCAAATTTTGATCTTGAGGGATATCTAAGAACAACCCGATCATCATAGAGGCTAAAGGCTGGAGAACATAAGTCATATCTGCCAGTTGATCTCATTAAGAACATTGATAGAGAAGAGGTTAGATCAAAAAGAATAAAATTTGAGAAGGTAATGCAAGCCTACAAATGGAAACTTTTCAGGGGTAAGATGGATGAAAATGTATTACAAAAGATTGAGGACCCTTTTGAGTTTTCCAACAGTCTTATGGAGCATGAATTGGAAATACTTGAAGGAGTTCCAACTCATGTCTTTGGGGAGTATATTGATACCATCAGCAGTACAGAGCCTTTGGCTCATATGTCCCTTGTTTCTACATCTGGTGTTATTCCACTTACTCCTAGAGAGGACTACCCTCTTGGTTATGAAAGGGACACACAGATGGATTTGACAACAAGACAGTTCAATGTTTGAGAGGTTGCTGATGTTAGGTTCCTGGAACATGAGGATTTCATTGCTGACAGTGACTTTATTGCCTCCAAAGAGTTCACCACATTCCTCTATCAACATAAGGGACTGTAGATCAAAAACATCATGAAGGATAAAAATGAAGATCAACAAGTCCAAAAGCTATAGGAGGAAATGGATCTCGTGATGAAAGAAATGACACTTGAAAAGGGGAGCCAATTGCTTAAGGAGGCTGGTGTGATATTGTACTCTGGATGGGACATGAAGTCTACCCTATTGTTTGATGACTTTCTCAAGAAACAAGATCCAAACAAGCAAATGATGGCAGATGAAATTGATAGACTCTTCAGAGGATCAGGATATGATCCAGATCAAAAGGCCCTTCTACAATGGGCTATTTATCCAAAAGATAAAAGACCCACACTGGTTGACACAGGAGAAGCTTTTGGACATCTGATGATACAACAAGTTGGAAAGACTGATCCCAGGATCACTGCCAAACTAAATTTGGATGTGGCTAAACTGAATCAAGATCAAATAGAGTTTCTTATTAGAGAGAACTCTACATACAAGAGCCTCTATGAAAAAGCCGATGAAGAGAAGCAAAGACTGCAAGTAAGATTACTACAGATTGATACAAGCACCAGTGAAATAGGGATGTCATATGGTATATGGACCGAGATGCTATGGATGCTTGGACAGATGTAATATATTGGAGGAGCAAGGCAGAAAAGTCATCTTGGCAAATAGAAAAAATGCAGCAAAAGATGGATAAGTTTGTTCATGAAATAATTGAACATAGATTTAAAAGTGTGTTGCAGGTCACAAAGAACTATTGGAAGACATACACTGGGACAACCAAATCTTTGAGGGAGCATGAAAGGCTCAGATCATAGTTGTAGGAAATAATGAATGATAACAGTTTAATGACTCCTAGTGAGAGGACTGAAGCCGAGACCTACTTGAAGTCCCATGATGGGTTTGCAGATCAATTGAGAAAATAGATTCAGAGATTGGACGATGAGAATACCCTTTAGGGTGCCCTCTTTTTACAATGATGGTGAACTGGTGTTGCTAGAGCAATGGAAACAAGAGTTCCTTAATGACAAGGATCGAGCAGTGGCAGGATTGGATTAGGATAAAGACTTGTCACCTTATGTGAATCATATTCTCTCCAATTATTTCCTGATAGAAACCGACATGAGAAAGATGAACAATGATATTGTGATCTACAAGGATGACAACTACATAGAACATGTAGGGATGCTAAACTTGTTTATCTTTCAGTTTGTTAGCAAAAGTAGTGGTTAGTAGCTATGTACTGAAAAGTCACACCTCTTGGTGAAGATGTATACTCTCATATAAATGAGGGAATTTTTGTAATATTAGAGGGATCATTAGACAAGAAATAGATTATAGTCTGAAGCTTACCATTGTACTATTTTGATGAATATATATAATATAATCAGTCATTTTTCCTTTGCGTATGTGCTGTGGATTACTGCATTTTCTGCAAGCAATTGATTGTGATATTATCTAAGGGAGATAAGGTTATTTGTGTTCTTCTAGTAAAATTCTGTGTTTCATATTGTAGATTTGGATCAAAAAAATTTACTTGCGAATTATAATTGTTCCCTGTATTTCTTGCTTGGAAGGTCTCTTAAAGTTAGGGCTAAATTCATTCAAGCGGTTTACAATATAGACATTGAAGTAGAGCTCATAAGAAATAGTAACTGACAGACTCACCGAGAGGGGGTGGGTTTAAAAACTATCTCATAAGTTTACACAATAAGTCCTAAAGAAATATAAAGAATATGTAGCCCAAAAAACAAAGAAAGGCATTGGTCATCTATAAAATACAACTCACCAGTTCATATTTCACATTAAAATTAATAGGAGTAGCTGAGTAGGAAATCTATAGTAAATTAGCAATAGTGTATACATATAAATTTCAAGCACAAAGACCGAATAGTTTCTACAACAACAATCTTGAACTCATCTGCTATATCTCCATCCTAGGAATTTATGCCATTCTGAGATAGGAGGAAGTTAGATCAAGATACTTAATCTTCTATAAAAAGCATTAGTCATTGAAAACAACTAGTGAGTAGGTATACCCACCTAGGTCCTGCAGAGCCTAAAGTGAGAGAGTTAGTAACCAAATAGGTTCACTCTATAAGTTGTCCAAGTCAATTGGAAGGTTTGAGCATAGGAGTTGGCATTTACTTAGAACCTATCCAATCTATTGATTTGAGACCCAACACCATGTCGGCCTGAGTGCCGGTATACTTCATTTTCAGTGTAATCTGGATGTCGATGAAAGTGCCTGCCGGTGCTGGTGCATGATGTCTGTGATGCGGGTGCATGTGTAGAAACCTGTTGCTGGTTGGTTGCCAGTTGGTTGCCATCAATGACATCATCAACTATTCTCATTAGAGTGTAGAATTCCAACAATCTCCTCCTTTGGAAATGATGGAAACACTTATGAGAAAAATCCAAAACTGCTTTCCAAAAAATGAAATCCAAAAATAAGTGTGCTCCCCCTAAGCAAGTGATCTCCTCTGTGCATTTGTTTTCTCCATACTATTCCTAATTTTTCTCCATACTACTACTTCCCCTTTGACATTAATGACAAAGGATGTCAAAAAGAATCAATGAATACAAAAATGCTACCTCATCGCTTGTAACCGGTTGGTTACAATTTGAAAAATGTCCGCCAAAATTAAATTAAGGCTCTGCATGAATTTGTTGCTATCGGAGAGAATGGTCTCAGTCTGCTGGATCATGCTGGTTAGATAGTGCATTTGCTACTTTGGTGATTGTTCTCCTTGAACTGTTGCCTTTGATAGCTCAACCCGCTGAGTAATGAGACAATCCAATTTTTGACCAAGTTTACTTTTGAGTTCCCGGACTTTTGAACTTATCCTTTCTTTCTCTTTCTCAAGTTTCTCTAACTTCTCCTCAAAAACAACCATTTCCTGCTCAAAAACTGAGATAAGTCCCGAAGAACCTATCAAATTATCTGCAATATGATTGCTTTCTTTCTGTGTCTTCTTGATTTCCTCATCTATATCCTCTGTCAAACAGTGAGGTTTACAAGCTTCTCTATACAACTCCTTATATTCCAAAATTGTCGAGTTGAGTACCGGTAATAATGAATCCATATGCTCATTACAGTTTTTGATGGTTTTCTCAAAGAATTCTTCTTTCTCTTTATCTACTCTTTCCTTTATGGTATCCTCATTCACCTTATCTATAGTTATGACATTTTCAACAATGAATTTGGGCAATGTGTCAAATTTACTTAAAAAAATCATTAATGTGATCTATCTTACAGGTAGGTGCAATCATTTTCAAGATAGGTATTGTGTTATCAATAGCCTTAAATGCTAAGGCATTGCAATCTGTTATCCTCTTGATAGAATCCAATAGAACCTCTTTTATGTTAGTGGGTCTAAATTCACCTGTAGATGTTCTTGGTTCTGCTATGGGTTTCCTCTCAATAGATGCTTTCCCAATTGCCTTCACTATTTCCTCCTTATTTCCATCAGTTGCTTCAACTTAACTTACATTTTCTACTGGTTCCTCTGTCTGTGTTTGTACCTCTTTTTTCGATTTTTCAATCTGTACAAGTACTTCTTTCAACTGCCGGTTTCTCTGATTCTAGTTGCTCTGTGTTAGTTCCCTTATCCTCTGTTGATTTCTCAGTCTCCGATTGCTCTGCTTGTGTCGGTATCTCAGTCTTCTGAGAGTCAACAATGTGTGTCAGTATCTCAGAGATCTTAGTGTCCTTAACATCATCCGCCTTAACCTCTGTAGTCTCAAAGTATTTTAGACTCTGGGTTAGTATCATCATGAGTTACTTCATCAGTTGCCTTATCTGGTTGATTTTCTGTATGTACCGGTGAAGCTGAAGTTAATGGAGGGGTGTCCTGAGCTAGTGGAGGGATGTTATCTATTACCTTTATAGCAGGTACACCACCAATCTTGCCTTTCCCTTTTTCCTTTCGGTACACCTTAGCAAAATATTTGTCTATTTTCTGTCTTTCCTTTTCCTCTTTCTTTTCCCTTTCAACAAAAAAATATCCCATTTGTCCGCAGTCTCATTAGCAATCTCCTTAACTCTACCAACCATTAGGCTTACTTGTCAGTGTCCACTGACAAAAACTAACCGGTTTGCCTCAGAGATTAGCTCATCAATTTCCTCTCTAGAGTTTACAGGGTGTATTGCCAATAATGCTTCAACTTTTAGCTTTTTATCTCGTTCCATCACTGACATTCTTTTAGCTTCTAACCTTAAATATAAGTCATTCGGTAGATCCTCTACAACTTCAATCAAAACCTTTTTATAGATAACTAAATGCAAAATTATATTGGCGTCTGTAGTGTCCTTGTCTGATTCTTTGTAAGAATGATAGTATTTTTTTACATTGCAAAGATTTCCATCCCGTGTGATCTCATTTACCAGTTCCTCCGGTGTCAGGGTATCCGGTGTCTTAGTCTATTTCTTCTTTGGTGTTAGTTTCTTTTTAGGTTCCCTAACTGCATGTTGCTTCTTCCTCAAAGTTCCAGTCCTTTTGGGAGAAGGAGAGGGTACCGGTGAGGGTTTTCTCTTCCTCCTTTCAACTCTTTTGAACTCGGCTGCTTTCCCACTGTCAGTATCTGAAGAAGTAACAACCGGTGAAACACGAGCTTCCGGTTTCAATCCTTCTAGATCACTAGCAGATATACCACTTATGTTCATCACATTTTCTTTGTCCTCCTTCGCCATCTTGGATGCATCTTTGATAAACTTTTCTCTTCTTTTTCTCTATTTTTTGCATTGAAACAACACATCAATGGTCTTGACATTACCAAAAGTTTCTTCAGTTGGTTCTCTAGGTGCTTCAAGTAATGTTTTTGCATATGTTTCAAGAATGTGTAAATCAACTTCATAACCCATTTCAATAACCCAAAGAGTTCTAGGGCTAACTGCTTCCATCCATGTCTCATCACGTTTGATTACAAAGCAGATTTGCTTGTCATACTTGTCTACTATGCTCTGGGGTAACCTTTCTCTTGCTCTCATCTTAGTCTAAAAGTTTTTGAAGTAATCTATTATAATGTTGTCACTGTTAGAGTCCATACCGATGATAGCTTCCTTGATTTGTTTGCCTACCAAGATGTCATATCCAAAGTCCTTATGACCAATGTCGGGTATCTCTTTGGTGAAGTAAAGCATCTGACACACAAGAAGGTTTCCAAAATGAAATGTCCCTTTCTTGTCACCCTTGATCTTTTTCAGGTTGTCTATTAATTCATCTTTAAGCCATTCACAAACATCAATCTTAGCATTGTTCTTTACCATCTCATATGCATTATGAATACATAAGCTGGAAACTGAATTCAATCTGTTTGCATGAGTTACTCTGTATCCAAGTACCATACTCACATATATCACATTAGGATCAGTAACGCCATTAACCCTAAGAGATCTGTTATCAGATGTAGCTCCAGTTAAGTCCATAACTCCCTGTTAGGTATCTTCTTAGTTTTGTCAAGCTTACTACCAGTTGAGGGTAAACCAATAACTGCCTTGATTGCTTCCTTAGAGATTTTAAAAATAGAGTCAAGCCACATGAACTCTCCATGAACTCTACTCTGAACTAGACATACTACCTCCTTAGGAAATTCAGGTATGTTTAGTATCTCAATGAATCCTAAGTCTTCAACTATCTTATGCTCTGGTTTAATTAAACCTTGTTCATTAGTAATGACACCACTGTACATGTTCTCCAAATCATCGGTTCCTAGATTTTCTATGTTGCAATGAATGTAGATTCTAGGATCTTCGGCAAAAGCGACTCCCTTAGGAATTTTTGAAAATGCTCCGATCGAATCATCTTGCTTGGAAATTTCAGGGATGATTTTAAACACGGGCCTAGGGCGTTTAACATTTTCTACTACAGTAGGGTTTGCAATAAACTCAGGTGCAGAAGATGAAGATGCCATTTTGAAAGGTAAATACCTCTTAGCTTGAAATCCTTGAATGCGTGAAAATCACTTCACTGCTTTGCCTTTAGATTGCCCTTGCTCAATTTTGCGCTCTTTGAATGCTTGAATGCTTGGTGAGTCAAAATGAGGGTTTTTTGGTTTCAAAAAGCGCATTAAATGCTCGTCGGTTAAGTGAAAACTTAACATATTTGTCGGTAAAGAAGAAATGTATCTTTTTCCCATCAACCAAGGGTAGATTGCATGATTTTCAATTTGCTGAAATACTCCCTAAGGATTATTCCTTAGTTAGATGAAGAATCTCCTACCGGTGGAGGGTTACTCTGTTCTACCGGTGCAGAGATAGATTCATCAAATTTCTGCTCTCCTTTCTTAATCCATTGTTTTGAAAATTCTTGCTTTATTTCATTTACCTTTTCTTTTCCATTCGCACTAGATCCTTTATTGTTCGCCGGTATAGTCTTGCTTCTGCAAAATTTTGCAATATGTCCAATCTTGTTACATGCATAACAAGTTACATTATTCCTCTGAATAGCTTTTCCATATCCTTGACTAGTTTGTGTTCTGCATTGATTAGATAAATGCCCAAATCTACCACAAACATAGCATTTTACATTCATTCTACAATTTTCTGAATTGTGACCAAATTTGTTGCATTTGGAACATTGACCGGTGGGTAAGTTTGTATTCTGATTATTTCTAAATCTTCACTGATTTTCTCTATGACCAAATTTGTTGCAGTTGAAACATTTCCCATTAAATTTGTAAGCATTAGGTTGTCTTACTGGTTTACTGTGATCTTGATTGTTTGCAGTCCCAGAACTTTCTCCATGTTCAAATCCAAGTCTAATTGTATCTCCATTAGGTTTTTGTCTTTTCAGCATGTCATCAAGTCTTTCTAAACTTTTCTTGAATTTGTCTTTGTGTTCATTTGTAGTGATCAACTCAATTTCAAGAATTCCAACTTGTCTCACAAGCTCCTCTTTATCATGTTGCATGTGAATCAGATTTGTCTTTAGCATATCAATTTCATGACAAAGTCTCAGATTTTCATTACCTCCATCATTAAGTCTCTTAGTCAAGTCTTCTTCATTCTTCTTTCTGTCTTCAAGATCCTTACATAGCCTCATGGTTAAGTCTTGCATTTCATTCCTCATGTTAGTGTTCTCTTGCCTCAACTTGTTTGCAATATCACTAAGAGTTTCTTTTTCATCATCATGTTTCTGCATTTTCTCATGAAGTTCTTTTCTCTTATTTTGTGCTATAACCAGGTTCTTCTGAAGTCCTTTAATGAATTCCTTAGCAGTCCTCAGATCATCTTCAAGTTTGATATTCTTCAATTTTTTTGCATCAAAATCTTCGAGAGCTCCTTCCAACTGTTTTCTTAAATTCTCCATTTGTACTGGTTTCATAATCTTCCTCAAGCTGTTAGGCTTTTGCAAATAGAGGACTAGTCTCTGATACCAATTGTTAGATTCAATGAAAGTCCCAAAGACACTGAGAAGGGGGGGGGTGAATCAATGTCTAGCCGGTTAGTGTTATATTTGAACTTATTTATAACTTTGCAACCCAAAACAATGTATCGGTAAACAAGAAATAATGCAGTAAAGAGAAATAATAAAGACAACATAAATGCATACCATAACACAAGATATTTTAACAAGGAAACCCGGTGTGGGAAAAACCTCGGTGGGATTTGTGACCCATAATATTTACTCACTGGCCAATATGAATAAATACTACTTACAATAGGGGTCTGGACATGCAGGAAGGCCAACTGCCTGGAGCGCACTGCTCAAAAGAGTCTCACTGACTACAATATGGATAATTAAATCCAATACAATGTACTGCTCAAAATAGCATCTCAAATGCCTGGTTCAATACTGGTTTAAGCTCAGTCAGATACCTTAACCAAAACCTTTGCTGTCCACTATATCATCTCATACAATAATCTCCTATCCATTACTATATTACCATCATACAAAATGACCTATGAGATCTCATACATATATGATTTTTTACAATATACGAAGTTGGCTTACAAATAATTAATTACATTTACAATATAATTCATATAAGCAAAACTTTATCCCATGTCGGCTTGAGTGCCGATATACTTCATTTTCGGTGTAATCTGGATGCCAGTGAAAGTGCTTGTTGGTGCCGGTGCCTGCCGGTGCATGATTTTTGTGATGCTGGTGCATGTGTAGAAACTTGTTGCCAGTTGGTTGCCAGTTGGTTGCCATCAATGACAACATTAACTATTCTCATTAGAGTGTAGAATGCCAACAATCTCCCCCTTTGGCATTGATGGCAACACTCATGAGAAAAATCCAAAACTGCTATCCTAAAAATGAAATCCAAAAATAAGTGTGCTCCCCCTGAGCAAGTGATCTCCTCTGTGCATTTATTTTCTCCATACTATTCCTTATTTTTCTCCATACTACTACTCCCCCTTTGACATCAATGACAAAGGATGTCAAAAAGAATCAATGAATACAGAAATGCTACCTCATCGCCTGTAACTAGTTGGTTACAATTTGAAAAATGTCCGCCAAAATTAGATTAAGGCTCTGCATGAATTTGTTGCTATCGAAGAGAATGGTCTCAGTCTGCTGGATCATGCCATTTAGATAGTGCATTTGCTACTCCGGTGATCGTTCTCCTTAAACTATTGTCTTTGATAGCTCAACCTACTGAGTAATGAGACAGTCCAATTTCAGACCAATTTTACTTTTGAGTTCCTAGGATTTTGACCTTATCCTTGCTTTCTATTTCTCAAGTTTCTCTAACTTCTCCTCAAAAACTGCCATTTCCTGCTCAAAAAATGAGATAAGTCCCGAAGAACCTATCAAATTATCTGCAATATCATCGATTTCTTTTTGTGTCTTCTTGATTTCCTCATCCATATCCTCTGTCAAACAGTGAGGTTTACATGCTTCTCTATACAACTCCTTATATTCCAAAATTATTGAGTTGAGTACTGGTAATACTGAATCCATATGCTCATTATAGTTTTTGATGGTTTTCTCAAAGAATTATCCTTTCTCTTTATCTACTCTTTCCTTTATGACATGCAAATGAACCTCTCCGAAGAGTGGTTGGTATAAGCTAAACTTCGATGGTGCGTCTAGAGGGAACCCAAGACAAGCTGGGATAGGATGCATAATACATGTGGACAATGGAGAATGGATATTATCTAAAACAATCCACTCAGGTCAATGCACTAATAATATCGCATAACTATTTGGATTAATAGAAGGAATGAACCTATGCAAGAAATTAAACATAACGAAATTAGAAATAGAAGGGGACTCAACAATTATAATTAATTCTCTTGGAACTAAGAATTTGCCAAGTTGGGAACTAAAATGCTTATTAGATAGAGCCTTATCACTCCTAAAGAACTGCAGTGACTACACTATTAACCATATATACAGGGAAGGCAACACATTCGCAGATAAACTAGCCAATGAAGGAGCAGATAGGGTTAACAGAACTTTGATAAACCATCCATTCTGAGAAATTAGTATTCATCTCTATACCACTTGGTTCCAGTTAGATCCAGTACCTCGCTGACACAAAGAGCCTTCATACTCTCATAATTTTGTTCTAAGAACTCTTAACGATTTTATGGTTTCTTTATATCTAAGGGTCTGCAAGTGTAGTTTCTTTGTTCCTTTGGAAATGGTTATCTTTAAGATACATTTTAACAAGCACATATATGTATATATACATAAATATATACATATAGACACATGTGTATATATTTCTATATATATATATATACTCCGGAAGATTTACCCATATTTAAACAAATCTCTGGATAACCAAAATTTGTGTATATGGTACATTTTATGGTAGTGAAGCATCATGTACAAGCATTAATATCATGTGCATTTTCATAGAGCGATATCATTGTTAGTGTGTATGTTGTTCTGGTATCAATTTGTCTGTTTGTTATGACTGCTTAATATGCTAAGGATACAGAGGAATTAAATACACTTATTTGTTTTTTTGATGTTTTTCTCGTATAATTGAAGTAATGGTCAAATGTATCATTTTCCTCACTTTAAGTTATATTGCAATAGATTAAGGGCCCTGATTATATTCCATGGACATCATGTAATCTCATGATGTTAGAGGTTAAACAATATCAACATGTCTATTGTAAACATAAGAAAGGTATTAAAGATGAGCAACTTACATTTTATAAGAGGCATAGATGTATGACATTAATCCTTGTGATATATGCAATATCTTATCATGTCTTACCATATAGTAATAAGAATGTTCATGATCAGTTTCAATCAGTAAAGTCATAATAGAAATTGATATCATAAGCATTTTCTAATGATAGATTGAGTGTAACTGGAGTGATTATCCATTCAGAGGAATTGTTTTCATACTTGAGAATTACTAATGTGATGTGGCAGAGTTGTGTAGTTTGTAATTTGGATGCAGGTGAAGACTCGGGACAATTTTTTGGATTAATAAGGAGGCTAGGAAATAGGGGAAAGTAGATTAAAATGAATACTTTGGCAATAGAGTGAAATACTTGACACTGAATGTGATATTCATAATGTAATAATTTTTTCATAGTTGTAAAATATTGTTAATGATAGAATACATGTAACATAAGGCATAGGCCTTCTGACCCGATAGACATTCGGGTAATGTAATAGTAGAGCAATAGGTTGATTAACTTCATGGGCAAGACCAAAGGTTTTCTCCACCCGGCTCTTTCCTACCGGTGCCCCTAGTGAGCCTGGTTGTAAATAGGATTCAAATTAATAAAATTATTCAGCTACGACCCATTATCAAGCAAAAAAAACAAAAAAAAACAAAAAAATATAATCTTTAATATGATATAATAAATTCAGAACAATAACTAGGGTTAAAAAAAAGTTATATAATATTATTTTTTAATTAATTAATTTATATACAATATAAAATAAATTAAAATAAAATATATCATAAACTAAATGCAATATTTCAAATAGCTGTTGCTTAATTATTTTATAAAAGCTAACAACAAATGCACATGAAAAATATTATTCTTAATCTGATCTAAAATAGCTAATTTAAAAACTTAAATTAAAATAAAATATATCATTAACCAAATGCATGTAATTTAATTATTTATAAACTAAACAAACTATATCATTTTTTTGGTCGTTAATATAGGATTTTATTAATATATAAAAGCAAAAAGCTCCATCAAAACATCATCATAGTATCCATAATGTCTAAAATAGCTAAATCACCCCCAAAAACGTCGACAGTAACAACAAACATACTAGCTCGAAGTAAGAGTTTGATAATAAACAACCCATAAAACAAGAGCAAAAAATAGGGCTATGGCTATTAAACATATATACAAAACAATGCATACGACTATCACAACAACCCTAGACCTACCACATAACTATCCCCACTCTCTTCTTCAAACTTGGCTAGGATCTTCACCGCTTCATCCATACGAGCTCGAGGTCTCATCTCTCTGTCCAACTCCACATGAGCCATTTCATGCACCACATTCACCACTACGTCTACGCACAACAAGTTTGCAATGGTTTTAAATGACTCCCATCCTTGCCATGCCAACACCCTACACCGTGCTTTCTCCTCATGATCTTCCTATCCATGAACAAATGCTAGATTGCTCGCAGGTTCCATCATCCCCTCTGTGATATCAATTCCCACACCCATAACTGCCCATTCAAAGATAGACTCCATGTGCCCCAAAAACTCCTCATCAATTAACTCCCTCAAAGTTTGCTTCACCTTGTTCGTAGAAGTTTCAAACTCCAGTCCCCAAGATTCAATTAATGAATAAATTTCCATATTTGTTCTGTACCTGTGACTTATAAACACAATTTCCCCCCCAACATGAGTTTAATTGCATCTCTCAATATGTCATCCTTATACTTAAATAAGCCTTGTAGCCGCCTATTTGATACCTTTCTTATGAAGGGCACAAGCTTCTTCTCCGTCTGAAATTTAAAATTTGCTTCCATCGATCTCTGACTAAAAAACTCCACCTCTGAGAATTCCTTCTCTAATCTCTATTAATGCTTTGATTATGAACAAATGAGAAAGAGAACATACCTCCACATTTAACAATAAAACATTCAATGCAAGTAAAACACTACTCATCAATATTCCAAGTTCGACCTCCTCCTCCGTCATCACAACACTCTTACATTAATTCTCTGCACAATGTACATTGTCTAATTTTCTTTGCCACACTATCCGAACCATTTGGCATTAACTCCACCTCTCTAATGTACCAACCATTATGACATCGATCCTACAAATCAACTTCCCGATATTCTCAAGCTTTCCAAAATGGATCAACTATCCTCCACGTCATAATGGACAAGTTGCCATCGCGTTTTTCAATTAATTGTTTTTTGGTTGGTAATATATAGATTTTATTAATATATAAAGTCGAAATACATATTATCCAGTGTTTTAGCCAAGACACAAAAAACAAAATTTACAGCTTGTGGTAATCCCGACGAGAACCGAACTGAAGTCAACTGAAAATTAAAACAAAAGCCCACCTAAGGTTATTTGAAAATTTTAACCCAAAACATTTTATGCAACCCATCAATAAATATTAGTACCTTCTACCAAATATAGGATTATGCTTAAAACCCAACCAAGTCTTTATCATAACATAAGATAGAAATATAGAGGGGTATGGAAAATGTTAAAGAAAAAAATAGATACATACAATATCTGGTGAAAATAAGGGGGGTTCTTAACTCAGGCTATGTATTGGGAGGGGTTGACAAGAAAGGAGTTAAGGGAATTTTTTTTGGAAAATAGGGAGATTCTTTAGTATGCCATGAATGCACATGCTATAACTGAGGTTCACTAAGTGAAGCTCCTGTGGGTTGATTTTGAAATCTAATAGTGATGGCTCTTCCAAGGGTGATCTCAGGCATGCAGGTATTGGTTGTGTAGACACCTAAAATTGTGTTTAATTAAATATTATTTATTTACTTATTTTACCATTATTTCTCTATTAATTAAATAAATATTATTTATTTATTTAATTAATTCATTATCCTCTTTTTGCTAATCCTATTCCTCAACCTTCTTCACATAGATCATAATCTAAATTCATAGGCATGTGACAAGTGTCATATTTCTCTTCATTCACTTTTCCCTTTATCAAATGTCCACGTTCATTGAATCAAAAAGTCAACCCACCTCTTAATATTATCCTTCCATTTTGAATTAACCTCTTAATCTTATTCACTCTTACCTACCACTCAATCTCATCCCTTCATCTCTACCTACCCTTCTATCCTATTGATTTTATTCTAACTATGTGATCATGGCCATTCATCTTTTAACCTTTCAATCTAAGCACTTTACACTCTTGGAGATTTCTATAAAAGAGGTTTCTTCCTTCCATTTTGATCATCCATAATCATTAGAGTATTTACATAATGCCAAAAATCTCTAGAGATTACATCATCATTCCTATTGCATCATAGCCTTACACCTTCAAAACAACCACCGTCCATTCGTTTTATCAACTCTTATGCTAGTGCTACATAGTTGAGAGAAAACACCATTTTCACAAGATATTGGAGGATAGGAGAACAATAGAGGCAAGCCTATTAGGTTTGTGAAGGTACAACTTTTGTTTATTTCATTTTTATTTGCATGCATGATATAGTACTTCATTGGTGTTGTTCGATAGGGTTTTGTAGATATAGACTAGTAGTTAGGTTGTTTAGGGTTTACGTATAGTTTCAATTTCCAACACACACAGGTGGCATTGGTAGGGATAGCTTTGGGGAGGTTGTGTTCCTTTTCTCAATGTATAAAGGGCAACAAACTAATAATCTCATGGAGGTTCTTGATTTCCTCTATATGCTTGAAAGATAATGTGCTCTTGGTTGGCACTAGATTATTTGTGAATCAGATTCTCAAGTGGTTATGAATTTGTTGAATAAGCATAGGATGGATGATGTTAATTGGCAATTGGCATTCGTGGTTAGAAAAATCCTAACTTTGAAGGGTTCTTTGGATTCAGTCTCTTTCTATCACATTCCTCAAGAATGAAACAAAGTGGTTGACTATTTAGCTAAATGGGCCTCAAAGCAAATGGATGGGTACCATTATCCCTTGGATTAATCTATTTTGTTGGATATGGTTGTGACAGAAGACATGTTTGGTTAGTTGGGGCTTTTAGTTCCCTTTTGTTTTGGTGCTTCTTAGCTTTGTTTCTTTTTTTGGGACTGCTGCACTTTGGATTCTACAATAATTCTTTTTTATTAATAAATTTTGACCCGTACTTTTGAAAAAAATAAAAATCATATTGTATTTCTATTATATTATTAGCTAAATAAAAAATGATTATTTATTATATTATACTAGATTATATTAATAGTACAGTTTAACTCTAACTAAATTTTTTCTTATGTTATGTTATGTTATGTTATGTTATGTTATGTTATGTTATGTTATGTTATGTTATGTTATGTTATGTTGTGTTATATTGTGTTATTTTTTGTTAATATATTAACAATTATTATATTATATTAATATGATGTTGTAAGGTGTGTGCCCTTGGTCTCCTTGTGTTGTGCAATGCAACGCTCGAGTTTTTGATATGGCTTAACCGCCTCCTGTGAATTTTATAAGTCTAGTGGTTGTATCAGGCATTAACAGGTTGATCTTTTGGTGCAACGACAACCACACTTGTAATAAGTGGTATCAGAGCTCGGTCACATGTTCAAACCTCTTGCTTGCACTGGGGGTAGGGATTGTTGCAAGGTGTGTGCTCTTGGTCTCCTTGTATTGTGTAGTGTAGCGCTTGAATTTGTGACATGGCTTAACCGCCTCTTGTGAATTCTATAAGTCTAGTGGTTGTATCATGCATTAGCAGGTCGATCTTTTGGTGCAATGACAACCGCACTTTTAATATATGAATCCTAACTAAACTTTATTTTAGTGATTCATTATTACATTTGAAATCTTTCTTACTTGTTAGATATATTCACATAGATGATAGAACTCTATTGATTAGTGAATTTAAATTGTATCCAAGTTTACTTATTCATTTTTTTGTCACACCTTACTAGAAGGCTTTCCATTCTCAAAGGATTGGGATATTACTAGATGAAATAAAATCCTCTCTTTTTCTCTTGGATAATACTTGTTCATATGTGGCCCACTAATTGAACATGATATCTCTTATCATAATTATACTACTTTACTTTAGGTTTCCCATGACACGTTGAATTACATGTTCCCTTAGTATTCCTATCACCTATCTTATCCTTATGCACATTACTTTCTATTTCAATGCATCATTTTGAAATATTAAAAGACATAATCGTATCGAATACACAATTGACATGAAAAATAAACAATTGCCATAGTATTATATGGTTTTTATTGTAAATCAAAATTATCAATTTCCTAGCCCACTAGTAACTCTTCATACTTCCCAAATTTACTACAAATTCCCATGACTAAATACACAAAATCAAAGTTGTCATCATTGATTTGAGCAAACTACATCAATATTCTTAATCTAGAAAATGATTAAAAAAAATGTAATGGCAAATTACAATACAAGCGAGCCAATGCTCCTCTCATATTCTCTACTTTCCAAAGAGAAAAATAGTTCTACCAGCATTTGGCAAGAAGTATGTTGCAACGTGGCCTTGGTTAGTATTTGTCGATAGGTAAGAACTATCATAATTCAAATTATTTAATTTTTTGATTCATTTGTATACCTGCTAAGGAATGAAATGCAATAATTTTGTATTCTAAAGAAAATATTTATGTTTTCAAATGTTATGATATTAGTATCAAGATTCAGTTGTGTAGTTTTTGAGCGAAACTCGTTGACCCATGATAACTTTGACTCGCTCAAAAAACTGCACAGTTGAATCTTGATAGTAATATCATAATTTAACTTCTTGTGGAGAATTTTTCGTACTTTTCAAATATTATGAATTCTTAAGATGTGAATATTTTAATGAAAAATATTTAAAAAATTATTTATTTGCAATTTGATTGGCTAAGGACGTTTGAATCTTTTTTGGGCCTTCACATTGTTTGAAGAAAGTAAATACATTTCAAAAAAATAAAATGGTTTTATCAGATTTTTAATTTATTTATCTTTTATTGGTGATTGCTTTTGACTAGAGCTTTAAACCAGTGGGGCCATAGTGGGGGACCCCATCCCAGAGTACTTCAGCTTTGATTGCAAGGTATTAACAACTCCTTTTGTCCTTGTTATCCTTCCTTATCTCTCCTTATCTCTTCCTTATCTTCCCTCCTTATCTCTCCTTATCTCCTCCTCCTCCTCCTCCTCCTCCTCCTCATTTCTCCTTTCCTCCTTATCTCTCCTTACCTCCTTCTCATCTCTCCTTACCTCCTCCTTATCTCTCCTTTCCTCCTCCTTATCTCTCTTTACCTTCTTCCTTTAACTCTCCTCCTCCTCATCTCTCCTTACCTTCTTCCTTTAACTCTCCTCCTCCTTATCTCTCCTTACCTCCTCCTTATCTCTCCTATCCTACCTCCTACATCTTCCCTTGCTTTCCTTCCATTTACCTCCACTAGTCACTGTCACTTTTTTGCCACTTATGTCGGTCTATTCTTCTTCTAACTCCTTGTGGAAAGTAGGAACAATTTCCTAGGTAGAATCCTACCTCTATCTCCACTAAAGCAAGTAGGCATTAACACCAATGTGGGGTCCTATCTTTGACTCTCCTCTGTGGCATGTGGGTCTCCAATGCAAGGGCCTTGCTTCTATCAAAATGTCATGAGCCACCAACCTCCATCTAACTTCTAACATGTTGGTTTTCACTCATCAGACACGAGAATAACGTTCGACCCGATGCATCAATGTGTTGGGATTTGAACACAGGTAATGACATAAACACCACTTTGCAACTTACCGTTGCATTGTAGGGGCATCCCCGATTTCTTAAAATATTATGTACTAGGAAGTTCTTGGAAAGTAATGTAATAGTGGATGTTTAAATGTTTTATGTATTGGTATAGAGTTATTTAGTACATGGAATAAGTAGATGCAATATTTATATGTATATCTTTCAATGAATTAAGAGAGAATATTTTAAGATTAAAAAAAAAAAATTGTTTGATTTCAAATATAAAGATGTGAGTTTTATAATGAAAAATATATTTATAGTAAAAAAATAAAATTTGTCTTTTGGTATGGGTGAAGGTTATTAATTTGAATTATGTTAGGTTCTATTTATATAGTTGGTACATGAAACAATATCACAATGTCTTTTAAGGTGGGACCATGTTTAGAAGTTTGCGATATAAAAGTATTTCGTGATGCAATTGGTTTAGACTGAACACATGGGCTATTAAGATTAGGATTTTCCAAAGTGGAGACTAAATGTAATGACAACTTGCACATGTCGCAATACCATGAGCTTGCATCATGTGGTAGTTCAAACATTTCTAGCAATGCAAGCTTGTATTGAAGGGCCAAGTGAAACACACTATTTACTTGTTACTTATCTAGTGGTGGGCCAAGTAGACAGGTGGTGAGATAGTGCAACACCATAGGTGTGATAGTAAATAAACATGTGGAGTCCGTAGGGCAGTGTGAGGCTACAAAATGATAATTTGAGTTATGTTTAGATCTATTCATAGAGTTGACAGGAAATAATATCATAGTGTCTCAATTTTAAGGTGGGACCACATTTAGAAGTTTGTGATAGAAAGGCCTTTCATGATGCAATGGGAAGTAAATAAGTGGCAAAAGTTCAAACCAAACACATGGGGCATAACATTAGTCTTGGTAAAAATTGAGACTAAAGGCAATATTAATTTACATGTGTCACAATATTGAGCTCACATTGTTTTATGTGTTCCTTGTTTGTCGCATGAGAAGCTGACAAATAAGGGCCAAGCAAATGGAACTATCTACTTCTATTATTAATAAATTGGTTTTGGACCAATTAATTTTTATTTTTGATGTTGTTTAATTTTTATTTTAATATTTATTTTTTAAATGATAACATGTGAAATTTTTAACTTTATAATTTATAAAAATTATTAAAGCATTGATTACAAAAAATAAATATCTATTTTAAATATTTTTTCAATTCTTTATTTTTTAAAATATTGTTAATAAAATGAAGTACTGTTTAGCAGAAATTTAGATTTTACGCTATTAAAATGATAAAAAAAAACTCAAATTAAGTTAGATATTTAAATTAGGATAGTAGAGATAATATTTTATATTTTAAAGGGATTTGATTTTGCACAATTAGAATACAAATTTAATTTATGATAAAAAATTTAAAAACTTGTACTATACTATTTTATTAGAAGCATTAAACAATATTTATATTATTTTGACAAGTACTGGTCACTACATGGCAATTATTATTATTTTTGTTTTTTGGAAAAAGTGGAAGACCACTTATATATATTAATATAATAAAATAGTTACAAAACCTGGCTCGACGAGCATACCGACAAGAAAGAGCCAGGGGAGAAAACCTCCGGTTATAGCTCGACTTGACACATCAGAAACCTAAAAAACTAAGGACTAAAGCCTAGAACCTAAAAACTAAATACCAAAACTAGAAATAAGGAAGGGTCATTCCCAAAGCAAGGCCAATGACCCTTTTACAAAGATGATAATTGTAGCATCGGAATTAGGA
The DNA here is from genome assembly GCF_030272615.1 of Cryptomeria japonica. Lineage (NCBI taxonomy): Eukaryota > Viridiplantae > Streptophyta > Pinopsida > Cupressales > Cupressaceae > Cryptomeria > Cryptomeria japonica. The sequence goes on along the minus strand of NC_081407.1, from coordinate 500,101,941 downwards.
ATCATCAAAGCAATATATAAAAGGACATATTATTCATTATTAGCTCAATCACACATTGCAATGATCTAATCCTAAGCACACTCAATAGAGACATAAAAACAAAGCATTCAAAAGCAAATATTCATGCAAACCATAGACATGACTTGAACGCTCCTTCCATGTGGCTCCATTGTTCTTCTTTCCTCTTCAAATGAATTTGTGGATCTCACCTACAAGTGCACATACAATTGAAAGCAAGATTGACATTCAAGAATACTCGAAGCGTAAGTTCAATAATCTGATTAGGGATTCGGATTAAGGGATTAGCTTTGATTGAAAATCATCCAATTTATAGAAGAATTGGATAAATGACAAGATTAGCATGATGCAATTCAAATGGAAATTGCAAATCAATATGACAAATTATGCACTTTCCATGCACAATTTGATTGATTGATAATTGATGACAAATTATGACACATTCTATGTCAAAATTGATTGATTATCAATTATGACAATTTATGACAAATTGACATGCCATTCCCATGGAATTAGGAGATGAAATAGGAGGGAAAAGAAATTAGAAATTAAGAAAATTAGAAAATTGAAATTGATGACAATTAGGAATTAGAAATTGATGGAAAAATAGGAAATTAGGAACTAGAAGAAATTAGGTAAATTAATTAACAATTTGTCATTTATTAATTAATTTACAAGAGGAAGAATAATTAGCCAATTAAATAAAGATTTAATTGTAATGAGAAGACTTAGGATTAATAAACAATTTAGTAATCCTAGAGGAAGAAATGACAAATTAGGTTAAATGAATAAATCACAAAACCCTAGAAGATGAATTAGCAATGTGAGGATGACAATTAGGTCTTGACAAAGGATAGTTGATATCGATTCGATCATGATTTTGAATTGATAAATGACCAGTGTTGATAAATGATTTGATTGAGATTGGTTGACAAAAATTAATGACAAATTGACCAAATTGACATGATTGGAAAGGACAAGGATCGATGACGAATCGATCGCAATATGACAAGATTGACAAGGACAAAGATCGACCAAAATCATGACTGAAGGTTGTTGTCAACAAGACCAAATTCGAAGGCGAGATGATAGAAGAATGACTCGATGCTCGCAAATGATAAAAACCAAGTGCGTGACATAGGAGAAATGTTAATGCGACGCAAAAACCTAAAATGAGGCAATGCGCCAATGTTAAAGTATGACTCCGCAAGCGTTGACCATTTTTAGGTGTCTACAATAATCATACATTATCATAAAATGCCAAGAAGGCCCAAGTGATCCCGACAAATATTGGTTGCAAAATGCTTTCGAAGGCCAGCAGATCAAAAATGACAAAAACCCGCTGAAGGCACCATTGTATTTTTATCATAGCAAAAATTTAAACCAGAGCCCTTCGGATATCTATTCTTCCATTACCACTGGATACCTCTCCAAGTCATCATGTAGATCGACAGGAAAAATCATACCACTAGTGACCTACTGCAACGAAGTAGAGCCAATTTCACCACCATCCTGAATAGAGCCATGCTGAGGAGGAATATTGAGGTCTGGCACGGGATTATACAGAGCAGTTGATTGAGCATTTGAATCTCTTGTATCAACATGAGGAGCATGAAGGAGAATAAGATGGGCATTAAATTTCTGTTTAATTTGAACCATCATTTCATGCCCAATGTCCCTATAATGTCTGTCTAAAACCTTCTGAATAAAAGCATAGTTCTTCATTTCCAGTGAGTATTTGATATTGTCATAAATTGAAAGGAAAACATGTCTGTTAAGGAGGAATTGCCACGGGAAACTACCACCTATGTAAGCTGCGCCATCCCATAAGTCATATCTCTGCACTGCAAGCAAAAGTTTATTGTCTAGAAGGAAAACATCTCTGACCACTTTAGCAGTGATAATCTCCAGAAGAGGCATGGATTGAAGAAGGTCGAGAGCATTAGAAAGAAAGATTGACACCAATTGAGAAGGGAATATCATTCTCCTTGATTGGGGAAACAAAATATGCTCACCGATAATCCTTTTAATACTCTTCCGCACCTGATAGCTATGAGAAAGAAAAACCGAGCCAATATGTTCGTTTGATATATGTTTGGAAAAAGGTTGCTCCCATTCTTGCACAAAAATGTTAACCCTCTAATTTTGAGGCATGTATTCAAGGTGCTCTCTATGACATGTATTCCACACTGAATAATTCTACATATCACTCATCTCTTTGAGGTCCCTATCTAGCTGCATTAAGAAGACATTAACTTGCCAAAATAAAATCTCGCCAATTGAAGACTGGGATAAAACTGCCAATAAATTGATGGAGAAGATAAATAATAGCAATATGTCTACTCAAGCCTTGGATTTTGAGGGCAATAAATATTGGCAAATGGAGTTATGTTTTTGCATGCTTGAGGATAAAAAATAAATATTTTTACCATGGGAGCTGTCGCGAACAGGCCATTAATAACTATGGTACATGCAACCGCATGATTTATCTATAATATCCCGATACGCGTAATATATGTCCTGCGAAAAATCATATCAATGCAAACCAAAACACTTGAAATAATGATTAGGGAATTCTTTTAGTGGCTAATATTTTCCTGCAAGGACAAAATACAACTTTATCGTATCATCCATGTAAGAAAGGATAAAGTTTAAATTAAACCCATCTTTTGCTGAGTCAATGACTACACCATCACAACCCAAGTTAGCTAGTCTATCCGCGAGCCTATTTTATTCCCTATATGTGTGTGACAAACACACTTCTTCAAAAGAGTTTTTATTAAATTTAAAACTTGAGTAAGAACATAATGAATGTGCCAATTAAAAGAATTCCTGCACTTACAAGCATTAATAATAATAGAGGAATCCCCCTCAACATGAATTTTAGTGTATCCCATGATAGTTCTGATACTTAATGTAAGTACAGATCGAATAGCCAACAAGATGAGAGGGGGGGGGGGTGAATCATACAAACTTAATCTTCCATAAAAACATCAGATTCAACCTCGGTAACATATACTTCAGTAAAATAACCAAAATTGCTAAACATGCAAACTCAAAAGCATATAAACATCATAACACTCATAACACCAGATTTAACGTGGAAATCCAAATAGGGAAAAACCACTATGGGATTTTGGACCCACTAAAAAATATACTCTTCTAGAGTATGCTTGATTAAAAGCAAATCCTGTTAAAGATTACAAACACATTGCTAGATGTGACCCGGTTAAGGGATTTCCCTCAGATCTGTTAGGATCTTCACCTTGTTAGAAGTGACCTTGTTAAAGGATTTCAAACACTCAATCAAAATGTCAGCTTGCTAGAGGGTTTTACAAATAAGACTATTAAGTCCACTCAGTTAAGAGATTTTCTGTCACTTTCATAAAATAACAGTAATAAAAATCTATCTGCAACTTCACATCTAAAATGCTAAAGCAGATTCTTATTTGCTCAATACAATCTAGACATAGAACTAATCTTGTCCATCTGCTGGGCTTCTATACTCTATTATTCAAATAGGTCTTCAAACTTCTATTCTCGGTAATCACTATGTAGCATCCCTGTACATACACTTGCCCGCATGCCTTGTTTATCAACAGTTCCTTATTTATAAACAATTAACTAACCGCTTAATCTCCTTGATCACATTTTCCATGATCAATCATAGCCATCAGATCTTCAATCTTGTCTAGGTTCAATGTATCCTTCGATCTGAAAAACATTTTACCCCGCCTAGGAACTTGCATACATTTCTTGGAACTTGTGCTAGGGTAATGCGGTTCAATCTGCATTGTAGATCTTCATGCTGATTTTCCTTTGCCATAGATTCATTAGCAAACTTCATGCACGACATACCACTCATTTAATCAGTTCTAGCTCATCAAATTCCTTCATTAAATAACACATGCAAACATTTAATGTATTCTGTTACAGCTCGGTTATAACTCGGTAAATACTAAACTTCACTCGGTAGACATTCCGCCTTCATTAACCAATAGCGATAACCTTAGGGTTTACTGACTAGGTTCTTTGCTCGGTAACATATTATAGTATTAACCTTACAATTTACAACATATTTATGATGTCAAAACAATCTAAACATCATGATCTCATCATTGTCTGACTTGGTAATAGTTGCCCATTGAATACCTTATTCATCCCCTTATTCATCATATTCTTTCTATGTCTTTTACCGACATCTTTATACTCTTCAAATCATACTTCTCAAGATATGGCAACATCATACTGAATTAGAAAATCAATTTCTTGACATCAATGACAAAATAATAATATTAAGACAGTAAACATCCTTAATCAGTTATATCCATAATCATCAACAACCTTCTCAATATCCTTATTGAAATGCCAACAATCTCCCCCTTTGGTATTGATGGCAAAACCAATTGATTTGGCCTTAAAAGGATTTGGATTGCTGTGATTCTGAAATGCTGAAATGCTCTCTTCTTGTCATTAGACTTCTCCCCCACACATTAGACTTTTCCTCTTTTCTCCTGTCTTCTTCATTCTTCTCTCTTCAATCAGTCTTCTCCCCCTTTGACAACAATGCCAAAAAGTAAAGAACTAAAACATAATTTCTTCCTGTATGAAGTGAATTCCTACTGCATTGTGTCAACTTAGTCTCGGTCAGAGCATTTTGTCTTCAATTCCTGTTCCCTGTATTGTATCCTGCACACCTTTAGAAAACCTCCTAAAGTGTGTAAATCAGCATCAACTCCTAAAATATATTCTGTAGAGTCATCGAATTGATGCTTTCACCGAACTCGGTTAGTGAGTAGAAGATAGGGGTAGGACCCCTAACTTGCTTCTGAGATATTCAAAAGTGTCCCTTGGTAGTGGTTTGGTGAAGATATCTTCTATTTGCTCCTTTGTGCTAACATATTCCAACACCACTTTCTTCTCATGAGCTTCTTCTCTAAGATAATGATATTTGATAGAGATGTGCTTTGTCTTAGAGTGCATAACAGGATTTTTTGAAATGTTAATGGCACTAGTATTGTCACAGAATATAGTTACTGGCTCGATAACTTTCTCATTTATACCTTCCAACAGTTGTTTGATCCATGCTATATTAGTACAATTCAATGCTGCAACAACGTATTCAGCTTCTGCTGTTGACTGTGAAACACATCCTTGTTTCTGGCTAAGCCAACTCACTAGTCTTTCTCCTAAAAAGAAAGCTCCTCCACTTGTGCTTTTTCTGTCATCAATGTTGCCCACCCAATCACCATTAGCATAAACTTTTAAATCAAAATCATTTCCTTTCTGATATACTAAGCCATAATCCTTAGTGCCTTTCAAGTATCTAAAAATTCTTTTGATTGCTGTCATGTGTGTTTCCTTAGGATCTGCAGAGAATCTTGCAACTATACCTACTGTACGTGCTATGTCTGGTCTGCTGTGAACAACATATTGTAGCTTTCCAATCATGGATCGGTAAAGTGTCTCATCAACAGATGCAGATTCATCATTCTTTGATAGTTTATAGTTGGTAGTTGTTACCCCCCTTTTATTTTTCCGCTTATAGCCCATCAAAAATAAGGGTCATCATTTTTGTAGAGTTTAATTCTTCATCAATCGAGTTTCGTACTCATCTATTGAACCTTTTATAAAGTTCAAAATTCGGGTTCAAAGGAAATGCGATCCATTAAGTTCTAAGTCTTCATCAGCATAGTCGTTGAACTTGAACTTTGAACCTTTCCGGTTCAAGGTTCAAGGTTCAATCAGTCTTTTGTCTTGTGTTTTGTGGCTGTCTCTTTAGTACTAGTCTTGTGGTCACTTTGAACTTGAACCATTGAACCTTTTTTTGAAACGGTTCAAGGTTCAAGGTTCATTCCCGTGTCATTGAATGTTCCTTTTGTCTCTTTCTGCCTATTCGCAAATGTTGATCTTTTGTCATTGAACTTTGAACCAATGAACTTCTTTTAAAATAGTTCAAGGTTCAAAGAGATGTTTTCAAATCAGCCCGATGGTGTTTAGGAAGAAAAGGCGGTGCGATCGAAACATAATTTTCCTTGGTTTTCATGTTTTCAAATTGTAATTATGGAAACAATCATGAGAAGGCATGTCGACCTTGTGGAGTGGATTTCTAATTAATAAGCATGTCAGAACTATATCAAATCACAAGTGGTTTTACACAGATGAATGAGCTGGGACGAAGCGTGTGTTGGTTCTTTTCAGTATTTTCCATCCTTAAATATGATGCTTCTCAGGTAAGACAATTATTGTTGCCGTTGGTGAAGAGTGGAGATGCGGAAGGTAATTTAGCTCAGTTATTCCGAGGGTTTCACAATTTGATGTTGAAGACAGGTGAGTTGAATTGCTTATTTTCCCCTGCTTTGTTTTAGTTCTGAAATTGGAAAAGTGTAATTCTTTGCCTCAGAGTTGAATGCCGTCTGATTCATGCAATTTTAAGCAAAAATGAGACCGACTCTTCCAAAATTGGGTCGAACATCATGCTTGATTAGTACCCTCCCAGAGTTAGATGATACAACCTTCATCCAAGATGAGTTAGATAATTTTCTAGAGAGGGCTAAGAACCCAACAACCAATTCTATGATGGGAAATATAGTTCACAGTGGTCTTGTTGAGGCCACCGCATTCCCAATTGCTGCTCCTTGCCCATAATTAGTATATGCATGCATGAACATATATGATGCTAGTAATAGGTGTATTAGAGCCAATAATGGAGACATGCTAGTGCAGATTGATAGAGAAACAGTAATGGCCGCAATTGGAATTCCTCACAAAGAGCCGTATGAAGATTGGTCCATAGGAACCTCATACGCATTTTTCTCTGAGAAGAAAAGTGTTTATCAGAGCGTCATTGCTAGAATCTGGCTCCTTAAAATACAGAAGGGAGGTTCTAGGTTGCCTAAACCCTTGACAAGAGAGAATTTCATTATAGAAGTTAGGGATATCATGATTCTTTTGAATAGGCTTAAGGGGAATTCACATGCCTTCTATTGGGAGGAATGGATGTATTTTTACATTCACGTATTATTAGCTGGTGAAAAATACCTTGACTGGGCGCAAGTAATTGCTGAGAGATTGCACGAAGGTTTGAGTAATTTGGTTGGAACAACTAATTTTCATATGACTTCATACCTGTTTTATTCTTTAGCCTGTATCAGAGAATGGCCAGGATTATATCAAGAACCTTGGGTTAATGGAATGAAGGTCTATGAGTGCTATCCACATTTGCAGATACAGAGGTACACAGAAAACTTCTTGAGATGGAATGATGTCTTTGTGGGAAGATGAACTTTTGAACTGCAGGGAAATTTGAATAATAGAATGTCACCTGAGGCATTAAAGTTGGTCAGCACATATGGGAGTTGTTTTATTCAATTTCCTAGATTTACTTATATTAGAATTGGTGGCTTTGAAGATGAACCTTTCAAATTGCCCATATATGCTCTTGATAGTTATGTACTCTTGGAAGTTTGCAGATAGCTAGCTCATGTTGATAAGAAATTAGGGATGAAAAGTGAGTCTGAAGCAATTTTCCCAGTTGAACTCAGATATTATAGTTGCAAAACTGTTTCTGATGCATTGAACTTAGAAGTGAAATTCAAGAAGATGAATTTGTCGCCTTATGCTGCTCGGCAGGGGTTTGATAGCAAAGAATATGCAATGAAGCACCTGAATGTTGATGTGAACTTTTCACATATACCCTAGTTAGAAGACTACTGGGAGGATTGCTGTGATGAATTTGAAGTCCGGAGAAGATTATGGTCAAGGTTCACTTTACGGCAAATCATTACTTTGAAATTGCCAATGAACATAGCAGAAATACAAGAAGAGGAAGGTGAAGATGTATTGGACCCGAAGTTCAATGAAAGAGTTCATGAGAAATCATGTGTTGGTGGAAACCTTTGAGGAGTGGCTTGAATCCATAATTCAGCAAGGAACATAGTATATTGCTAACTTGGTCAGTGTGTACGAGGATGCTGTTACTGTAACTCAAGACCTTGAAACAAAGGTGTCGGCGTGGGAGAAGGAAAGGAAAAAATGGGCTGTAGTATTGGTTTAGATGAAAGATGTGCAGAAATATGGTGTCATGAACTTCCTCACAGAAAAGGCAGTAAATGATTTGGATGACAAGGTACTACATGTGGCCAAGGAAAACATTGAATGGAGAAATTCAATCATAAAGAAAGGTCACGAAGAGTCCATTAAGCTGTTGAAAGAATTGAAAGAACTCATTGCCGTGATGCAAAAAGACTTAAAGTGCATTGATGTACAACTTCTTAAGGAAGATGGACAGACAATCGAGCAGGCAGTAGATATGGTGCAGAGTTTCAAAGGAAAAATAAACTCGGTTAAAGAATCAAAGTCTTTTACCAGAGATGACTTCACCAGGGTAGCTCGAATTGAATCTATGTTAGTTGTCTGTTCAGATCACTTAGAAGTGCACAAAATTAAAGTTACGCAAGTGGGTATGGACAAAGAAGTTTGGAAGAAATGCATCCTACACATTGGGCTCCCACATTACCAAGTTGTTCATAACTTCTCCGCAGCTCATATGGAGTGGCGAAATATACATGGCACCACGCACACCCCAGAGAAAATTTAAGCCATTTTCTGTTCTTTTCGTTATAGCTCTATTTACGGCTTGTGGCCATTTAGTTAATTTCTGTTACGGGCGGTTGTTTTTTGAATTTTAGTTTCATTTGTTAAAAAGACAATTTAGCCTGGCGGCTATATATATTAGTAATGGATGTTTTGGTGCGATATATATATAAAATTTTGTAAAAATTTGAAGAAACAGACTGGTCTTACTTGTAATTTCAGTGAAACAACCATCTTTGAATGGAATGGAATATATGATACAACTTTAGAAAACCTGTGTGTTTTGAATGTGTAAAAATTTCTGTTGGAATGATTATGTGTTCATGTATCTAATTCCTTTCTCTGATTTTTCATTTGAAGTCTGTGAATCAATTTGATAAATGAAATTAGCTGAAAGCATTTGAATATTCTGATTCCCCTTGTCCTATGAGTCATGAGTGAGTATCAATCAGAGTTCAAATATTTTTGATCATCCTGTGAGTTAATCTTCATTCCAAACCTAATGTCTTACTATGAATTTCATTATCTATCATTAAGCATTCACGTTGTGTTGACAAGTGAATGTTGAAGCCTTTTTGTTTGCTTTCTGGTTAAAAGTGAATTACATGATAAAATTTATTCAAAATTCATTGAATATCATATAGGGAGCTGTACCTTTATACAAAGGGTAAAATAATAATTATTTACCCAACTGTTGGTTCTCATTAGTTTTCTATTTGGGCAACAAGAGTATTTATTTATAAATTTTGAGAAATCCAATCTGTTAACCAACAGTAGTCATAGGAGTACTTACTAGTTTTGAATCCTCCATTCCAAATTTCTTCAAAATTTCCTTTATGTACTTGGATTGAGTAATGAAAATCTTATTTTTCATTTGCAGTATCTGTAAACCTATAAAATACTTTATCTCACTGATTAATGACATCTCAAATTCTTTGCTCATTTCATTTCCAAAGTTCTTACATAGAGAGTCATTTCCACAAAATATAATATCATCAACAAATATGGCTGAGATCAACATTCCATTTTCATCATTCTTCATGTACATATTGCTGTTCTCACTTGTCCTTATAAAACCAATCTTAATCAAATAAGAGTGCAATCTTTCATACCATGCTCTAGGTGCTTGTTTCAAATCATATAAAGCTTTGTTCAATTTACATACCTGATCTTTATTCTTGTCTTTAACAAATCCTTTAGGTTGTTCAATAAAAACTTCTTCTTCTAATATTCCATTCAGAAATGTAGATTTGACATCCATTTGATATACCTTGAAGTTTTTGAAAGCAGCATATGCCAACAATGCTCTTACTCCTTCAAGTCTAGCCACAGGTGCAAAAGTTTCACCATAATCAATTCCTTCTTCTTGGGCACAACCTTTGCAAACTAGTCTTGCTTTATTTCGAATGACCTCACCTTTTTCATTTAGCTTGTTTCTAAAAATCCACTTTGTACCGATTACTTTTTTGTCCTTCGGTCTTGGGATTAGTGTCCAAGTGTCATTCTTCTTGATTTGATCAATCTCTTCTGTCATAGCATTTATCCAATCTTCACTGTTAAATGCATCTTTCACTATTCTCGGTTCAAATTCAGATATCAGACATGTGTTCTGTCTCAGTTTGTTCCTTGTCATCACTAGATCATCCTTATCTCCTATAATCTAACTTGGTGCATGATGTCTTCTGACATACTTGGTTAATACAGGCTGGGTAGGCTCTGTATGATCTTCTTCATCACTCGGTAACTAGATATTCTCTTCATTTCTTTCAGCAGTTTTCTCGGTAAGACTTGTCAGTTGAACATAGACAAATTCATCATAATCTTTTGGTTCCTTGGAATTTCCTTCATCATTTCTTTCTGCAAATTCATCAATTTTCACATTTGCACTTTCTACTATTTGGTTAGATGATTTGATCAAACATTTAAATGCTTTGCTTCTAGAAGAATAACCTAGAAATGTTCCTTCTTCACTTTTCTGATCAAACTTTCCATTTCTATCATCTTTATGTACATAGCATCTACTTCCAAAGATTTTAAAATAACTTACATTAGGTTTCTTGTCATACCAGATTTCATATGGTTTCTTCAAAGTACCTTTCTTCAATTGTACTCGGTTTAGGGTGTAAACTGCTCTGCTTATTGCTTCTCTCCAAAATGTTTGTGGCACTTTCTTTTCAATCATCAGTGTTCTAGCACAATCCACAATAGATCTGTTTCTTCTCTCAGCTATTCCATTTTGTTGTGGAGTTCTTGGTGCAAAGACTTGTCTTTTAATACCATGATCGTTGCAGAATAAGTTGAACTCGTCAGATGTGAACTCTCCTCCTCTATCTGATGTAAGACATTTCAGTTGTCTTCCTGTTTCATTTTCAACGCTTGCCTTGTACCATTTAAACATTTGAAAAGCTTTCAATTTTTCTTTTAAAAACATTACCGACATCATCCTTGAATAGTCATCCACAAATAATATGAAATATTTAACTTTCATAGGACCACAAAGATCAGTGTGCACAAGATCTAAAATTCCCTTAGAAGTGTAAGACTTACTTGTAAAGCTTGATCTTGTCATCTTACCCATCTGGCATCCTCGACACATAGCATTCTCAGGTTTTTCCAAACTCGTTAGACCTCTTACTCGGTGCTGCTTGCTTATTTTGATCAGATTATCAAAATTTACATGACAAAACCTTTTATGCCATAACCAAGTATCATCTATCTTTTCATACAAACATTTATTCCGAGTTGAGTCAAGGTGAAATGTATTACCTTTTGTCTGTGTCCCAGTAGCAGCTAACTTTCCATGCTTGTCATGAACTTTGACAATTCCTTTCTGAAATTCTATTCGGCAACCTATATTGTTTAGCTGTGCTACACTCAACAAATTGTATTTCAAACCTTCAACCCAATAAACATCATTGCATCTTGCATTGTCAAGAAGTGTTATAGATCCTTTACCTCTCACCAGACATGGTGCATCATTACCAAATCTTATATAGCCTCCATCACAATCTTCTAACATAACAAACTTGTGTTTATCACCTGTCATGTGATGTGAGCATCCACTATCTATGATCCAAGAATCATTAGTATTTATGTGAGATATTAGGGATTTTTCTTCATACCTTTCTTCATCTGATCCATCTTTGATAGCCACATAAACTACTTCCTCTGTATCAGTTTCATCTGATTTATCATCATTGGATTCCTCATCAGCTATTAAGCATGTCTTTCTATCTCTTCTTCTGAAGTCTTGGTGTCCTCTGTAAAGATTATCTTTTTGTCTATCATCTCGGTAATCTATCTTTTCAGTGGAATCTTTGTTAGGATAGTTAGAAGCCATATGTCCTATTTTATCACAATTGAAACATTTCAAAGGTAGTTTTCCTTTATACTTACCTTTGCCTCTTGGTAACCTTCTGGTTAATAGTGCTTCAAACTCTTCTTGCTTTCTGATTTCCTCATATAGTTTATGTACTTCTTCCATGTTCTTGCAAAATCTTTCACTTGCTCCACTGTGATCTCCTTCAGAGTACTTATACTTTCTTTCATTGTAATTATTAGATTCATCAAGAAGAAAAGAACTAAATTCAGATTCAACTTTATTTACCGAAGATCCACTGTTATCAAAGTTACTTAACTCAAATGCATGTAGCTTACCAATTGTAGCATCTAAAGGAACTGGCATATTAGGTACATACCTCAATTCATTGATTGCAGAGACTCGGATTGCATAAGCTGGTACAAGGGTTCTTAACAACTTACTTGTTATATCCTTTTCTTCAATAGTTCCACCTGCTCCTTTGATTTGATTGACAATCTCCTTTAGTCTTGTACTATACTGGGTTATGTTCTCACCTTCATTCATTCTCATAGATTCAAGTTGTCCTCTTAGACTATCTACTTTTTCTCTTTGAACATGTTCATCACCGCCATATACAGATATGAGCTTGTCCCATAGCCTTTGCATCATTGCAGCCTTCTAGATCATTAAACTCTGAATTGGTCAATGCAGATGTTATTTCAATCATTGCTTGGATATGTTCTTACTTTGTCTTTATTTCTTCCATAGTCAATGGATAGGTGCTCGGTGTGATGAAGTCATTCTCCAGATAATATACAACATATTCTCCAATTCCTGATAGGTGCAGCTTCATCCTTTTCCGCCATGTAGAGAAACTTGACTTGTTCAACTTTTGTGCATCCCTCTTATACATCTTTGGATCTTTTCCTCAAGTACCTTTAAACTTTTCTTCCGAAGTCCAAAGCTCTGATACCAATTGATAGTTCTGATACTTAATGTAAGTATAGATCCAATAGCCAACAAGATGAGAGGGGTGGGGGTGAATCATACAAACTTAATCTTCCATAAAAACATCAGATTCAACCTCGGTAACATATACTTCAGTAAAATAACCAAAACTGCTAAACATGCAAACTCAAAAGCATATAAACATCATAACACTCATAACACCAGAATTAACGTGGAAACCCAAATAGGGAAAAACCACTATGGGATTTCAGACCCACTAAAAAATATACTCTTCTAGAGTATGCTCGGTTAAAAGCAAATCCTGTTAAAGATTACAAACACATTGCTAGATGTGACCCGGTTAAGGGATTTCCCTCAGATCTGTTAGGATCTTCACCTTGTTAGAAGTGACCTTGTTAAAGGATTTCAAACACTCAATCAGAATGTCACCTTGCTAGAGGGTTTTACAAATAAAACTGTTAAGTCCACTCGGTTAAGAGATTTTCTGTCACTTTCACAAAATAACAGTAATAAAAGTCTATCTGCAACTTCACATCTAAAATGCTAAAGCAGATTCTTATTTGCTCAATACAATCTAGACATAGAACTAATCTTGTCCATCTGCTGGGCTTCTATACTCTGTTATTCAAACAGGTCTTCAAGCTTCTGTGCTTGGTAATCACTATGTAGCATCCCTGTGCATACACTTGCCCGCATGCCTTGTTTATCATCAGTTCCTTATTTATAAACAATTAACTAACCTCTTAATCTCCTTGATCACATTTTCCATGATCAATCATAGCCATCAGATCTTCAATCTTGTCCAGGTTCAATGTATCCTTCGATCTAAAAAACATTTTACCCTGCCTAGGAACTTGCATACATTTCTTGGAACTTGTGTTAGGGTAATGCGGTTCAATCTGCGTTGTAGATCTTCATGTCTATTTTCCTTTGCCATAGATTCATTAACAAACTTCATGCATAGCATACCACTCATTTAATCAGTTCCAGCTCATCAGCTTCCATCATTAAATAATGCATGTAAACATTTAATGCATTATGTTATAGCTCGGTTATAACTCGGTAAATACTAAACTTCACTCGGTAGACATTCCGCCTTCATTAACCGATAGCGATAACCTTAGGGTTTACCGACTAGGTTCTTTGCTTGGTAACATAGTATAGTATTAACCTTACAATTTACAACATATGTATGATGTCAAAACAATATAAACATCATGATCTCATCATTGTCTGACTCGGTAATAGTTGCCCATTGAATACCTTATTCATCTCCTTATTCATCATATTCTTTCTGTGTCTTTTACCGACATCTTTATACTCTTCAAATCATACTTCTCAAGATATGGCAACATCATACTGAATTAGAAAATCAATTTCTTGACATCAATGACAAAATAATAATATTAAGACAGTAAACATCCTTAATCAGTTATATCCATAATCATCAACAACCTTCTCAATATCCTTATTGAAATTGCAACATCCCATTTGTTTGGCTAGAATCAACCATTGAAGTAAAGCCTGAGATTATGCCAAATTATTAGTACCTAGAGGAAATGTAGATGATTTATAGGCTCTTAGTCTCCCTTTATCATCCCTAATGCAGGATCCAACACCTGAAGTACCTGGGTTCCCTCATAAAGAGCCATCAAATTTAATTTTAACAAAGTTATCTTGAGGAGGTTGTCAAATACTAGAGGCCCTGTCAATTTTGTTTTTATTGTCTGATGATGGCAAAGTGGTAATAGGAAAAACAACCTATTTCCATTCCTTAATATTGTTTGCATCCCATGAGGTGAATATGTTGGCATTTTGATGATGTTTAGTTTTGATTGTCATTGATGGACACACACTTATTTTATTGTATCAGTTATTCTCAACCGGTAATATGTGTTGTATTGATCACACCGGTATTATATGCCATTGTATGTATAGTCTTTGTTTGTAGAAGACTATCAGTGTTTTGCAGAAGATGCTTACCGGTCAAAGCATGACCTGTTGGAACCCTAAAATTTGCAATTTTTAGAATTCCAAATTCCAAGACAAGGAGCAAGAAAAATTCTAAATATATATATACATATATATATATATTGAATAGGTACAAGTAATATATTTTATATTTGTTGCACAATATGAAACCGTAACATAAACACAATAATGGGCATAAAAAATGGAGTGTGAAGCACCAAAGGGGGTATTTACATCATTTAAAGACCATTTATCCATTATATACCCATAAAATAGCCTTAAAATACCTCTAATATGCCTAAACAACTTGTAAAGTGACAATTAATTACATAAACTAAGGCAATTTCGGGATTTGGAATTATTTTTATTTAAAAAGGGGGTGTCTTTTCACCCAAAGGGGTATGAAAACCATTCAAACACATATATATGTGTGATGTAAAATGTAAAGAGAGAAGAAGGAGAAGAGATAGAAGAGGTGGAGGCAATTTTGTACTTTAAAACTTTTTATCAAAAATAACCAGTTGCATTTTCTTTCTCATATGTGTTGAGCGTTAACATATTTTTAGAAGGTAGTTGCTTATGATATTATCTAAAAGTGGATAAGGTTATTCGTGTTCTTCCAGTAAAATTCTGTGTTTCATATTGTAGATTTGGATAAAAAAGATTTACTCATGAATTGTAATTGTTCCCTGTATTTCTTCCTTGGATGGTCTCTTAAAAGTTAGGGTTAAATCCATTCAAGCAGTTTACAATATAGACATCAAAATAGAGCTCAGAAGAAACAGTAACTGACAGACTTACCAAAAGGGGTGGGTTTAAAAATTGTCTCATAAGTTTACACAATAAGTCCTGAGGAAATATAAGACTTTGTAGCCCAAATAAGAGGAAAGGCATTGGTCATTTGTAAACAAACCCTTTAACCATACCAATTACCCTTTACTTTTAAGCATTAGGATTAGTAGAGTAGGTATAGTAGGTAATTTAGCCAAAGTGTAACATATATACTTTTACAAGATACATAGATCAATACACACATCTGAAATCAATCTGTTTAAGAAACTTATGCCATTCTGAGACTAGGAGATATCAGATTAAGACACTAAATCTGCTATAAAAAGCATTAGCTGAAGGAACAACTAGTGAGTAGGTATACCCGCCTAGGTCCTGCAGAGCCTAAAGTGAGAGAGTTAGTAACCAAATAGGTTCACTCTATAAGTTGGCCAAGTCAATTGGAGGGTTTGATCATAGGAGTTGGCATTTCCTTAGAACCTATCCAATCTATTGATTTGAGACCCAACATGACCAAAGACCTCAAGCGGTATGAAGATCTCAAGTGGTAGGAAGACCTCTAGCGAAATGAGGATCCCTAGCAATTAATATTTTTGATCAGAACACTATGTTCCAGTTTACCAGTCTTTGTTTATTAACCGGTAAAACTGTAAAGTGTGATGAGTTATCATCCACCGACACTTTGGCGGTGTTTTTGTGCCGTGTTACCGAATGTGTCTAGATGATTTGAACCTAGGAAATTGTAATCCAATCTCATTGGATTGACATGAAATCAACTTCCTATTTAAGGACATCATGTCTCGGGTTTTAACGTGAGTGTGTATGTGTGTTGAAAAGTGAAGTTGTTATAGAAGCATCTTGCGATAGAGATTGAACATGCAAAGGATAGAAGACTGAAGTAATGCTGCAATGTATTAACAGAGAGCAATCAAGGATCTAATCAAGCATTCTGTGCTACTTTCTAGATCATTCACTTGTTGATTACTAATCTCTTCGACAAGTATGAAACCCTTAACCAGGTAGGCCCAGTCAAGCCTATTGTAAATCCTCTAACAAGGTGGTTCACAGTTGTGGATCTGAAATCCTTTAATAGGGTAGTATTTAATAGGACTCATCTCCTAACAGAGATATGGATTCCTAAAAGGATCTGTTCTGGTGAAGAATATTGTAAGGCCTTAACCGGTTTGACCTTAACCGATCTGGTTACTATTCTGTAGATAGTTGACTTGTGAGTTTTACTCATTGTGGTTTTTCCCATTTGGGTTTCCACGTCAAAATATCTTGTGTTATGGTGATTATGCTTCTGTGGGTGGATACTTTATTTTTTATTTAGCTTATTTGTATTTTAACCAGTTTGTTGTTTAAATTACTATACCAGTCTGCAGTAAAATTTCTTAAGAGTTTGATTAAGTTTTTTGGCATACTAATTCACCCCCCTTAGTATTCATCAATTGGTATCAGAGCCTACCTTTCTCTAAGTCTAACCACTTGAAAGGAGATATGGGGGAATACAACATCAGGGATCTCACTCACCATTTGGCTGAATCTGAGAGAGCCTATGATGAACTTAAGATCAAGTATAAAGCCTCTGTAGCCAAAAGAAGAGAGCTTGTTGAGCAAATATGGAAATTATTGAGAACAACTCTTCTGATGAAGCAGACATGGATTCCCTAGTCCAAGAAGTGGAGAAACTAAATGAGTCCAAGAAGTGGAGAAACTAAATGAGTCCAAAACTAACCTAAGGAGGGAGCTAGAAGGACTGACTATCATAATGAGACAGGAGCTAGAAAATAGAAGAAAAGCTTAAGATCTAGTGAAGGACAAGGAGTGTGAGATCTTTAAGTTAAACCAAGAAATTGGTACCATTACTGCTTGTCTGCAAGAAGGTAAGGAAGAGAAAGAAGAAATGCAAGCATAACTCAATGCAACTATTTCTCAGAATGAAACCTTGATGAAGACCAATGATGCTCTTTCAAAGGAACTTGCTGAGACAAAGGAGATACTTGCAAAGTTCAACCAGAGTGCTGTGAAGTTGGAACAAAAGCTAGAATCAATGAAGCCATCAAAGGATACCTCTGGACTTGGTTTCTCTACATATGAGGAAGGTGAAACCTCTGGAACCAAGACTGATGCACCAAAGGAGAAATCAACACCTAAGGTCAACCGAAGCAAAGGTAAGCCAAAGTTCAAACCTATATGCTTTAACAACCATAAGGAAGGACATACTGCCAATGTGTGTAGGAGCAAGGCTTATAATAATTTCCCTTACATGCAAAACAATGTGTATAACCACAAGGCTAGAACTGGTAGATTTAATGGTCATTTTTATGCATGCAACAAGTTTTGGCATAGATCTTTTGAGTGCAGATTAGTTATGAACAACCTTGGAAGTTATGCACCAAGATCTAAAGAAGTTGTCCTAGAACCTCCTATGAATCGGAACCCAAACCGATACAATGGTTATGGAGCAGCAAATAGTTGGAGAGCAACCTGTTTGATTAGTCATGGTAGCGGTCACACTGATGCAACATGTAGGAGGAAGAATGGAAGTGTGAACACTGGACCATGGAGAGCACCTAGTATGGTATGCTATCATTGTCACAAACTGGGACATATTACCAGAACATGCAGACTGAAAAAGAATCCATCAGGGAGACATACCGGTCGACCCAGAAGGAAAGGTTGATGTCGAATCTGTTTAGACAGATATGAACAAAACTTGGAAGAAGAAGTCTGAAGAGATGCCACAAGATGTACCCATTTCTGCACCCAGTGTGGAGACCTCTGAACCGAAAAATTAAGCTTTGAAAAGCTTAAGGGGGAAAATATTGGTAACAATATTTCAGACCCCCAATGTATATCGGTAAAGTGTTTTTATCGGTATCGGTTACCTGTCAACTGACAAAAGAAATAAAGTGGTAAAGTTAGGGTTTGTACCCTATTAGTGATGCATTTATTATGGTAGGTAGGAGCATGTTTAAAAGTGACTCTTGTCATCATTTTTACTTACCTATTTTTCGAAGAAGAATTTTTCTAGCTTGAGTAGCGCAACAAGAGCGATTCATCTTGCATTCGAAAGAATCTAGAAAGAAATCTAGCACAAGATTTTGCAGCCATTTCAAGATATCAGTGTGGAAGTCAGATCGGTAAAACAAGCTTTTGGAGAAGTGTGTTGTTCTTGACATCGGCGAACCCTAGTTTGAATTTGACAGCGACGAACCCTAGTTCAGAGTGAAAAGGTATTTTTCATCATATCACTCTCATCATTCAAAATTATTTAGTCATGGTTTCTACATCCAAAGCCTCTTCTAGTTCTTTCACACCTGAGGAGTCATACGAATCCCTTAGGAAGAAGGTGAAATATAATGCCCTATCCCAAATTCCCACCGGAGTTATTGTCGAAGGGGATGCTTCTAGTTATATTGATTGCAGATTGGAAGACCTATGGTCTCTAGTGATTCACTCCCAGTTGAGTTTGTTCTATGGAGATGATAAGAAGATTAAACCAGAATATAGTGTGATCGAGAAGAAGAAATTTCACAATGCAGTGTATTTTCTTGAAGAATTCACAGATGATCACATAAGAATCATTCTCAGTAGGGTTCATGGTGACAAGATCTATCTTGAGCGAACCCATGATATCACACCAGAGGCAATCCATGTCGTGACCAATTTCTACAATGTTGGAGAAGTCCCCGTTCTTCACAAGATCACCAAATCCAAAGTGAAAGAGCTCACCAGTTTTGTGAGCGACAAGCGGGCAATGACTGTTAACGCCATAAGAGATGACTTGGTGAAGTACGTGTTCATGGTGATCGGTTACAGAGTATTCTATGCTAGCAGGATGAACTCTGTTCCTACAACTGCGGTGCATGCTGTTTATCGGAAGATCAAGGGTGATGCTGAGTATGACTTGTGTACCTGTATGCAAAAATAACTCATGGAGAATTTGAAATCTATCAAAGAGGATAATTCTCTAAGATTCAAATTTGGTCGACTACTGGTTGGATTATTTTTCTATTTTCAAGGGTATTTTTCGGGAGTTGGTGATGTTCAATGGTCAAGTGACCTATCGGTTTCAATGCA